>NC_064807.1:44731493-44874090 GCF_023721935.1 Panthera uncia
TTCATAAAATGGGAAAAGATAGTATGTGCTTTGGGCAGATGTAAAATAAGGTGATGTACATAAAGTGCTCATCAGAATATCTGCATACATCGTATCTATTTTAATTATGGTTCTTAAAGCACAAATGTAACATTCATTCAGCAAACATCTTTCAAACATCTGAAATGTCAGGCACTATTATAGGCAGATAAATACAACTGTGACAAGACAGACAAGACTGTTGGCTGATGAAAATGTAAACAACTGTATCTATCTATCTATCTGTCCATCCATCTATCTATCTATTGAGTGGGAGAGGGGCAGAGAGAGTGAGAGAGAGAGAATCTCCATGTTCAGCGTGGAGCCTAATGCAGGGCTCGATCTTACAACCTTCAGATCATGATCTGGGTGGAAATCAAGAGTCAGTCAGATGCTTAACTGACTGAACCACCCAGGCGCCCTATAAGCAACCATATTTTTTTGAAGAGTAATTGTATTGCCATTAATGCCAAGTATGTTGCCTATCAATCAGACAAGTTAGAATTATTATCTCCATGTATGGATGAAGAAACTGAGGCTCAGAAATAATAAATGACTTGGCCAAGGTCAAATAGCTACTGACTAAGGGACTTGCAATTTACACCAGGGCTTTCGGTTCCAAAGTCTATGTTCATTTTACTGTTCTTTAGACATTCTTCTAACTAGGTCCTTAGCTCAGGCATTTCCAGCTATTACTCCCTGTATTTGCAGAATGAGTTTTTGGAACATAGTGATTTGGAAACTAATGGCTTATATAGCCTGTTACAATTAGCTGGGGTAAAGGTAAAAACATAGCATGCATGCCACCAGTCTCTCTCTCTCATTCATCAACCCATTCATTCATTCATCCATTCACTTATTTAACGAATATTTACTAGTTATATTTCATCTTCTAGGCTCTACTCTAGACTCTAGGGATATAATGTTGAACAAGTCAGACATAGTCTCTATCCTCAAGAAACTTACATTCTGTTGGGAACAATTGACGAAAAGAATAAATGAGCACATAAAATAATTACAAGTTGTTATAAACTTATGTATAAACTTTGTAAAGGACACAAGCAATGAGCTGATATCTAGAACAATGAGGAGGGACTACCTAATAAGATAGCATGGTCTGAATAGCCTCACTGAGTAGGTGACAATCAAAGCCCAGACCTGAGGTTGAAAAGGAGATAGCGATGAGAAGGAATAAGAGAGTGAGCTTTGTTATAGGATGTGGAAGTGTCATGTTCCAAGGATTCAGTGAGACTTTGGATTCCAGGAACCAAAAGATGGCCCATAAATCCGGAACTGCCAGTGTAATATCCTGAGAGATATTTCTTAGTCTAGTCGATTTATATGCTCAAGCTTATCACTTTCTTTTTTCCAGCACTTTTCCCTGTCCCAGGGATCGACTATCCCATTTTTCCCAGATGCTGCCTCTCATTCTTCCCTCTGGAGGTCTCTTCTCTCAAATCTCATGTAGGATGGGGTATAGTATTTTGACTTCTGGTCATGTCTTTCATTCCTAGATGTGTCACTCAGGATCCCAGTAGGAAGAGACTTCCTCTCAGCTGTTTTAATTGAAATGATTTAATAAAAGGATTATTTACAGAGAGGTAGACATAAGAGTAGGAGGAGACATTAAGAAATTAAACAAGCAACATTGAGAAGGTATTCCAATGGAGAGGAAGTAGTGTTATAGGAGCCTAAGAGGACTGGAGCCGTAGAAGAGGGACTGTCTGACTAGAGCTGTTATCATGGAGGAAGGATGCTATCACCATAGCACGAAAGGGAGGGAACAAGGAAGAAACAGCACTGCCTGGGTCTCCTCCTGGTATCCCCTCATTGACTGAACCTAACTGGAAGACAAGAGGCAATGGCATTCAAGTGACACAGTCTACAGAGGTCAGTTTTCCAAGACCCACAACAGGGCAGAGAGGAGTAGAAAAATTTCTAAAGAGATACAGTCAAAATTCAAAGATCCCAAATAGTTTAAAGTGAACAACACCCAGCCAACACACCCATGGCAGTCACACCAAAACTGCAGCATCAAACGGTGGGAGCCTGGGGAAGAAATACCTTGATCTCTCTCCCTCCTCCTTCCAGTCTGCAGCCGGCACCTCCCATCAGCTAAACACAATTGTTTTGACTGCTATCAGCTATCTCATCTATTAGGTCCGCAGAGTTAAAAGAGGGGAAATTCCAAACTTTTAAGAACATTCAGCCATCTTAAATAATAACCACCATGAATGTTCACGAGAATGAAAGAGAAATGAAGTCTGATCTTTCTTAGCTTGTCTTTATCTTAATTTATTTTTAGAGCTACCCATGCCTAATAGCTCTCGTTCCCTGTTCCAAAAAGAGATGAGGCATTTGGGCTTCTCCGTAGCCCAGTGCCCAGAGATCCTAATGATTGGAATTTAGCTTAAGCCCAGGACTAACTGTGAAAACCTGTCATCTCAGCGGAAACTGGAGACTCCATCGGTTGCTCTAGTTACAAATGTCTTCTTTTGGGAAAAAAAAAAAAGTGGAAGAGACTTATGGAGGTGGCTCTATGGCAAAGATGTAGTTTTCTTATTTCCCAGTTTGCTTTATTTTTTTAGTGGTGCCAAATACCTTACGTGCAATAAAGATGGTCTCTGATGTTCCCTCTTTAGCCTTTAAGGGATTTCCTGATGCCAGATTAAACGAATCACAGGGTAGTGATCAATGTTTCATGAAGAGCTGCTCAAATCAAGCCACATGGATTGCTCTGCCATGCAGGTAAGGGTGACTTGAGACGGGGGCATAGCTTGGCATATTTTGAGTGTTGATTAAATCCAACACTTTAAACAATGTGGAAGAGACGTGGGATCTCGGTCATGCTGGCGTTTGTAACAAGTTGAAGATTGGACTAATCTAGAAAGCTAGTATTTGTAAAGTATCTGTTATGTCTGACACGTTTTTAAGCTTCATTAATTCTGATACCAGTTCTATACCTTTAGGTTCTGTTTCTCTTTACTTCCCAGATAAGAAAGCAGAGGCCACAAGAATTTTGCTATTGTTTTTTGTTCTTTAATTGCTAACCTTTCTTGAAACACTCACCATGTACTCAGTCTGTACTTGCAGTCTCCCTTCTGCTGTCACCAAGGTACAAAATTTCGTTCAATCTTCTTGGGATTTGATGGACCTGAACATGTGCTCTCTCTTGAAACCTTCTTCTGCCAGATTTCTCTGATGCCTGACTTTCCTGATTTAATTTCTATGGCATGGGTATAAATTTTATATACCATGTACCTTAAACAAAGTTGACATTTTATTTCATTCTAACCACACCTAGTCACTTTCATGCTCATTAATGGTGAAAAACTTGAATTTATCAGATCATGATCTTTGAGGGTTTTCTGTCTTTTTAGTTTTTTGGGGTTTTTTTTTGAGGGTTTTCTGTTTTTAAAGCACAAATCTCTTTGATTCCTGCCTTCTGCATTCTCTTTTCCTTCTCCCCAGACTGATCTAAGCTCAGAGGGGCTTATCTTTGCTTCTCATCTGGGAGAGAGAGTTTTTGCTGGAATTTTCCTTTGATGGCATTCCTGTTCTCTTGCTCTGCAAGTGCGTGGTGACTGCTTCTGGAAACTAGGTGGTCTGCTTCTGCTGACTCACCCCTACCTCATAATACTTGGCACTGTGACCCTTTCAGAGTTACCCGTGTCTTCCTTTCATTCATGCTGTGGCTGGCCACACTTCAGCTTCTGCTAACAGCTCTCCTGGCCTTTGACCTGTTATCTTTTGTGGTAACCCCTTTCAGAAAGCCTACTTCTCAGCTGCCAGCTCTTTTTTTTTTTTTTTTTTTTTTAGCTGCCAGCTCTTTTGATGCTTCACAAGACACACATAATGTTTTGGGATCTCTTCTATATCTCAAAGAAATCCGAAGAGATTGAGAGGTGGTTGGAGAGAGTGGGGAGGGGCTATCGCAATCCACACTCTGCCTAGACTTGTCCAGAAAAAAAATTTCCACCTTTTTCTGGCTATTCCATATTGACAGAAGACCCTTGGGAAATCTGTCTCCTTCCAGGGTTTGAAAGACGAGCTTACATTCCCTTGTTTTTCAATCTCCAAACTCATCTGGGCATCTCTATCTCTCCCTGAGATTTTGACCCTGAGGTAAGAGCTCACACTAGTATCCAAACTCTCTTGCTCTCCTTCCCTATTCCTCTCCAGACCTCCTCTTTCTTCATCTCCGAAAGGATTCCTACTTTTCTTTCTACGGTGCAAACCTGCTCTTCAGTGAATCATAAGTTCTCACAGATTCTGTAGTTTATTATTTTTTTTAATTTTTTTTTTTAACGTTTATTTATTTTTGAGACAGAGAGAGACACAGCATGAACGGGGGAGGGGCAGAGAGAGAAGGAAACACAGAATCGGAAGCAGGATCCAGGCTCTGAGCCATCAGCCCAGAGCCCGACACGGGGCTCGAACTCATGGACCGTGAGATCGTGACCTGAGCTGAAGCCGGACGCTTAACCGACTGAGCCACCCAGGCGCCCCACAGATTCTGTAGTTTAATGAAGAAAGTATTCTGAGTCCACCAGACTCTTAGCTGTGTGTTAGGGGGTGGAGAGTGAAAAAAAACAACAACAACAGTCTTTCTCTTTCAAGGACAGTGTCTCTATCATTGGCTTTCAAGAACTTCTTTTGGAACTCAAAAAAGAATAATCTCTCTTTCTTGCTGAGATCCACCTCCCCCACCCCTTTATTCTTTGTTTTCTTAACACATTAAGCCTCAGCCTCGGGGTTTATAGTCAACTGTGCATAAAAGGAATTGGCAAGAAGGAAAAATTCAATAACTTAAGGTAATGTTTCAAAATCTTATTCTGTTAGGTTGTCTGCTTCTTTTCTGGCTTCTCTGCCTTCTCTCGTACCATCTACATTGATGTCAATCAAGGCGTTGAACTAGTTCTTTCCATATATTTTCTTTTAATGCCTAAATACAGCTTTGTACTTGTAATTTTTCACTTCTTTGGGGTCATGTGCCCTTTTGAGATTCTGTTAAAAGCCAGGGACTCCCCCCCCCCAAAAAAAATACACTTAAGCATATGCATATTGTCCTAGTCCATTTGGGCTGTTATAATGAAAAAAACCCAAAAAACAAAAAACGGACTGGGTGGCTTAAACAGCATACTTATTTCCCACAGTTTAGGAGGCTCACAGTTCAACATCAAGGTATTGGTACATTCTGTGTCTGATGGGGACCTGCTTCCTGGTTCATAGACCACTGTCTTCACGGAGTCATCACTTGGTGGAAGGGGCAGAAATGTTCTCTTTTATAAGGGCACTAATTCCATTTATGAGAGCTCCACACTCATGAATTAATCCCCTCATAAAGATCCCACTTCCTAATAAAATTACATTAAGGATTAGTATTTCAACATATGAATGGCGGGGGGAGGGCACAAACATTCATTCCATAGCCCATATGAATTTTTTCATTATTTGAAGAGATTCATAGTTTCTTAAGCCTATTCATAAAACCATGGAGGACACAATTACCTGGGTTAGGACCACTTGTCTCTTCATTGCTATAACCCCAACGTCTAAAAGAGCACTTGCCACAGAGAACGTACTCAGGATCAATTTTTCAATTAAATAAATGAAAAAATTACTATCTCCAACTCTTAGCTCTCTCCTGAATTCTAGCCCACGTTACTAACTTCCATTCAGATGTCACATCAGAATCTCAATTTCCCAAACAGAACCATTACCCTTCATTTTTGTCCCCTATTTGAATCAATGGCCCTGCTCTCCTCTGATTATTGTGACTCTACCTTTAATATGTTTGACTCTTTTCCTCTCCCTTTACATTCAATTGACTTCCAAGGCCTTTTGATTCTCTCTCCACAATATCTTTCAATTTCCCGCAATGTACTGCCACTCTATGAAGAAGGTATTTGGGGAGCCAGCTCAGCACGACCCATGACCTTCAATCCTTCACTCACAGGATGAGTTTCAGGAAGTTGTGGTCATTGCCTGTCCCCATGTCCAAAGTTTATTGGACGCTGATCAAAACTGTGCCAATCACATTCTGTCTTTTAGGAATTTGGAGTTAGTACTGAGAAGTTTGAATTCCTTTTAGATGAATTCCTTGCACATAGAATATGTAAAAACTAGAGTTCTGAGACATTCCATTTCAATTAGGTGGAGTAATTAGCAGAAAAACAGGATACACTGAAAGAAAAGGATAAAGGTCAGAGAGAAGCAGGAACCAGTAACTCAGATTCCAGGGCAAGTATCACTGCTTCCTGACTTCCTAGCACCAAGTTCCTTTCTATTCCTGAAGTCTGGCTGTATCTCTCTCCTGTAGGGTACACTTTTTTATACAAATAAAAACCTTTAAGAAAATCTCGTGATTTTTTGTGTGCTTTCTCTGTGGGGTTGTGTGTTAAAATGGAGTTTGTCTTGTCTCTGTTTTAGCCAAGGCAAGATAATAGATGCTATATTTCATTGTGAGTTGAGAGAGGAACCTATCATATCTGTAAACTTTTGACACAACTTTTGAGCTTCCTCGCTCACATGAGGCTATAAAAAAGCTGAAAGAGTAGAGAGCAAGAGAGGATTTGTGAAAGGCTTTCCTTCTAAGCATTCCGACCTCCCAACATTGGGGCTCATGATTTCTAACGAGCCTCAATGAAAACTGGCTATGTGTTCATTTGAAGAAAGATCCCGTCCATGAGAGAATGCCTGCAGGGCGTTGTAAGAGACCCAGGGAAGGTCAAGAGCAGCCAGGCAGAGAAAAGGCACAACCATGTTAGGACCTTGCAGCTTAGTTGCAGCTCAAGCACACATTTTGTGCTTGAGAGCTCACAATTACTGGCCTCTGTGTTCTACCTGTTCTGCTCTGTCTTTCTCAACATAATATCTGATGGTCACTGAAACAGCAGACGTAGATATGAAGGCAGCTCACCCTGCCAATGGGTTGACTCCCACCGTCTGGCCAAGATATCCTAGTGGGAGGTACTTAAGAAAGAGAGGAGAGACAGTCCAGTCTTCTCTTCTGTAAAAGCAACTCCTGGCCAGAACTTAGTTGCCTGGTGACATCTATCTCAAGAGGGGCTAGGATATATTGATGTTAGCTGGGATGCTATTTGATCAGCTAATACTCTGTAGTTCTCTCGCTGATAAAAGGAGGTGAGAACAAATACCAAGACCAATTGGTCATCTCATCCATGATTCTCTTACTAATTCAATTGACCCTACATACTGATTACTCTCCTTGAAGTACAGTTTGATCATTTCACATCCCCAAAAAGTTTCAACAATCTCCAAGTCTCTACTGAATAAAGTTCAAACTCACTTCCCCTTAAACATAATTCTTAGTGTTTTGTTAGACAAATACACCATAGATGTAATTATCCATTGTTCTAGTCTTAAACATTTATGTATTTTCCTTTCTTTTGGTATTATGAACAACGTTGCCTTAATATCCTTATAGTTACGTGACTGTGTTACATCTAAAAGGACATTTAAAAAAATTTTACTCATAGTCCATACAGCACTTAACATGTAGCACAAGATACATGTTTATTAAATGCTTGCTCAATGAGTAACAAATGAACTAATTCTGCATGGAAAAGTGAGCTAAGAGCCGCAACATCTCAGATTTATGAATTGACTTCAAATAACTCAGCAAATCCTAACTGAGAGCATCAAAAGTGAAACAAGAAAGAAAGAAGCCAGACCACTAAAGAGACGGAATACCTTAATTCAATTGTGTTAGTTCAGGGAATGCCAGCTGCTGTAAGGAATAAACCCCAAAATATCAATGGCTTAACACAAAATAAAACATTCTTACTCAGGTAATAGTTTAATACTGATCTTCATGTTTGGAGAGAGGAAGAAGGTGAGAGAGTGGTAGTTTATTCAGAAGCCAAGCTGAGAGAGGGTCTGCTGTCTTCGACAAGTGACTTTCAAGGTCATTCTGGGTGATACTATCGAGCTAGAAGAGAGGGAAGGACGGATGGTGAAAAAAGGCACACCTGTCTCCTAATGGCCTTAGCCTGAAATTAACTAATTACATGGCTCTGTTTAGATGAAAGGGGGGCTGGAATGAGTAGTCCCCGGAGGGGCAACTTTGTCCCAACAGCAACACTATACCAAGAAAGGGAGCACAATATAAATCTTTGGAGGGTAGCCATCTGTCTCTCCCATATGAGCATTAGATGAGTAATCAAAAAATGTCCTGAAATCAGAAAAGATCACATATATGTGGGGGGAAGGGGAATTGCAGGGAGTGGACTTGCCCGTCTTTCCCATTCTACTTCCCTCTCACCGAGAAGCACTCATATTTTCTCTATTTCCTTTAAAATTTACTAAGAATCTCAAAGACAGCCTCTTTCTTCTACTTAATACTTAGATTGGAAACAAATGCAAGAGCAGATAACCTCTGCCTTTAAATTTTCTGAATTCGAGAGCTATCGTAAAGTGAAAAGAGCCTGGGCTTTTGAATCACACGGATTTGGGCTTAAATCGCAGCTAGCTCACTGCTAAAGAGGTATTTTTGGTAAAAATAGTTCAACATCTCTCAACCTCAAGTTGCCCATCTGTAAAATAGGGATGAGGCTTTGACTGGCATAAGACAATAAATTTAAAATGCTTGCTTTCAGAGTGGTTTGCTTTTTTTAAGGACTTGATCCCACCCAGAATGGATGGGCCAGGCAATCTTTTCAACGTTGAAGAATTTATTTTCCTATTTCACCCTCTCGTATGTATTCCATAACTGGCTCCTTGTTCTAGTCTTTCTCCTCCCTTGGCAACTGATGCAGTCATTCATTCTACTCTTTTCACCATATCCCTTTAGTTCAATGCCAAATCTAACTTCTCTCTGCTAACAAAACCTTCATCATCTGAGTTTGTTTTTACCTCTCTTTTAGCCAGATTCACTCATGGTCTCTGCTGAGTAATGCATCTCTCAACTTAATCTGGGCCCTGGAAATCCCTTTCTTATAAATCCCCTTCTTGAATTTCCCTATTGGATTTATAAAACAAATCAATATATACTTACTCCCTTCCCCTGATTCAATCCCAAACCCCCTAACACTATTGTCCTGAGCTCTGCCCCCATCCCATTCCGAGCCTTCTCTTACAGTCTACAAAGAATTACTTGCTAGACTGCACATATCAGACTCATACTCTGCTAAGGATGTCGTGCAGGGAATTCATTGAAAGTCCTTCTCGCATGTTGTTCTAAGAAATACGGTTCTTACTCAGATCATCCTGTCGTCAGCTCGGCCTCAAAAAGGGCTGATGTAATTTCGACTTTGCCACCATCATCTTTTCTGATTGTTCTACGCTGATAAACAAGTAAACACAGGCATTGCTGTCACGGGCGCAGGGACAAGTCCTAGCCTACAGCAAGCTTTTCCCTCCTCTCTTTTTTCCTTCGTTTCATTTACTAGCTGCAGAGGGCAGAGAATAGGCCTCAGAATGTGGACCACACTGACAAATATCCTGGGCTTGGCGGGGCACTCCTAGCATCCCTGCCTCGAACCATCCGTTTCCAGTGAGAATGGTGTGCTTTATCTGGAACTCCAAAGTGTGGTCACTGCAGGTTAAAATGCATAGAGCAAACCCTTGTTTATTTCTGGCTAGCCGGCAATCACAGCCACATTTCATTTTGGTGAAGGCCACTGTATGTGCTTCGTGAGAGGTAGGCACACAGGCCTAGGTGTTTCTTTTTTAAACAACCACTTGACAGCTAGCACATGTGACTAATCAGATGCTCCCACCTGGGACTTGGGATCCTGACAGATGACATAAAGTCTCCACGATACTCACTAGGATTGTGATGGGTGACATTAATAGAACAGCAGTGACCATAGCTGTGGCTCGCCATGAGGGTCCAGGCTGCAAGTGCTAACGCCAGTGCCCTCGCCAGTCTCTTCCTTTGGCTTGACCATGACTGTCTCCGTTAGTATTTTCTGACATAAATCCTTCAGCGTTCCTGTCCACACAGTAAGCTACTTGATAGCCTTCCATTAAATTTCACTTCTGTTCACACTAGCCAAAGCAAGTGTTTATGTTTATTTATTTTTAAAGTTTATTTATTTCTTTTGAGACAGAGAGAGAGAGAGAGACAGTGCCAGCAGGGGAGGGGAAGAGAGAGGGGGAGAGGATACTGAGCAGGCTCCAAGCTACCAGTGTGGAGCCTGATACAGGGCTCGAACTCACAAACTGTGAGATCACGACCTGAGCTGAAACCAACAGTCTGATGCTGGACTGACTGAGCCACCCAGGCGCCCCAAGTTTCTGTGTTTATAACCAAGAACTCTAACTGTTCAGTGTATGGTGTCTGATGTAGAAGATCTCATGACACAGCTAAAGAGAGCGCAGACTTCTAGTTACATAATCTGGGCTGTCATCCGGGCTCTGCTACTTAACTAGCTATGTATGTTAGGGCAAGTCACTTAATGTGCCTCCTTCTTCATTTATAAAATAGAACTAACAAACCTTTTCTGGATGTCTGCACTGGTAGGCTTTCTTTAATGTTCCTTCGCCTTGACTCATGTAAGAATTCTCTGAAAAAGGACGCTATTATAAGCTGTGTTCAAAGATTTTGCTCCAAAATGCCGCACTTCTCCCTCTGTTGGTATTCTGTTATTCAACATTTGGTAGTTAACTGCACTCTCTCTTCTGTGAACTTTCCTCTCCAATACCTTCCATTTCCAATACCCAAATGCTTGCTTCTGCTTCTCGCCCTGTGACTTAGACTCCAAAGTGTTATTCATACTCTCTGAGAAAAATACTCCCAAGCATGGAGTTACCAGCAATAAATGATCTATTGGTTTGGAAAACCACTGGATCCCCTTTTTCGTCTCCTGCTTTCATTGATGAGAATCCCAGACTTCCACTGCACAGAGCACAGTGAGCGTCAGTGAAGGTGATTCAAGTGGAAAAGCCTACTGATCTACAAAATAGTATGTGGTAACTATCCCTCAACAGAGGGTTCTCAAAGAACTTCAACTCCCAACTTCGATCTCCTCACCAAAAGGTGACTGGCCCTGTGTAACCAATAGAATGTGACAGAAATGATGCTGTGTGAATTTTGAGGCTAGGTCATAAGAAGTCTTGAGGCTCCCACTGTGCACTGTTGGAATGCTTAATCAGGGTGAGTCAGTCACCATGAGAGAAGGTTGCTCATCCTGGGACTGCCATGCTGTAAGGACGCCCAGGCTAACCACCTAGGGAAACTGCCAGGAGAGAGAGATTCTTATCTGTTCCTGTTATCTCAGTCCAGGGAGCCGTCTGCTTGAGTAAAAGAGGTACCTTGCACGTTGGATCCTGGCAGTCGCCCTGTGGAGAAGAACCGAGGAGCTCAGATGACAGCATAAACCCCCAGTGGAGCCATTCCAGCCTCTAGCTGAGACCCCAAACATCCCAGAGCAGAGACGAGCTATCGTCTCTGTGCCCAGCCTGAATATTTGACCCAGAGAATTATGAGCATAATAAAATGGGTATTGTTTTATGCTATTAAGATTTGTCGTGGTTTGTCGTGTAGCGATAGATAACTGAAACACACTGTGCGTTTGTGATTAGATGAATGAATGAAGTCTTCACTTGAGCAGAGTTCTCTGGTGACAATTAATGGTGAATGAAAAAGACTCCACTTTGCAAGATCCAGTAACGTGCCTCAGGGTGTGGTTAGCAGACACATGGCTCATACCACCATAGCCACTGAAGACTGCTAAGAGATCCCAGTAGCTGATGTCCCACTGGGAGCCTTGTCATGGGAGGGATGCTGTCATGGCAGGGAACTATGCAGCCAATGCTGTGGGCACACGTGTTGGAATCTATCTACCTTCCCTGTCTCAGAGCTTCACCCTTTCTTCCTGTTCTTTAGGAGACCTCTGAATTAAAAACAAATGCAAACTAATAATACTATACGTTCAAGATTAGGCCGGCGTCTTTTTCTTTTGGGGACTTAATTTTACGTCAATCTTTCATCTAAAAAGATGCAATGAATTAAGAATATTTTTTTAAAAAATAAATGGGTGGTTGAATGAAAAAGTAGGTTATAAAAATGTGTGTAATAAGAAGCCTACTGAATACATATAAATATACATAACATACATACATATAACGATAACATAAACAAGTATTGTGGGACTACAAATAATTAAAACTTTTCGCGTTATGCTTTTCCATTTTTTCCCCACTTTCCTGAAGTGCATACAAATCATTTATAATCATAATATAAAAATGTAACCATAGATATCTGGCCAATCTAAAAAAATCTAGCAGGAAGTACAAAATGGGCACTCACCAATCTGGTGCATACCTGGTGGGTATTACAACCTTGATCATATAAATTGCTATGACTTCAAAAAAAATTTTTTTAATGTTGATTTTTGAGAGAGAGAGAAAGAGAGAGAGAGCAGGGGAGGGGCAGAGAGAGAGGGAGACACAGAATTCAAAGCAAGTTCCAGGCTCCCAGCTGTCAGCACAGAGCCCGATGCCAGTCGGGCATGAGATCATGATCTGAGCCGAAGTCGAATGCTTAACTGACTGACCCCCCAGACGCCCCAAATTGCTATTACTTCAAAGATGTCCAGAGACAGGTTATTTTCTAGATAATGACTTTGCTAGTACCCGTAAGAAATCAGGAACTGAAGGTATTAATGAAATACACTATACGTTTATTCTAAGGGAACACCAACTCCTCAATTTATGGAAATTTGGGGGTGCCCTGAAGCCATCTTGTATTTACCACTGTGCCAGCAAGATTCCTGGAAACAGAAAACAGACCCATGAAATCTTATTACTCTAGTTTTGGGAACTGCAAAGGCAGAAAAGGAGAGCTGGGGTATTTCAAAACTGATGGCTGCAGGAAGGAGCTCCCGCACTGAAGGTCCAGGTTGGGATTATTAGAAGTTAGCAACTTAGAGGAAGGGCCCTCTAAGACCCAAACCTCTGAGGAGAAGACTGTGTGACTGGTGCTGGTGTCTCAGGAGTCCAAGGGGGACCCTCACAGCTCTTAGACTCATGTGTCTGAGGAGGTAGCACCAGCACGCTCATGCTGGTACCTCCGAGGGGGTGAAGGCCGGGTCTAGGAAGGGGGGACATTTACAAACTGGAACCAAATGTGTCTATGGAACCAGCTGCTGCTTCGAGGTGGAGAATCCGTTACAGGAGCAGTAAACACCCAGGGAGGAGCCAGTCCCTTCCTCCTCCTCCAGCCTTTCCCTGTCCCTCTGGCGCTTCCTGTTGTCAGAGCTGGGGAAGGAGAACGGAGGTTTGCAGGCATCTGGTCCCAGCAATGAAAACAGAATATAGAAGGGTGAGAAACGCTAACCTCCCACTGCTCTGTCTCTAACAATGAGCTAAGAGCGCCCATTTCAGATATGCTATATTTAACCAACATTATGTCTAACAGTGTGCTGCAGACATCCATTGATGGATCACTCTATGTGTATCAAAAGCCATCTTTGTCCTGACCGCATCAACCAATAGGTAATTGTAAACAAACCCTTGCATGGCGCCTAAAAGCTTTCAGATTTGAGTTTAACTAGAAAACACTGGCTTGAGTCTTCATTGCCAAGGGAGGATCAAACTTTCCACCCTAAATTTTCTGGGCTTCCCCCCCCCCTTCTCAAAAACATAAAATAAAATAAATTAAAATAAAATAAAATAAAATAAAACAACAACAAACAAACCAAAAACTGTAGCTAACTTAAAAATCTCTGAAATTCTCTTTTTAGCAAGCTGACCCTCAACAGGATCCCATCGGTCTAGATTGGGTGTCTTTATAAGAAAGAGCTTCAGGGCGCCTGGGTGGCTCAGTCGGTTGGGCGTCCAACTTCGGCTCAGGTCATGATCTCGCGGTCCTTGAGTTCGAGCCCCGCGTCGGGCTTCGGGCTAATGGCTCAGAGCCTGGAGCCTGCTTCCGATTCTGTGTCTCGCTCTCTCTGGCCCTCCCCCACTCACGCTTTGTCTCACTCTCTCTCTCAGAAATAAATAAACATTTTAAAAAAAGAAAGAAAGAAAGAGCTTCTGCCTCTTTGTTGTCAGAAATGTATTTTCCACATCATACCTCGTCTTCTTTACAACACTCTTGGGAGAAATTCTTGCCCGATTTCACCACCAAGAACAGATGTAATTCTTCTGAGCAGTCAGTCTGTTTTTACCTTACGGACTCTGAACTGTATAACCGACCACATTTTTTTCACTTAGCTGCTGGCAAACCTACTGCCAAAGTGCCTCCTTATTTTTATTCCCTACTCCAGTGTACATGTGGGTCACGAACATAAGCACTTTTTATTCTATTTCTGTTGAATCCTTGTCTCTGATTTTATTTCCTTTATGCCACTTTTAACTTGTGCCACTTTTGATATATGCCCATTGTAAACCTCCTGATGTGCACTAGGGAAAAGACAGAATATAATTAACTATATATAAGGAAAAAAATAAAATAAAAGGAGCTCACAGGTGTTCCTGGGAAAACATCCAATGAGATCAAGCAGTGTAATTTGAAGCAAGAGGCTGAGAAAAGTAATTAAGAATACATAGAAATTTGAAAGCATTGAGATGTTTGAGACTAGTAAAATGATTGTATCTTTATTGCTGACACTGCAGAAAATGTAATATGAAACCAGAACTCCTAATACAGTGCTCATGGTTGACATAGCATTGATTTTGCTTTGTGGATATCTTTGTACATCCCTCTGGGATCTTATTTATTTAACAAGATTGTATTTCATTTTAAATGAGAAAATATTTTTGAGTAGGCTCTTCAAAGGTGTGCTATAACCTTAAAGTTTCATTTGGCTATGTCCAGAATCCAAACTTTTTTTCCTTCTATCAGAACATACGCCCGTTTTAACATTAAAAGCAATGGAAAAAAGTACTTGATGGCCACCTTTGCTAGAATATTCACTCATAATTGGGGGTATCCCTAGGGACACGATTCATAGGTAAATATGAGTAGTGACAAAGGTAAGGTTAACGACATACATGACGAATGTCCAAATATTTTCCTGCTGTGTCAAAGTATCGTTCTCATCTGGCCCACGTTTCTTCCCAACTGCAGCTCGGAGGTAACTGATCATAGGTGACTCCTCTGTAGAGAAAAGAGAGGGTCTCTGTGATGAACTTGGATTCCCAGCCCCCATTCCCACAGATTTTACTTTAAGAAACCTAAACACATTGCCATGTAGGATGAATCCCGGCTAGACAAATATTTTCATGTCTTTCTGCCATATTCTTGCCGTGGGGTTATTTAATGTCTCTGAGCCTCGGGCTCCCAGGAAAATAATACCCGCCATTGCAGATAACCAACAGGATTTAGCTAACTAATGTCTGTGAAAGAGCCTGGCTCAGAAAAGGACTCCAAAAGTGGTGGTGTCTATTATTATTAACCGTCTCCTACTTGGGAGGAGACAGGTTGTAATATATCCCTCTGGGATTCCAATTTTCTGCCAGAATAGAACAAACAACTGCTTGAAAGGAAAATCCATCTTTTAAGCAGCCTGTTGTTTTTAATTACCTGAGACCAATGTTAACGGCCATAGTTTGGATTGAAAAAGCTGGCTGCTGTTAAGAGGGGATCAATCGGCTCTCTGGGGTGCGAGAAACAACGGCCCCTGGAAATTTTAAGCGACATTGGTAGAGTCCTTAGAGCAATTTTGGCTCTTTACAGAACGCCACATAAGAATTGTTTGCTGTCCTGTGTTCCTCTGAAATTTATGTCCTGGCTTGCTTGGTAACTCATCTAAGAGGTGTCGCTGGCTGAAAATAGCAGTGGGTCTGCCGTGTTCTTGCTTGGTGGGAGCAGACAGGAACTGAGTCCTATACAGGCAAGGCTTAGCGTGGCAGTGGGAGGCTTGTCCCGCTGTTTACAAAATGTTATAAATACGGCCTTGCCAGAATTGCCTGGAGAGAGCTCCAAACTACTTGCTGAGCAGCAGCAATACTTAAATGCCCATCGCACACCCAAAGGGATGCCTTGTTTCCAAAGGGGCCCCTTCACACAGACACGTACGAGACCATCAACTGAGAGAGACGGCTGGTTCATTTATGTGTGAAGCTTATGGATTGTAGCATGGCTGGCATGCTATGGGGCACCTGGGTGGCTCAGTTGGTTAAGCGTCTGCCTTTGGCTCTGGTTGTGATCTCGCGGTTCGTGAGTTTGAGCCCCACATCTGGCTTTTTGAGTAGAGCACGCCTCAGGTCCTCTGTCCCCCTGTCTCTCTGCCCCTGCCCCACTCACACACATTCTCTCTCTTTCTTAAAAATAAATAAATAAACTTTAAAAAAAAAAGAATAGCTGACATGCTCAACATTTGTCCTTAAAATTCCACTCAGGGACTTCTCAGATTGTCTCCAACCCTCATCCCTCGCAGTATCTTTTGCCGTGTTTAATCTCGCAGTGTTGTAGATCATCTGGAGACAGCACTGGGAGCTCCTGGAGAAGACAACATTTCTCTTTGTACTTTTATATCTATATTGTCTTTTATGTCTATATTGCTGAATTTTGTCTCTATAAAGTACATAGATGTCTCACAATTGTGAGTTAATTGAATTAAGCCGTGTGTTCGTCTTGATGGCCAGCGTGTGCAGGGTTAGAAATGTTTTAGACATTGGTTACCTTCTACATTTGCTTACTCGAAACTTAAATTTAGAGGAGCTTAAAATGGAGATTAAAAAATACCACGTCCAACCCACAAACATTACACATAATGGTTCTGGGAGGCAGTGAGGTTAAACACATTACCTGAGGCCGCAGCTCTGACCGTCCGCAGAGGCAGGACCAGCATCAACGATCTGACTCTTCATTCAATATTTTCAGATGATACGTAATAAAAACATCATTTTCAAACCAGAAACCCTTTCTCTCAGTGTCAGTGTTTCCATTGGTTGCTCATGGCAACTGAAGTTTCAGTGGGATTTCATCTCCTTTGTGGGAATGCACAGGAGGACCTCCCTCATCTCTCTATCCCACTCCTTAAAACTCTCCGCTCCCATGTTCCAGAAAGAAAATAAACATTCTCCCTGAGGATCCCATCCTGAGAACATTCATTTCCTTTTTGTCAAAATCAATTGAAAATAAAATGTAAACTAATGTGGTTTTGTCCCCCCTCTTCTTTTTGGGTAATTTTCTCTCAAAATTAGAATCCACTCACCACTGCCTCAAAGTATTGAAACAAAATACTAAAACATGTTTGCGACCGATCTCGTCAGGGAGATGTTGAGGTTGGCTTTTCCTAAGCAGAAAATGGTCTCATCAGGCTTTCAAACTGAAGGCATAAAAGTCAAGCTGCAATATCAGCTATATTAGGGTTTGAATCCTTATACAAAGGTGGCAAAAATACGCCTATTTATACAGAAGTTTTTCACAGAGTTTCAACCTAGAAAAAATTCTTTTAAGAGAAAAAAAGTTTAAAATAGGCCTATTATATATATCTATATATGTATGTATATATATATATATATATATATATATATAAAGTTATATATATATATATATACATGACTTACAAACTTTAAATAGAATTGACTTATAGCAAACTAATAACCAGCACGTATATTTTGAGTTTATTATGTATCAGATGTGTTTCTGATAGCTTTGCTGTTCTCAATTGATTATTAACTGTCAACTACCACACCTATTTTACATAAGAACAATAACATCTGGCACCGTTAATATCTTCTGATATTAACAGCTATGAGCCAAACGCTAAATTAAGCACTTCGTGTACTTTTTATTATTTAATTCTCATATAGCCCATGAAAGATGAGCATCATCCCTCAGTGAAAAGCTGAGTTTCTGCAAGGTTAAGTCATTTGCCCAAGGCCATATAATGAGTGACCGGTGGAGCTGAGAGGCGAACTCACTTCTCTCAAGGGCAGAGCCCATGCCCTGTCCGCAGGCAGCAAACGCCTGAAGACTGACGGGGATTTGTGAGTCTCTAATTGTTAAGGAGCTCACCCAACCTCTCCCTGGCTACCTTACCACTACCTGTATCCTGAGGGTGCTAAGTGGACTCTATGTTTAGGGATGGCAGTCACCAGATTGAACAAGCTAAATTACATGGATACCAGCCCATCAGCGTCACGGGGTCCATAGATCTGGAGCAGAGGTCAGAGTGACTCCCGATGTTACTCCTCTGTGTGTGTGTGTGTGTGTGTGTGTGTGTTTCACAGAGGGGCTTGTTGAAATCCCAGAGGTGGGCCAAGAGGACTAGAATATTGAAATGTTACTCAGGAACCTCAGGGCAGTGCCTGCTTACCAACCACGATGGAACTATTTTCATATTTTAAGAAGTGATACTTGTATAAAGCAAGTGAATATCCAGTAATAAATTTCGTGAAACACAAAACAATGGAATCTTGACAACATAAAGTAATCACAGTACTGAGAGGTAGTAAAACACAGAAACTAGGGGTTTAGTCTCTGGAGCCTAACTGACTGGATTCTTTTTTAAATTTTATCTTAGAGAGAGAGAAAGAGAAAGAGGGGGTGGGGGAGAGGAGCAGAGGGAGAGGGAGGGAGAATTTTAAGCAGGCTCTACACTCAGTGTAGGGGGGAGCCCATTGTGAGACCCAACGGGGGGCCTGATCCTGTGACCCTGGGGTCATGACCTGAGCTGAAATCAAGAGTCAGACCCTCAGCCAACTGAGCTACAAAGACCCCCCCAAACTGGGTTCAAATTACTGGTTCCTAGTCCTATGACATTGACAAGTTCCACAGCCTCTGTGCCTCAGTGTTTTCATCTGTGAAATGGGTGCCATATAATACTTACCTCCTATGCTTATAATGAGTATAAGAGGCATAATTAAAGCAGGGTCATAAGGAGCATATTTGGCACATAGTATGTGTCCACTAATTTTGTAAGGCTCTATATGTCTTTAGAGAACAACTTCATGCATGATTTCTTTTATGGGGGGATTTTAGAAGAATTTCTCATAGTAGTTTATGACCACTGAGGTCTTTCCGCAACTATGATATTCATATTTTTAGTATTTCCTCTTGGAAAAGCTGTTTTCCTGCATTCTTTGATTAGAAGGTCTTATGGTTAATGATGGGTCTTATGGGTAATGATGACTCCATTAGCTACATTAGTGAAGAATAGTAAAGACCATAGATAACTGCAAACAACAGTTAATCCTGGAGCTCATTCCTATTTGGCTCTAAACAAGTGCTTTTTAGGACTTTCCCCTCGCACATTAGGCTTTATTTTAACTCCTCAAATATTTATTGAATGCCCATTTGGGGTCTTCTACTGTACTATGCAAGAGGTACAGAAATGAATAATATAGACTCCCTGACGTGGGGGAAATCAGTTTAGCATGAAAACAGACCTGCAAACAATTCTTTTCAATAGGGTTTGATAAGGTGGATGAGCTATCACGTCTGCTTGGGGAGTCATGGAAGGTTCCATGGACAAGGTAAGTGTCCTCTTTGGGGGCCAGGAGTTGCTGCCAGTGTTTCTTAAGAAATAAAAACTGGGCGCCTGGGTGGCTCAGTCGGTTAAGCGTCCGACTTCAGCTCAGGTCATGATCTCACGGTCCGTGAGTTTGAGCCCCGCATCGGGCTCTGGGCTGATGGCTCAGAGCCTGGAGCCTGCTTCCGATTCTGTGTCTCCCTCTCTCTCTGCCCCTCCCCTGTTCATTCTCTGTCTCTCTCTGTCTCAAAAATAAATAAACGTTAAAAAAAAAATTAAAAAAAAAAAAGAAATAAAAACTGACAGATAAATCTAAATCTCTATTTCTTTTTAAGTAGGCTCTCTACCGAATGTGGGGCTTGAACTCGCAACCCTCAGATCAAGAGTCACAAGCTTCTGGATCAGTTTTAATCCTCTCACACGTATAGTGGTATCGATACGCTGTTATTTTATTTGTGCTTTTAAATTCACACAAGTCAATATACAATTTTGTAATTCCTTTTCCCTCACCCTCATCATTTTTAGATACAGCCATGATCATTTTAATTGGTCGAGACCATCTTATAAACACAGCACAATTTACTTATTTTCTGACCTACCGCTAAGCATTCAGGGTGTAGCCAGTTGTTGTTGTTGTTGTTGTTGTTGTTTCTTATGCAAAAGTGTCTCAATGAACGTATCTCTTTGTGTGTATAGATTGGGAGTTTTTTGCTTCTGTTTTTATTTTTATTTTATTTTTTTTTAAAGTTTTATTTATTTTTGAGACAGAGAGAGACAGAGAATGAACGGGAGAGGGGCAGAGAGAGAGGGAGACACAGAATCGGAAGCAGGCTCCAGGCTCTGAGCCATCAGCCCAGAGCCCGACGCGGGGCTCTAACCCACGGACCGCGAGATTGTGACCTGAGCTGAAGTCGGACGCTTAACCGACTGAGCCACCCAGGCGCCCCATTTTTGCTTCTGTTTTTAAAGAAGTATACCCAAGTGGAACTGCTGGGTCGCAGGATAAACACATCCTCAATTTTTCTGTATGTTCATCAAGTCGGTTTTCAGGGTAGCGTTAAGTTACACCTGTGCCAACAATATGTGAGCGCCACACCTCCCCCAGGTGAGGGCCAACAGCTGCTATTCTCATGCTCTTCAAGCCTTGCAACAAATGGGCAAAAAGGAGATCTTGCTGTTTTATTTTATCTTTCCCAAATTATAAGTGAAATTGAATGATGTACAGACACTTCCTCATTATTTTTTTTTTCCTTTCAATGGTGGGAATCCTCCCAAAGACACGACTTCATTATTTTAAGACACAGGGGCCCAGGGAATGTTAAGTTGGATAGCCAGTCCTCTTACGGAATTGTGCCTTAAGGAGGCTTCCATCTCTCAAAGTATGGTTAATGATCATACCTGTACAGCCCTTGACATATTGTAAGCAGTTAGTTTATTTTAGGTGAGTGAGCTAATGATGGCAATAATTTTAATTATTGCAAATCGGATAAGCAAATCGGAGAAGGACCAGTCAACCAGCTACTTTAATGGTTTTTAGATGTGTTATTTATCATAGATATTTATGATACACCCATGACTAACATTACTGGGGACCCATATCTTTTAAAAATAAGTTATTATTCTCAGCATTCCTGATTCTTGCTCCTCCTGATTTAGCAGCTCCCTTCCTGACAGAAGTGGTCAGCCCCCTAATCCCTAGAATTGAGTGTTTAGTATTCATTCATTCATTCATTCAATCAATATATTTTTTTAAATTAACGTTTATTTATTTTTGAGACAGAGAGAGACAGAGCATGAACGGGGGAGGGGCAGAGAGAGAGGGAGACACAGAATCGGAAGCAGGCTCCAGGCTCTGAGCCATCAGCCCAGAGCCCGACGCGGGGCTCGAACTCACGGACCGCAAGATCGTGACCTGAGCTGAAGTCGGATGCTTAACCGACTGAGCCACCCAGGCGCCCCATTCATTCAATTAATATTCAGTGAGTAGCGACAGTGCCAAGCACTCGCACTGCCCCTCAGGAGTTTATGGTCAAATCGAATTTAAAATAATGGTTGTATATGGCACCTACAATAATCCAAGCATGTGTTTGGCATTTTAAACGTATCTAAATTATTTCTCACAAGAATTCAGCAAGGTCCTTGATGGTCACCTCCCTTTATTTACAAAGGAAGAATTAAGGTTGCATGAACTGTCCAGGGTCACACAGCATGTGAGGGCAGAGCCCGAAGGCCGTGCTCACTCCTACTCCGTCTCCTTCCTGCCATCCTGCAGCCACATTTGCTGGAGGCAGCATCTTGCGGACAGCTTCTTGCGAACAGCCATCCATTGCTTCCTCAGATCACAGCAGTGTGTGTAAAAGTCACTTCCTCATGACTTGTACAGCTCACATCAGTTTGCTCCATCAATGGTTCAACATCTTGATTAAAGAAATTTCCCCTCAAGGGGCGCCTGGATGGCTCCGTCGGTTAAGCATCCGACTTCAGTTTATGTCATGATCGCACGGTTCATGAGTTTGAGACCCACATTGGGCTCTGTGCTGACAGCTCAGAGCCTGGAGCCTGCTTTGGATTCTGTGTCTCCCTCTCGCTCTGCCCCTCCCCCACTTGCACTCTGTCTCTCTTTCAAAAATAAACTTAAAAAAATATTTAAAAAAAGATATTCCCCCCAAAGGAAAAAAATTAACTAAAAAATAAATTACTGTTACTTTTCTTCAAACTATTATTAAATCATTTTCAACTACATTTGAATAAAGAGTTTGGAAACCATTGCTTTTCGATATTGCTTCTCTGCTGCACCTGTTTGGAAAGCCTGTCTTATTTGTCATGGACATTACTTCAGGACTTTTTCCCACATATTCACAAATTTTTAATTAAGGAGGTATTCCTAATTTAGTCTCCACAGTGAGTCCACAATGCTAAACTTAGAAGAACATAACCACCATATTTCTTTGTTTTTGAAAATGTCTTTAGTTTTTCTCTTTTGTTTTTCACTTCATTGTAACAAGTCAAACAGTATAGAAATGAACAACCTTATTTATTTAATCCAAAAATATTTGTCAGGGGCCCAGTATATTCTAAGCAATTTGATAAAGCAGGTGGATATAATGAAATGTATAGGTAAGAAATCGGAGAATCACACCCACTCATTCAACAAACACTGCATTATATTATGCTCCGAGGATACCAAAACGAGTAAAATACTACGATTGCTTTTTAAGAGCTTACTCCTGGGTAAAAGCATAAAGATAAATATAAGATGATCTCCTGGAGAAGAACGGAGCACAGAATTTTAACACATCCCTTGTTGGCAGGGGCTGAGGTAAACAACCCAGTGTGCCAACCTAGTAAGTCTGATAAAATATTAAGCCCCACAACTGAGAGCGGGATATTCAAAACAGAGGACATAAATGGACTAACATCAGAGTCAGATCTTGTCTCTTAGCGACTTTGAAGTTTATAATACAGTATTGTCTAAAATCACTACTCTGTCAGTAGATCTCCAGGAATTTTTCATCTACTTGTTGCAAGTTTGTGCCCTTAAACACCATCTCCCCAACCCCCTCACCCGACCCTCCAGTGCCCGATGACCACCGTCTATTCCGTTTTTACCAGTTAGGCTTTTTTAGATTCCACCTATACGGGATACCATATAATATACTGTATTTGTCTTTCTGTGCCTGACTTATTTTACTTCGCACAATCCCCTTAAGTTTCATCCATGTGGCTGCAAAATTGAGGATTTCCTTCTTTCTCTAATATTCCATTGCGGGCATATATTTTTATTTAGGTTTATATATAGGTTTATCTATTCATCCCTCGATAGACACTTCCATTGTGTCCATAGATTGGTTACCGGGACTAACGCTACAATAAGCATGGGAAGATCTGAAATGTTCCCACCACAAAAATGAAACGATAGCTACAGGAAGGTGATAGAGTGTTAGCTAATGTTACAGTGGCAATCATATTGCAATCTATAAATGTATCAAATCAACGCATTGTACATCTTAAACTTACACGGTATTATATGTCAATTACATTTCAATAAAAATAAATTAAAAAAAAAAAGTCAGAGAGGCAAATGTCTCTGAGGGAAGGAGTGGAGGTCAGAGACTGGGAAGGCACAGAGTTGGGAGAGATGAGCTTGAAACACATACTCGTAGTGGGTTCAGTCAGAAGCAAGGGTAAGGGTGTAAGGGCGACAAAGGCTTCTTTTCAGGTGATGTCAGTTGTGGAACGTGCAACTAGCATTGGCCAATTAAAGATGTCCCAGCAGGACCACACGGACTGATGACAAGATTGACACGAGGTTTGTTTCTTAAAGAATGAGTAGTAACCTGCCAGGCAGAGGAAGCATGGTACATTCTTGAAGGAGGGCAGGAATTGGCCAAGCATTGGAAGCTTGAAAGGACCCAGAGGTCTAGGTGATGGTAGAAGATGTGGGTCCAGCAGAGGCCAGGTAGGGGCATTGGCAGGCAGGGGCTGCTGGGAAGGCATGATAGGGTGTTTAGAGGCCACCAAATGGCTTTGAGTTAGGAAAGAATAAGGTCATGTCTGTGTTTTAGTTACCAGGGGGGGGGCTGCACCGAAGCACACTTACATCGATCCTGAAACAGCCCAGCAAGGAGAGAAACAGAGGACCTGAAGGAAAGCATTTGAGAAGCGGATGGAGAGAAGAAAGGCTGAGGAGTTGATAAACGTGTCGGGATGTAGGCAAAAAAAAACATACATCTAAGTATTTCCTGCCGTTCTGAAATCACCAACTGCGGGGACAATGTGAGAATGAAATTGAACATTCCTTTTTATACCACTTCATTTGTTTTGAAGAATTTAACCAGATTGAAGAGAATATTAAAAGTGCCGCGTGAGAAGCATTTTTCTTTCAATTCCCCCGAAGCCCAGAAGAATATAATCACGTAAAAATAAAAATTTAGCACACAGAAAATTTTCAAACGATGAGTAGGGGCTGTGTCTGTCCCTGTGTGTTCTGATTCAAAAAAATTTTTTTCTAACCAACTGGAATTGATTTTCAATGAGGCTATAGGTCCGATCATTGTGTGAATGTGTCTTGGGAATTTTATCTCCTATTAGAGAAGAACCACACTTGTATCCTCTGTCCTATTTATACAGGTGGTGGTGTGTGTGACTTATTACTCCGCTGATAAAGAAAGAAAATTATAAAAATAAATAAATTTCTTCTTCGAACCTGAATTTCAAATCCTAACCTGGAACCACCTTTCCTCTGCAAAAATGACAGAAATAAGCCCCAGTGTGTTCTCTTTGATGTACAATCGTAAGTTGTCTCTTACGGAAGTATTAATTTCAGAGTGTGTCCCTGGTTTTACTAAGAACATAATTTCCTCCATCTTTCTTTCCCTGAATCTAGCCTACTTCTGTCTTGACTGTTTTGTTTTCCACAAAGTTCTGTTAAAACACGCACCGTCCATATGTGTGTTTCTTTCTCCCCTTCGGGCGGCCGCATTGTCGGCCACATATTTACATAATCTGGTGGCCAGCTCATCAGTCCGTTCCTTCATGTGGAAATTACCAGAGTCCAAGGCCTCTCCCGGTGGCTGTGCACTCATTATTTGTATGACATTGCTAGAGGAGCCATGCTTGCTCGGGACGCATTTTGAACTTATCAAGGAAGGATGTGGATGACATCAGGGAAGGATTTTACAAGACTCTGTCTAGACTGCCAAAACAATCTGTGGTGGGAGAAAATTGCGTAAATATGGGCTACCAGGAAACAGTCATTTTTCTTCTCCCCTCCTTGTGGTCTTTTTTTGGTGTGGGACAGAGTGCAGCCTGGGCTGGCAATTCTGCAAATTATACTCTTTGAATCATGTAATAATAACTCAAGGACCAGAATGATTTAATGCCATATGGTAAGTGAATGTGGGAATCATCTCAGACCAAATAAATAAATAGAAGAAGCAAGTGACTTTGAGCTAGTTTTAACTTACATGTTTCTTCCAAATTTCTTAGTTTTATCCAAGGCTTTGTGGCCATTCTAGATAGACAGACACTCCAAGGATAAATAACCAATAATGATGCAGTTTTTCTCGTGTGGATAGAAGACAGGGCCCAGAACCAATCTCTTTGCCTGCACCTTAGTCACTCAGGGGTCTGTCAGAGCCCCGAGTCAGTTAAATTGGAAAAAAAAAAGGAAAAGAAAAAAGAAAGTCTCAAATGCCTCCAAGGTTCCAAACAATGTACTCCTTTCTAGAAATACAAAGATCCAATGGCTTCAGATGATTATTTGCCTGGTCCAACCCCCCAAAAGTATGACTTGGTGAGTTTTCTCCATTTTTGGAAAAGTTGATTTATTCTCAGAGGGAGAGAGAGAGAGAATGAGAGAGACAGGGAGAGCAGGGAAGGGGCAGAGAGAGAATGCCAAGCAGGCTCTACACTGCGGATGTGGGGCTCCATTCGGGACTCCATGCCGGGCTCCAACCCACGAACCGTGAGATCATGACCTGAGCCGAAACCAAGAGTCAGACGCTTAACTGGCTGAGCCACGCAGGAGCCCTGGTGAGTTTTCTTCATTGAGTCTCCTTAATTCTTGAATCCAGGAATGACCACAAAAAAAGGAAATAGATGCACTTCTTGAAGCGTCAAGCCTAGGCAAACCATGTAATGAGCAGCATTTTCCTCTATTTAAAAAAATTTGTTTTTAATGTTTATTTATTTTTGAGAGAGAGAGAGAGAGAGAGCAAGCACGAGTAGGGGAAGGGCAGAGAGAGAGGGAGACAAAGAATCTGAAACAGGCTCCAGGCACTGAGCTCTCAGCATAGAGCCCAATGTGGGGCTTGAACTCACGAACCGTGAGATCATGACCTGAGCCGAAGTCGGACACTTAATGGACAGAGACACCTAGACGGCCCCCTTTTTTTTAAATTAAAAAAAAATTTTTTTTAGCAGTTTCCTCTATTTTAAAATTTTTTTTTTTTTAAACGTTTTTTATTTATTTTTGGGACAGAGAGAGACAGAGCATGAACGGGGGAGGGGCAGAGAGAGAGGGAGACACAGAATCGGAAACAGGCTCCAGGCTCCGAGCCATCAGCCCAGAGCCTGACGCGGGGCTCGAACTCACGGACCGCGAGATCGTGACCTGGCTGAAGTCGGACGCTTAACCGACTGCGCCACCCAGGCGCCCCAGTTTCCTCTATTTTAAACAAAGCCTGGGATACGAGAGAGATTCAGAGTTACATAGAACTAAATTCAAGCTCCTAAGAAACATTGCTTTTCCTTCCTCTGTATTTCCATTTCCTGGGTTTTTATTCCATCTTTGGCATAAACTCTCCTTCTCCTATCTGCTGACCACCATCTACTATCTATTGTCTGCCCTTCAGGTCCCCCCTCTCTGTTCCAAACTGGCGTGTTTGAGCCCAGTTGTTTCAAGAACTTGCTAAGGTTACTGAAGGTTCAGACTAGGGGTAGATGGCCAATTATGCTGCAGAACAAACCATTCAAAAATCTAGTGGCTTAAAACAACAACCAATTTTTATTTTATTTCATGATTCTCTGGGTTGGCTAGGTCCTGCTTGGGTGGTTCCTCTACTGGTCTCACTTGAGGTCTTTCATGAGGCCAATGGGCTGCAGATAGGATCTCGTGGTTGGCTCCTTGTTGCTCGTTCGAATCCTTTTGTCGTCCAGGACCTCACCATGTGGCCTCTCTTTCCATCAGGGTAACTTGGATTTATACACAATGGATTATATCTCCAAAAAGAAGGAAGCAAAAGCTTCCAAGTCTTCTTAATGCCTGGGCTTAGAAGTCTCAGCATATCACTTTCTTCATAGGACCAGCCTATATTCATGGGTAGGAAACACAAACATTGTTTGGGGCCATCTCTAAAGATTAACTACCACACTAGGCATCCCTATATTGGAAAAAGAAGAAAAGAAAGAAGGAAAAAAAGGAAAGAAAAATAATGAAGGACAAAAAAAGAGAAGAGAGAAAGAAAAGAAAGAAAAAGAAAGAAAGAAAAAAGAAAAAGAAGATGGGAGAAAGGAAGGAAGGTAGGAAGGAAAAATAAAGAAAAAAAGAAAAGAAAAAAAAGGCAAGAAAAAACCAAAGAAACAAAGAAAAAAAGAAAGAAAACAAAAGATTTTCATAAAAGGCATGCCTTAAAGGAGTGCCCTTTGCTGTCGGGCATATCAGACGGCCTGGCTACATTGCAGAGATGACCGTGCCGTGTGGAGACAGGTTACATTGACCAAGGTCAATCTATTCAGGTCACACCTCCGCATCTCTCCTGAGAGCCACACAGCCCCCACCTCAGCCTTCACTTGTGAAGAATCGGAGAGTTTCATGGCACGGCACAATCCTCTTCCAGACACTTTGGAGCCTTGGAGCATCTGTGGGCCGGATAGGAGGTAGAGGCTAAGACAGCAAGGGTAACATTGGTTTGTGCAAAAGGCTTTAAGGCAGAAAAGTTGGTGGCGTGCTGGGCAACAGAGATCGCCTGGTTTAAAAGGGAACTTGGTGTTCGAAATCCAAGGTTCCGGCCACAGTCCTGTCATTTGCTGCCAGTGTGACATAACAAATCACTGAGGCTCTTAAACCTCCAGTTTCTTCAACTGGGCAATGGGGATGTAGGGCTGCAGACCTCATAGGTTGTAGGACTGAAGATGAATAGGAATACATCAGTGAAGGTCTTTGTAAACCCCGAAGTGCTTTGCAGATGCAAAGTGTCAGAGGCCTGAAATGAGAGGCAGCCGGAGACAAACTAGAACAACAGCTTATCACCGATTATACAAAGGAAACAGTAGGAAACGTAAGTGCGGTGCCGCTGGAAGAAATTAAAAGGCACATAAGCCACATGGATGGCTCAAGCAATAAATCTGTTCAATCTAAAAGTACATTTTATACTGCTTTTACAGTTGAATTTGCGCACGTGATTTCTCTGGAAATCGTTTTAAAAGTTTGTTAGCTGGGGTGCCTGGTTGGCTCAGTTGGTTAAGGATCCGACTCTCGATTTCAGCTCAGGTCATGATCTCACGGTTCGTAGTTGGAGCCGCACGTCAGGCCCCGCTCCGACAGCGTGGGCTCTGCTTGGGATTCTCTCTCTCCTTTCTCTGCCCCTCCCCACCTGCTCTCTCTCTCCCTCTCTCAAAATAAATAAATAAACTGCAAAAAAAAACGAACAAACCCCAGTTTGTTAGCTAGTCTATTTGCAACGCCTCTACAGTTGTGCTTAAAGAAGGGACGAGCTATCCAGAGCAGAAGTTATTGCATTATTTATAAAGTGGTGTTTGCCTCTCGGATCCTAGGACATTTAGCAGACTTGCGCTAATTTGGGACTTGCACTAATGTTACAGTTGGCAAGCGTGAGACCTCGTCAAGAACCATGAGTCACAGGGAAAATTGTTTCACACAGAGGAGTTAACTCCTTGTCGTTGGCTTAGATGAATTGGCTGGCTTTGGACCAGATGGTAGTAAGGAGAAGAGACCAGGAGGACAAAAGGGAGGAAGGTATTTCCTCCGGCCTTCAAAGGGAGTTCAGAGGGAGTGTCTGCCCATAAGCTCTGGGGCCAGCGCTGACACGCGAGTTTTCACACGCATGCGGGGTGAGGAGTTAGCCGAGAGTGTGCTCATAGCCCTGTATGGGTTTTCCCTGTCTCTGTGTTGAAAAATAAAAGGCTGTATTCACCTATAGGGAATGACTCAGTTATAGAGCCTCCCTGGAAACCCAAGGCTCAAGTTCCTGTGTGTAGAGTCCTGAGGACTAGATGGTCCAGGGCTGAGCAAGCATGATGGGGCACCGGCCAGCAGCCGACTACACAGGATTTAAGAGGGTGCAACTGGTAATGATTCAGCAGTTTGAACAGTAGATTTAGGCTGTGGGGTGACCCTGCCTTTTTTTTCCATTTCACTCAAATTGACACTGATGCTGATGCTTCCTTGAACAAGCAGGGATGGCAAGATGACTCATGTTTGTATTTTATGACCTGGTCTCAAATGTAGTAAAAAAACAGTCCTTAGAGTCCTTCCGTGTTTGTAAATCTAGAAGACATTATACTGAAAGAAACAGGCTGGTCTAAAGACTCCAAAGGGGCCAGATCCAGAGGACCGGGGGCTCTTGGGGAAAAGACATCCATGAAGAATTCGGCTTGGGAAGACAGCATTTAAATTTTATGCACACAACAACTCTAGTTTTGCCTTCTATTAGTGGAGCCACAGATAAAATGTCCTTGAATATGTCATCCTTGGATTTAAAGAACAGACATAAGAATTTGTAAAAATTATTCTTTAAAAAAAGACTACTTAATAATTTTTTATTTTACTGAAAATCCCGGAATGGGATTTTCTTTGGATATATTCATCATCTAAGAATTTGCTGGTGCCACCTACATTGTTCAAGTATCAGTTATTCCTGAAAAATGAAAGAGATGGGGGGCCTGGGTGGCTTGGTTGGTTCAACATGACTCTTGATTTCAGTTCAGGGCATGATCCCTGAGCTCAGCGTGGAGCCTGCTTCGGATCCTCTCTCTTTCTCTCTCTCTCTCCCACCTTCTGCTTCTCTCTCTCTCTCTCTCTCTCTCTCAAATAAAAAAAAGAAGAGAGGCTCTTAGAAAAAAGGGATATAGTTGTTGGAGGAAATGCCTTTTGAACTTCGTATGACAAATTATAATTAAGTGAAACCAGAAGACACTGAGGAGAAAACTGCTCTGATGGACAAGGAAAGAAGAAGGAAAGGGCTGTCGACCCTCCAATAGCCTAACACAAGCTCCGTCATGCCCACCCTGCTCCTGGTGGCTCTACAGAGAGGTAGGGCTGTTGAATGGCTCACAGAAGCGATTTTTATCGGCAGAATCCGAGACTTGTTCAGGAAGCCAACCCCCATCCACAACACCAGAGGGCCACCATCCAAAGGTGACTCACTTGGGGCTCTTCAACTGAATGGGGCACTTAAAGAAGCTTTTTTTTTTTAATGTGGGGTATCTCAGGAGATGATAGAAATACAATGATTTGGTTCTGTGGTCTTCCCTGGCCTTCTTAAGGAACTCATTCTAGAAGAGACAGAGAGGGAAAAAAATGTGTGTGCATGTTTGTGTGTGTATAGCCTAGAGTTGCATCTACATGAGGCCAGTAGAGTCCAATCAGTCTGGCATCACCGTTAGCAAAATAATACTTTTTTGGCTTTCGTGTATAAACTGGCATCATGTATAGGAGCAGTCTAAGGATTTTTAAGGGTGGAAATGAAAGTATCAACTAGAAAGGTTTTTCTTCTGTCACAGTTTTAATTGGCTTTGCCCATTTTTCAACTTAAAATATTGGGGTCCCCCCTTCCCAAATTTCACTTATTTATGTAGATGGTTCCTGAGGATGCTTCATTTATATTGTTTCTGGATTAGGGTTTTCTTTTTAAGCTTTAAAGAGAAATAGGAAAGAAAGTGTGCCTGCTTAAAGACTAATCCCTACATATAGGGAGATGCTTTGCGGGGGGGTGGTGGGGGGGTGGTGGGTGAGTGAGTCAGGAGAGTTGGGTGATCTTTACTTAGATCATCTTTCTTTCTTTCTTTCTTTCTTTCTTTCTTTCTTTCTTTCCGAGATCATCTTTAGTAAGTTAAATAACTACTTGGGGGGGTCTACATTTTCTAACCTGTAAAATGCTAGATTGAGTCATCCTTATGGCATTCTTCAGCTTTTGTATTCTATGATTCTTTTCATGGTATGTAGGTTGAAAATGTAGGAAAATCCCTGTTATTTTTCCTAATAACGTAATTTGGATGTCACTACAGAGCCGATCCAATAGTTTGAGGTCTTATTAATAGTTTTAAAAGTTTGAAAAATATTCAGTTGACCAGAAAATGAATGATTTTAGGTTCTATTAGCTTACAAAGAACACGAAAATACATGTGGTAAGAAATAGCCCAATAGGGATCAGTTTACTAGTCTAATTTTTTTTCTCTGATATTAACTCCAAGGGGCATTTTATGGCAAAATATCTATATTGACTTACATTGAAGAATTCCAAAGCATTGAGATGGTCCTTAAATGCCTAAAGTGTTGCCTTAACAATAAAGTTTTTCATACTTTGAGTTACCCAAACACTTCCTACGGTTATTTTCAGAAAAAAATTAAATAGCGTATGCTTTCCTCAGCAAATCAAGAAAAGATTCCTATGCCTTCTCTCTTCTTCATGATCCCCTCTAGGCAAATCTATCAATCCCATAGGTGTAAGTGTTATTTTTATACAGATAGACACCTAAGCACCAAACCCATATTGTATGTGGAAAGTCTCCACTTGGAAGCCTCTGTTACAAGTTAAATTTAACCTCATCTTCTGCCAGAACCTACTCATCCTCCTCGGGCCATCTTGTTGTTGGCTTTGTCCACCAGTCATCCAAATTAAAACCCTGCAGTTATTTCTATACGTAATTCTACCTCATGCGCTATGTTCAGATGTTTTAAGTACTGGCAAATTAGGGACAACTCCATTTGTATGTGTATGTGTGTGGCTAAACCATTCTCTTACATTCTTTGCAACACGATAGAAATTACACTGTATCAAGAAACAGAGTCCAGTTAAAGAATCTCACATGAAATGTTATCTCCTGTCGAACACAATACCCACAAAGAATTGGATATTACCTACATGGCTTTTAGCTCTCTGCTTCAGTATGGAAACTGCTAACTGGTCCTAAGCCTGAACTTAATATGGCTTATTCATGATTGGGGCAGATGGCGGAACTCAATAACCAAAACCTAGACACTGAAACTCTAAAGGGAATTTTCAGGCTACTGTTCTAGCAAGAGGAAAAGAATGGGCTAATTCCTTGATTATTTTTCTCAGAATAGAGATGGAAATACTTTTCCCAGTCTTCCTAATGTACTAACGCCATTAGCCCTCATCTAGGTAAAACCCACAAGGTCTTAATCAAAGGGTCAAGTCATATATATGATATATCATATATATATATATATGTATATATATATACACACATATATATATACATATGTACACACACACACACACACACACATATATATATATATATTAGTGGTTCTCAAAGTGTAGTCTCTAGATCAGTAAAATCTTGGGTGCTACCCCAGACCTACTGAATCAGACAGGAATTCTGGGCACGCAGCAGTGTGTTTTAACAAGCCCTCCAATTGAATCTGACACATACTAATCTGAGACCACTGTCCTCCTAAACCAAAGAACTGTGAGCATTGAACTTAAATATATTATCAAACCTCTTACAGTGTAAATAGGCAAATATTTAATGGAAAGGGTATCATGACCTTAGACCTATTTCATTAAAAAATGACAGCCAACTGTTCTAACAGAATAGTATTATTAATCTCGCATCCTGAAAAAAAGGAAACAATTTTCACGAGGTGGGTCTACGTCTTCCAAGTTTTGGTCCCCAAAGAAAGGAGCTTTTACTTTGTTTTGCAAACTCTCCCGTAGAATCCTTTCTTATACCCGCTTCCTCATATCTATTCTTACCATTATGGCCTGAACTGATGTCATTATCATCACTTAGAAAGCTATTTGGTAGTCTTCTAAATGTTTGCAGCCGGTCAACCTTCATACAGTCACTCAAAAATAACTTTCTGAAACTTATGTCAAATGGAGTTCCTTTACCTTTTCAACATTGCCTTGTAAAAGTGATTTTTCCTATTTTTTAGTTTTATCGTCAATTACTCCCCAGTGCTCTGGGTTCCACACCTTCTCCCTGTGCTCTCTGATTTGGTCACACTGGACCGCTCAACACTGCCCAAACATGTATGTACTCCAGCAAATCGATTCTTCCACTCGTTCTATTCCGCAAATGAAATCATCTCACCAGAGATGTTAAAGTTCCACAGCTCCCTCGGTGATACTTTCTCTGATTCGTCTTACGGAAATTAGTCTCATTCTTTCCTAATCCTGGGAAGAATGGAGGGAATATAGTATATAATATATATAATATAAAGTCTACTACCCAATTTGATCTTTATAACCATAGACAACATTTATGATCCCCATTTTACAGATGAGTACATTGCAGTTCAGAGAGATGAAGTAACTTGTCTGGTGTAACACTGGTGATAACTGGTGGGGACATGAGTTCAAAGCCAGATCTATTTGTGGCCCAGGGCTGGCGATCTCCTGACTCACCATGATGGACCTCCATCTAACCTTTATTTCAATACCTCATGTTGTAGTAATGTATGTGACTGTATCATTCATAAACTACTTGAACAAAGGTATCATTTACCTTAGGATGCCTGTTGCCATTACAATTTGTTACCTATGTAAATGCTCAATAAATGTTTGTTGTAATTAAATTCAATCCAAGTCCTTTCCAACCACTTTCAATTAAGATATTTTTCACATGCAATGATTTCTCTTTAACTCTGATTGTTCGCGAGGGATATACTCCTCATTAATTAGTCACCGCATGAGAACTGAGTGAATCAATGCTGACGCTGGTCAAATTTTCACTTTTTTACTTCTGCAGTGCTGACAATGCTACTGTTGAATGACAAGCATTTTGGCTCAGCTCAGATTTAATAAAGCAAACTGTTTGTACGTGCTAATGTAATAGATGGCCCCCTTTCTTCTTGCACAAATTGCAGCTTGATTATTAATTATAAACGCCCTAGGACTGTGCACTTTCTGCAAGCTACACGTTCTTCCTTGCCTAAGCTTTTCTTTTCTTTTCAGAATGAAAAAGGAAGAAATGAACCAACTTTGTATCAAGAGATACAGTAACAAACCGACAACAGTTTTGAGCATTTAATTACCGTGGTCAGTCGGCTTAAAAGGGACAGAAGCCAAATAATTGGGTCAAATTTCTGCTTCGCATATTCTTTATAGGTCGGCCATCCAGACCAACGAATCTTGGTCTTCATATCACAGCAGCAACTGGGTTGGCCCTAGCCAGGCTTGTGGAATTCTCACCCAGCTTGATCACCTTTGGAACTTAGAGTCTCGGCACTTTTCGCTACCTTCCAGGGGCCCAATTAGCATCTGCCTCTGCCCTATCTACACAGCATTATCAGATGGTTGGAGTCCTGATTGGCTACATCCTGTCAGAAGTGCTTATCTCTGGAAACCATCTTCCCTTCCTTTTTATCAGTTTTTCTGGGGTTCTGTCTTTGAACTTATCTGCTCCTTTATAGGACTCAGCAGGCTGCCTGGCTTCAATAGATGCAAGAGCTGAAAAGGCTCAGCTAACTTAAAAGTCCAAAGAGATGGAGAGAAGGAAGGGAGAGTTAAGAGAGTTCCAAGAGAATCACTGTGGAAGTGATCAGGCACCATCTGGGAGGCATAAAGAAAAGAGAATTAAATTGAATCAGTTATCTCTTTCAAGAGGTCCAAGCCAAATGATCAAAGCAAGAATTTGATCCAATTTCTGGAACTACCATTAGTTGCTGAAGAGATAAAAATTTATTCGGGGGCACCTGGGTGGCTCAGTCAGTTAAGTGTCTGACTTCGGTTCAGGTCATGATCTTAGGGCTCCTGGGTTGGAACACTGAGTCAGGCTCTGTGCTGACAGCTCGGAGCCTGGAGCCTGCTTCGGATTCTGCATCTCTCTCTCTCTCTGCCCTTCCCCAGCTCACACTCTGTCTCTCTCTGTCTCAAGAATGAATAAACACTAAATAATAATAATAATAATAAAGATAATTTAAAAAATTTATTCGAAGTCATTAAGACAACCCCTACTTGGCTGATTCAATTGATGTTCATCTAGTTTCTGAGCATAACAGAATATAAGAATGAGCCACATCCTAGTTATTTTTACAGACTTAATTGCTTTCTTACATTTCCAAATGACAGCAATTCACTTCATAAAGCCACACCTACCAGAATTTCCTGCTCTTTATCTATTTTTCACCAATTTCTCTTCCTGACCTTATTCTTTCACTCACCTTTTCCCTCAACATCTTTTTTAAATTTCAAAGAGGCAAACATTGAGGCATAGCCAGGTTTGGGTAATAAGCTTAGGGCAGGAAGGTGTGGTTAGGGTGGAGGTGGTAAGAAGGCATTCTACTTATATTTTCTCCTTTCAGGTCTAGGTAAAAATGCAGCCTTTGTATGTGTGGGTGTTTTTCTATGATGCACAGGTATGCACAACTCTATTCTCTTGAATGACTAACTATGAATGTTCCCGTCTTGGAATAGTCTATGAATTTCTATTAGTTGCAAGGGAAATGGTACACTCAAAGGTAATTTTGCATGAGTGCTCAAATTTTCAAATAACGCAAACAACCAAACTAGCTCACAAAAAGAAATCGGTAGATTGGGTTTTTCATTTGATTTTGATTTTGAATGGGAATAACCATATGCTAATTAAAGCATTTCTTTCAAAAACCTAGCTATCTACCTTCACAGGCACAAGCCCAATTTTTTTCACTATCACTTTGGTAACATCAATATAAGGAAAGTATTCTGCTATTAATTCAGTGATTAATTGAATTCAGTGATTAACAGGGAATTTCCATTTTCTTTATAGAAATCTTTGTAGAAAGAGGTTTTGTGAGTGGTTTATGATTTTGGAGTTGGATGTTTAGAAATGATGCTCCAGAATCAAAGAATGTTGAAGCAGGAAGAGACCTTGGAGATCATTTGGTATGATCCTTCATTTTATAGACAGAAATTCCTTACCTCACAGATGAGTGCTTCACATCTTCAACTCATTAGGGGCAGAGAGAGAGGGAGACACAGAATCGGAAACAGGGTCCAGGCTCTGAGTTGTCAGCACAGAGTCCTATGTGGGGCTCGAACTCATGGACCCCGAGATCATGGCCTGAGCTGAAGTCGGACGCTTAATCAACTGAGCCACCCAGGTGCCCCTACAGTTGTGTTCTTATATTAATATTCGTGTATTTGTCTTGCCTCCCGCCAAAATGACAATTTTAGGGTTATGACCATTCAAAGGTCACAATGCAACGTAAATATATGTTTGTTATGTGGGGAGCCCTCTGATTTCCAAATCCATTATAAATGACACATAAATAGAAAAAAGTCATACAGAGAAAGACAGATACCATATGTTTTCACTCTTATGTGGATCCTGAGAAACTTAACAGAAGACCATGGGGGAGGGGAAGAAAAAAAAAAGAGGTTAGAGAGGGAGGGAGCCAAAGCATAAGAGACTCTTAAAAACTGAGAACAAACTGAGGGTTGATGGGGGGTGGGTGATGGGTATTGAGGAGGGCACCTGTTGGGATGAGCCCTGGGTGTTGTATGGAAACCAATTTGACAATAAATTTCATATTTAAAAAAATGACACATAAATAGTACAAAACAGGCTTAGTTTCAGCCTGTTCTTTTTCTTTATTTAGAAAGCCTCAGTCAAGTTTCATTACAAGTAGAAAAATCAATATTAAATTGGAGTTTCCATAGAAGTAAATTTTTAATGGAAAAAAGGAAATAAGTGCATCAAATTGACTGAACAGAATTTATAAGGTTGAGTGGAAAAGCCCTTGGCTAACTCTGAGGACAGGATCAATTCCATTCTGATCTTACCGAATGACATGTAATTATCCTAATAATCTCCAGATTTCAACAAAAAGTTCATTTTCCTCTTACTTCTTACGTTTTTCAATTTACTTTCAGTTCCTTGACATAGTTTAGTCCAGCGGGGGGGGGGGGGGGGGGGGGGGGGGGGCGGGGTCAAGAAAGTAAATGTGAGGTATACTCAAGGTAAAATACAGAAATTATTTTCCCTAGTCATAATTCTGTCAACTTGTGTGCATAGATCTACATAAATTACATACTTTGCAATTTTCTGACCCAGTTTTTTAAAAAAAACCTTTGCAAAATATTTCTTTGCCATTATTCCTCATCCTATTAGAGAAGAGAGGAAAAACAGAAAAAGAGACAGAGAAAGAGAATATGTATCAAGTTTTTCGGGGTTTGTTTATGATCAAGGTTAGCATCAACAGTGGTAAGGCATCCCGACAGCATGTACCCTGGATATGATACGGTTACAATGGCACTTCACCTATGTGGCCTTTCTTCCCAAAACACACAACCCCAATCCAATCACGAGAAAAACATCAGTCAAATCACAATTCAAGGGGGTTCTATGAAATGCTTGACCAGTGCCTCTCAAAACTGTCAAGGTCATCAAAAATAAGGACAGTCTGAGAAACTGTCAAAGCCAAGAGTAGCCTAAGGAGACCGGATTATTAAATCCAACGTGGTTTCCTGCATGGGAACCTGGAACAAAAAAAAACATATATTAGGGTAAAACAATGAGGACATTTAGATAAAATATAGACTTTAGCTAATAAAACGTGTCAATACTAGCTCATTAATTGTGACAAATGTACCATTCGAGATAAGAGGTTAATAATAGGGGAAATTGAGTCTGGGGCATATGAGAACTCTCTGTACTGTCTATGCGGCAATTCTGTAAATCTAACACTGCTCTAAAATAAAACATTTTTGTTAATTAAGGGTTTTTTTAAAGCATGTTGGGGTCGGTGTGCAGGAAACGGAGCAGGTGCACGCGTGTGAAGGCACAGACATCGCGTGGCCCACTCCCTTCCTCCTCCTCCATTTTACTTTCAGGACAGCCCCAATATCCTACCTAAATAAGATTGCCAAAAGAATAATAGAGTTAGAGATAGAAATCTGGGCTTCCTTTTGGTCTCTCCCACTTCCTAGCCATATGACCTGGGGCAAAACGCTTACATTCTTTAAGCGTTTGTTCTTATGTGTAAAATGAAGCTAACGATTTCTGCTGGGTTAGCAAGACTGTTTTAAGGATCAAATGGGGAAAGAGGTGTAAAAGGACAAGTGGCAACTGGGATTATTCCCCCCCCCCCCCCCATTCCTGACAGCTGTATCCACCACCCTCAGGCACAGGTGCTAGAGGATCAGGTCTCTGTCTTCTCTGCTCAGCCTCGCTGTGCAGAGCAATGGGCAAAATGGCAGCATGAGCAGCGCAAAGCAGTGAAGTTTGCCCTAGGTCTCACTCCTCCGCACTGTTAACCTGAGAGAGTACTAGATTGGAGTGTTTGGGGTTTTTTTAATGGAAATATAGTGGATACAGAGGTGCCTGGCTGGCTCAGGCTGGTAAGCGTCTGACTCTTGATCCCGGCTCAGGTCATGACCTCACGGTTCGTGAGTTCAAGCCCCATATCGGGCTCTGTACTGACAGCATGAGACCTGCTTGGAATTCTCTCTCCCTCTCTCTCTACCCCTACCGCACTCGTGCTCACTCTCTCTCTCCCAAAACAAATAAATAAACTTTAAAAATTAAATATACACATATAAGAAATGAAATAGCGTGGATACACGATGTTACATTAGTTTGGGGCGTAGAGCATAGTGACTTGACAACTCTATGCGTTATGCTATGCTCACCATCTGCTCACAGCTACCATCTGCTGCCACACAACGTCATTACAATACCGCTGACGACATTCCCTGTGCTGTCCCTTTCATCCCTGTGACGTCTTCACTTATTCACTAGGCTGTCCCTGTGGCTTATTCATTATTTTGGAGTGTTTTCATGCAAGCATAGCATAGCAAGCATAGCAGAAGGTCAGGGTTCAGGGGCGCCTGGGTGGCTCAGTCGATTAAGCAAGCGTGTGGCTCTTGGTTTCGGCTCAGGTCGTGATCTCATGGTTTGTGGGTTCAAGCCTCACACTGGGCTCTATGCTGACAGTGTGGAATCTGCTGGGGACTCTCTCTCTCTCTCTCTCCCTTTCTTTCTGCCCTTTTCTCGCTCGCATGCTCTCTCTCTCTCTCTCAAAATAAAGAAATAAACGTTAAAAAATTTAAAAACATTTAAAAAAAGAAAGGGTTCAAACTTATACCAACCACCCTTGCTGCATCCACTAATATCTCTGTATTTTCATTTCTTCCCTTACAATGTGGTCACATTATTTACTCTCCCTAATTCCTTTAGCACCAAAAATTTAGTATAGAAAACGCCACATTTTAAAATGATCCCCTTACCATTGTCTCCATAACACTATTCTAAATTCTTTCATGTCATCAAGCAATGCTTATTTATAATTGTGCACTCAGTATTTGATTCTCTTAGGCGCTAAATAAGCAACTGGTAATTTCGAGATTGAAATTTCTACACGCTAAATGTCAAATCCATGATGAAACCCATGATCTCATCTAAACTTCTAAATTATTGATGAGAGAATTAATACGTCCATTTTATAACTTAGATTCCAAAAAACGACCAAGTACACGCTCTGCCTGCCGACCTTGCTTGCCTCGTGCAAATCTGAAAATCCCTGGTCTGGAATACTCTTCCCTCGAAGCCATCCCAGCTCACTCTCTTGCTTCTTCCAAGTTTGTTTTTTTTTAAATGTTTTTATTTGTTTTTGAGAGAGAGAGAGAGAGAGAGAGAGAGAGAGAGAGAGTGCAAGTGGGGGAGGGGGAGAGAGAGAGGGAGACACAGAATCCGAAGCAGGCTCCAGGCTCTGAGCTGTCAGCACAGAGCCCCATGTGGGGCTCGAACTCGTGAACTGTGAGAGCATGACCTGAGCAGAAGTCGGGTGCTTAACCAACTGAGCCACCCAGGTGCCCCCAAGTTTTTAAGTCAAGTTTTCACTTTGTCCTTGAGGGCTTCCTTAACCATCAAACCTCATCTCTACCCACACCTTCTACCCCCATAGCCTGCTTTATTTTTCTCTATAGCCATTATTATTTTCTAGTTCCCTAGCCTACTTTGAAACATTTTTACAAGCACCAACATACCAGATGTTTATGCACCCTGAGTGGGTTTTGACAAATGCACACATGCATGTAATCACCACCATAATCAAGATATAGAACATCTCCATCACTCCAAAAAGTACTCTTATGTTCATTTGAAACTCTCCCACATCACAACTTTTGTCCCCAGGCAACCACTCATGCTTTTTGTTACTAAGATCACTTAACCTACTTTTAAATTTATGTATTATCTGCCTTCCACTTAACCATCTACACATACACACTAGAATGTAAGCATCATCAGGTCAGAGGTGTTTTGTTTTGTTTACAGCAATAGCCTGAGAGCCTAGAACAGTACCTGATACAATGAATGAATGAATGAATGAAGTTTAATTTATTTATCTTAGCAGGATGACCACATTTGTGCCTTTCTCTCTTTTTTTAAAAAAATTTTTTTTAACGTTTATTTATTTTTGAGACAGAGAGAGACACAGCATGAACGGGGGAGGGGCAGAGAGAGAGGGACACACAGAATCGGAAGCAGGCTCCAGGCTCTGAGCCGTCAGCCCAGAGCCCGACGCGGGGCTCGAACTCACAGACCGCGAGATCGTGACCTGAGTTGAAGTCGGACGCTTAACCGACTGAGCCACCCAGTCGCCCCTCAGTGCCTTTCTCTCTTTAATGGGAGTTGGGGCTTGGTATCTACAGGTTACATTCAGCTCTACCATTTTTATCATTTTGGTTCTTTAAAGGAAATGAGAGATTTTTAAATGAAGTGCCTTAGATCTTCGTGGGCTTTTGTTGATATTCTTGTTGTCTTCTTTGCTTTAATGTCATTTAGATTTCTTCATTAGAGATTAGGAGGACTGCTTGGTATTCAAGAAGCTCTTGGATCCCCTGAATGAAATTTTAGCTACTCAAGCTGTCATAGAGAGGGAATTAAAATAAAGCTGTGGAAGTTTCTTGACTATATCTTTAAAGAATCACGGGCTTAACGTGTCCCATTTATGCTATAGTGAAAAAAAAAAAAACTGCACAAGATGAGAATGGTGGGGGCGGAATAATTTTAAAGCTGAAAAGATTAACGACAGAAGGAGGTGGTAACTGACGTCTTGAAGGACAATTAGAAAATAAATCAGAATTGCCAGGATGTGCTTTTGTCCCATATTGGCTGGAGAATTTCAATTGATGTAAATATGCTTTGGATTTTCTGTGATGTGTTAGGAACCAAATTTCTTTGAATTCTAACTTCATTCAAATGAGTCTTTCCGTAAACATTGGCTTGGAAGTATTTAAAGAAAGTTTAGCACATAGACCAGTTGTTTTCATATTAAGAATCACGTAGGAATCTTGTAGGTTATGGGTCCTTCTGAAGCCCTGGTGAACTGTAAGCTTCATAAAATTGGGGATTTGTTATTTTTGTCCCCTGCAGTACCCTCATCACCTACAGAGCCTGGCACATAACAGGTGTTCAGCAAATGATGCTGAATGAGTGAATGAGACTCTAAGAATGGAGGTCCTGTTACCCAACCACAACCGAGAAAACCTTAATTTATACTTTCAAATCATTCCTCAATGCATAGCGGTGATGTCATTGCTTTTGTATAGTTCTTCACGGCTTACTATCTATAACAGTTTCCTGACTTTTCTTTCCAAACATTTTTATTGTTAAACATCACACACATAGAGAAAACTTTAGCGTCAGCTTCATAAACTATTATAAAGCAAACAACCGTATAGCCACCACCCAGATCGAGAAATAGAAAATTACCAGTCTCTAGAAGCCTCTCCTGGACCCCTTCCCAACCATGACCTCTTCCTTCTTCCCTGAAGAGACTCACAACCATGACTTTCTGGTACACGAGTTCTTGCTTTTCTTCACTGTGTTTCATCGAAACGTGCATCCCTAAACACAATAAACAGAATCAGGCAGTATGTATTATTTTGTGCCTGGCTTCATTTACTCAATCTATGTTTGAGCAATTCATCCATACGTCTATGAATGCCTGCATTTGTTCGTTTTCTTGCTGTTTGCTATTCCATTGTATGAAAGGGTTAATTTGAATGACCTCATTGTTATTACTACAAGTCAGGTTGAGGGACTTTTACACCGTAAGAGGGAACATAGACACAGACATAAAGATACCATACAAGTGTGGTATATATAAACCTGCGCTTTAAATGGGCATATCCAGCAAACAACTGGCGTTTATCAAGTAGCGGTCTCATCTGTTTGTATTTATCAAAGTGTATATAGTGGCTACTCAGAGCCTCTGAGTAGGCTAAGTACCCTCTGTCTCTTGCATGGGAGGTTACCGAGCCCAGGGAAAGTGTAAAGCCTAATGTTGATGAGTGTAGGCTTTGGGGTCAGGCTACCTGGATTTGATCACTGCCTCTTCCATTTACTATTTGTGTGCTCTTGGGAACTCACTCTTCCTGAGCCTTGGTTTTCTTGTCTATAAAGTGGGGATTTTACTCATATTTGCCTTATAGGATTATTGCAGTAATTTAAAAAAGTAATGTCAGAGAAGCACTTCATATGGGGCACTTATCATGTGCCAGATGTGCTCCAAGGACTTCTAATGGTTTTACATCTAATTAATTCATTTAATCCTCTTTTGACTTAGAGATCCACAAAGGAAATGTGGGAAATACAAAGGTATGAAAGACAAAAACCAGTGTGAGATCTGAGTTTCTAAGGTCAAATGGATTGTATTCCAATTCTCCTGTGCTTTTTAAAATAGAACAGAATAACCTCTAAAAGTGAGCCTGGAAGGTTATTTAGAGACATACTTGCAAAGGATGCTATTTTTCAATGTCTTTGCTTTTTTAATGAATAGTGACTTATTTTAGAAATAAAATTGTCTCTTTTCCCAATTGTTTCTTTTGAACAAAGAAGGTTTATGCTGGCAGAGTTATACAAGGCTAAGGGCTTCTTTATCATATATATATATATATATACATATATATATACACATATATATGTGTGTGTATATATATGTATATATATATACATATGTATATATATGTATATATATAAATGTGTGTGTATATATATATATATATATATGGATGTGTGTGTGTGTGTGTGTGTGTGTGTGTGTATCCATCCCCTATGGGTTCTATTTCTCTGGAGAGTCCTGACTAACACAAGGGCTGGAGGAAAGGGAGAGGGCCAAGGCTATCATGCTTCCCACGGCTCTGTTTTTGGCACCTAGAGGTGTCGGGGAGGTTAGCCACCGACCAATAACAGCACTGCAAGGGGAAGAAAATCACTTTCCACTTTTCGGATGATGACAGTAGCTCTCCATCCCCCCTTCTTTTTAACAAGCATAAATGCATCAAAGCTAGTCATTACAAACTCACATACATGTATATTTAGTTCTCTTTCCCCAAGTGGGTTTGACCTCTGCTGTATAATTTCCCTTGCTCTGTTGAGCTAAGAGGACTGAATAACTGAAGAGACTTAAGTTTGGAATAAACAGCATGTTAACTGTACCAGACACGTGAAAGAAAAAAAAGAAAAGCACTGTAAAATCCTGGATCGGTTGGTATAAGTAAGAGACAGTGTAGAGAGGTTGAGCAGCGAGTGACGTTTTAAATCGTGTCCCGATTATGTAAGACCGTAGGGAGCCCCCAGATGTCCTGAGGGAGACAAAATGGCCAGGCTCTTGTTGGACTCACTACCTCCAAATCCCATTTTTAAATTGTGCACTTGACTGCACGTAAAACATCAAATGCTGAAATCTTGGAAAACAAGCCAAAAAAAAAAAAAAAAGAAAAAGAAAAAGAAAAAAGAAAAAACTTCGGTAGGTACTTCAGAGGCAAATAACAGCTATCTACGCTTTTGAAAGGAGCTTAGTCAGAGTTTCACTTTCTAGGAGCAGGCGAGGTTGTTTGTAGATTTCTCTTTTCTCCCTTGCTCTCCTGCGAAGGGTTTCTTTTCATGTTATCATCTCTTTGATGATTTCTCTGTTTGACAGAAACTCCAAAGAAGGTCAACATGGAAAATGAGATGTTAAAAATGCTTCTCAGCTGATTTTAAAAAGATTTGTAGGGCAGCAAATTGTCTGCAGCGGCCATACAAAAAAGTTCCAGGCTTTCTAAGGACCCAGGAATATTTTCACTACATGAGCTCCAATATTCACCAGCTCTTCCTGTCATAATACTTTCTGGTAGGAGGGGGTTTGTACAAGTGAGCACACGCAGCCTGAATAAACACAGACCCACTTAAGGAACTCCATGTCTTTATAATAGGCCCTAATTTCTGTTAGGAGCTATATCTTTCAGCCTCTAGAGTTGGCAAATGAGATGAAAAAGGCTTTGCAAACTTTTAATACCCATGCAACTGGTTTTCGAACAAAACCTTATCCTGAAGTCCATTAGTATAATTGTAATACAAGTTGAGAGCTGGAATAGACCCCTTATCCAGTCCTCTTTGTCTCTTGTAGGGTCCCTTAAACAAACTGATGGAATTATCAGGGCTCCAAGGGGGAAGTCTGAAAAACACTCTTTCAGATAGTATGCAGAGCTTATTATGTACATAGTAAATTCATTCATGAGTAATAATGGTTGATATTGTGAAGCACTTTTATTCTGGGTATGATGCTAAATGCAAATATTTTCCACTATTTGAAAAAACAGTTGTTAATGCACAAGAAACAAAGCATGTTTGGTAAATATTACAATGCATTCAGTTGGTAGATAAAGTCTATTGAAATTATTGCCCGAGAAATGTGATTAGGATTTTGCTGGATTAACATCTTATAACGAAGCCATAAGAGGTATCCATTTCTGGTAATATGACAGACAAAAGATCCCGAAATCCTCCAGATACAAAACCTCTAATGCTGTGGGGCTTGGGAATGCAAACATATACATACACACACAGGTACACACACATACAGGCGCAGACACACTTTTAAATCAGTGGAAGAGAATGGAAGGAGGTAAGTCTTCTCTGAGCCTTAGAACAAGGCAGAACACACCAGATCATGAAGGAAAATGAACTGTGAAATTGCCACATGCCTTAAGGACTCGTATAGAGCTCTGTGACCAAAACTTCCCCACAACGAAGTCAATATAGAGAGGACTGATCTAAGCCATGGGTTGTGCCAGATCGATTGCTTCAGTCTTACCCACAAAAAAACAAGCACAGCGAGGCTTGTACTTGCTTGCAAAGGTCAGTTGTTAAGTTTTCAGGAATTTTTCAAGTTAGTTTACTTCGTGTTGGTGGCTTGAAACCAGCTATGGCAAGAGTTTTTACATCACAGAAATCCACATAGGCTATAAATCAGGATCTCCCTCTTTTTTTTTTTTTCCAGACAGTCATTTGCTAAGCACCTATCAGTACATGCTGGCTACTTGGAATATAAGGCTTAAACTAAATAAAAGTCTCCACAGAGAGGCAAATAGCAGAGGAAAATGTCATATTCTAAACTCTGGGTAGAGGTGAAAAACAAAACAAAACAAGAAAACCTCCTCTGAGATTTCAAGGCCATCTTTGACTCTCAACGTATTTAGTCCTGAATGCGTGTAATTTGTGTGGTTAAAAAAAAAAACTCTCTAAGGCAAAAATATTAAGTTAAAATTTAAGATTAAGTTTTAGGTTAAAATCTAGAGCTGGGTATAAGATGACCCCTAGGACATCTTGTGCCAGAAAGCGAGGAAGTGATCAAAGAATGATGAGGACATGTCAGAATGACACAGAACCCATCTGAAAGAGCTTCTGGTCAAATGTGGGACAATTTGGGTCATTAATACAATAGGATATTACTTCTAAAGGAATGACTTACTGATAACTGCAACAATATGGGTGGATCTTAAATGCATCAGGCTTAATGAGACAAAAGGAGACACTAAGACTGCCTATCATATTATTTCACTCAGATAAAACGGGAAAAGGAAAACTATAGTGACAGAAACACATCAGTTGTTGCCAGGGGTCGGCATTGAGGGGATGAGGGTTAACCGAAAATCGCCACTAGGAAACTTTTTAGGATAATTGAACTGTTCTATGTTATGCTGGTGGTAGCAGCTTCCTCAATAAAACTGATGAAAAGAAAAAAAAATCCGGCGTCACTAAAATAACATTAAGCAAAACAGACTTTCAGGCAAGAAGCACTATTAGAAAGAAGAACATTTCATTATGATGAAGGCATTGATGTGCCGGGGAAACGCTAGAATTCTGAAGTCATGTGTCCCAATGACATAGCTTCACTATATGTATAAAGCAAAAATTCTGAGAACTAGAAGGAGAAATACATAATTCCACACTCATAAGTGAGAGTCATATCTTTTCTAATAGCTGTTAGAAACTGCCACACAAAAATCAATAAATTAACAAACAATTGTTAACAAACTTGACCTTCTTTACATTTATAGAGCAAACCCAACTACTGTAGAGACCACATTCTTTCCATGTGCATATTGAGTGTTAATCAGAATCAGTCATATTCTGAGTCAAACAAATTTTAGATAATTGAAATCATTCACAACATGTTCTCTAAACACAGTGGAAATAAGCTAGGAAAAATCCTAAGATAACTAGAAAATCCCCCAACTACTTGTAAAATGTAATAAAGGGTGTATCTGATCTCTTTTTTGTTCCTGGTTTATGGCATAGTCAAAAACCCTTGGAATGTCCCAATAGGAGTGTCTTTTGTTTTTCATAATGACTCACTTTTGATTAGTCCCGAGTTTATGCTAGGGAAGTGACTCACAGTGAGCCCTTAGATAGTACCAAGGGATGAGCTGGCTATCTTGGAAAAACTAAGTACCTGATTAGTGAGAACTTTCAGCCCCACACTCTGACTTCTAGGGACAGAAAGAGGACTGTGGGTAGAGGTCAACTGTATAGCCAATGACTTAATCCAACACGACTGCGTAATGTTACCTTGATTAAAGATTCTGAACACAAGGCTCAAGGGATCTTCCTGGGTGGTGAATATATTGATATACCTAAAGGGTGGCTGCATCTTGACTCCATGGGGACAGAAACTCCTGCAACTGGGACATTTCCAATCCTGCCCCGTGTGCCTCTGTGAGTGGCTGTTTATTTGTATCCTTTATAATAAAACAATAATTAGAAGCGTAGTGCTTTCATGAGCTCTGTGAGTCATCCTAGCAAACTATCAAAGCCACGGGTATTATGGGAAGCCCTGAAATCGTAGCTGGCCAAGCACAAATGCAGGTGAATTGAGGACACTCAAGACGTCAGGCTACCACCTGAAGTGGGACAGTCTTATGGGACTGAGCCTTTAACTTGTAGGGACCGGGCTAACTTTGTGTAGTTAATGTCAGAATTGAGCGGAAGTGGAGGACCCCAAATGGTGTCAGAAAATTAATGTTGGAAAGTAACTTGGAAGGCAAGAAATATTTCTTTTAATTCATGGAGTTTTAAAAAGTACTCTTGTGTTTCAAAATACCGTTGACCCTTCAACACACATGAGTTAGGGGCACCAGCCCTCTACACAGACAGAAATTTTAATCAAATTTTTGAGTCTGCAAAAAGTTAACTACTAATAGCCTGCTGGTGGCTGCAAGCCTTACTGATAATGTAAACTGTCAATTAACACGTATTTTGTATGTTATATGTATTGTATGCTATATTCTTACAGCAATGTTAGTTAAAAGAAAATGTTGTTAAGAAAATAATAAGAAAGAGAAAATACATTTATAGTACTGTACTGTATTGAAAACACAATCCATGTTTAAGTGGACCCACGCAGTTCAAACCAGTGTTGCTTAAGGGTCAACTGTATTGGGGAGTATTTTGATCTAAATTATAATGAAGGCACAACTTATTAAAACTTACAGGTTTGCTAAGCAGCTTAATGGTAAATTAATAGACATCAATGCATATCAGAATAGGAAAAAGGCTGAAAATTACCTCCATTTCCACCTCAGGAAGCTAGAAAAGAACAGCAAATCAGCCAAAAATGTAGAAGGAAATAAGTAGTAAAGATACAAGAAAAAATCAAAACCAAGAAATAGAAAGAAGTGTATCGCAGAGAAAATAATTTTACTGTAAGCTCTTTGAATAAAGATTAATAAAATTGATAAGACCTAGCAGGACTGATTAAGAAAAGAAAATACAAATTAACAAATGAAAAAATAAATAGGTTATGTCACTATAGATGCTACAGAAATAAAAACAAAACACAAAAAGCAAAATTGGATATTACGTACATGAAACCAAAATGACGATTTAGATGAAATGAGCAAATAACTGAAAAAGTGCAACTTGGCAAAACTCTAACGGGCATGGGCGAAATAGGTGAAAGGGATTAAGAGGTACAAACTTCATGTTATAAAATAAACCGCAAGGATGAAAAGGATGACATAAGGATTATGGTCAATAATATTGTAATAACTTTGTGTGGTGACAGATGGTGACTACACCTGGTGAGCGTTGTGTAATATACAGAATTGCCCAATCACTGTGCTGTCCACTTGAAACTAATATAACATTGCACGTCAACTATGCCTCAGTTAAAAAAAAAAAGAAACCTCTCACAAGAAGAACCAGAAAATCCAAAGAGTCCTGCAACTGAATATACACTTTAAAATCTCACCGAGAGAATTGCAGTCCCAAATCACTTCACATTTTGACTTTTTCACATATTTAAAGTGTAGATAATATACCAATCGGATAGAAAGTCTTTCAGGAAGCAAGGGGAAAATACACTTCCTACTAATTTCACGAAGGCACGAAGAGTGTAAGGTGGAATCCTAGATGGCACCCCGGAGTAGAAAAGACATTAGGTAAAAACTAAGGGAATGTGAATCAACTATGCACAGCTGTTTTTCCCAACAGCGCCCTGATCAACTGACTGCACTCACATCTTTCTCGACGGCACGCAAATGGCACAATGCCCTTCCACTGTGCGTGGCACGGAGATATTTGAATACGTAATACGAGATAGAAACCTGTCTCTTTACATCAGTACATCTTCCCTGGGGACTTACACTTTTTATCAGTAACTTAGACAAGCACGCGGAGATCTGAGTCTGCATTCATTCAGTCTTTCATTCACTCGCAGCACATTTTTTAAAAATATCTATAACGTGTAGAACTGTTTCAGTTTATCGACGTGCAGAGAAGATTTAAACATAGCCTCTAACTACAAGAAGCTTACAATTAAAGGGGTAAAGAGAAGTACATGGCGACTTAAATATAAAACTAGACTTAACACGGAAAGAGAAGCACAGAGAAGTCAGGTATGGAAAATTAGATCCTTTGATTTAGATCACTTCCAGTGAGGTATACCCAGTCGGTTTTTTTTTGTTTTGTTTTTTTTTTTTTTTTTGTATAAGGTGACATTGGGGCCGACAGTTGGAAAACAAGTATGAGTTGGATAGGTAAGGAAGATTCAAGTGCACCGCAAGAAGAGAGAACTGAACGGGAAAAGGCTCAGAATGTTGCAATGTGGGGCTTATCTGGAGAATGGCAACAGTTGATTTTGGCTGGGTTCTGTTTGCTTGACAGAGTGGTTGTAGACAATCCTGGAAAGAGAGCTTGGGGCTGCACTGTAAAGGGCTTTGAATGCCAGTTTAAAAATATTGAATTATATTCAACAAGTACTAGAGAATCAAGAAAGATGTGGGCAAGTGAATGATTATCGCAGATACCTATTTTAGGAAGATTAGCCAATGACCTACAATCAAGAGGTGTGAATTCAATTCCAACCTCTTCTGGCCGTAAGTCTTTGAATATATGACATAACATCTGTGTGTTGTAGATTTCTCATTTGGAAATAAAGCTCAGGGTCAACTACTTTTCTTAACCAAAGAGATGATTTACTGATTATTGGAGATTATAGTGAAGGCTGCGTCTATAGCGTAAGCACTGATAATTTATTGTCTGGTTATTAAAAGATTTTTCTATCTTTATGGACCCAAACTGTGGGGGTGATCCCTTCATTCTTTCAACCTATACCCCAGGGGACATATCGAGGGGTTCTGTCCTAAAATGGAACTCTGATTCTTAAACATCTCCCTGCGCACGTTGGTGGGGCTGGAGGGAGGTGGTACAAGACAGAGACGTCTTGATTGGTTCTCAGCAACAATAGCTGTCATATATCACAGATTTATCATGTTTCCAACACAATGGTAATGGGCTTTGAGCAGATTTTCTCATTTAATCAACAATAACCTTTCAAGAAAAGTCCTGGGGGAACATTAGGTCACTTGTCCACGGATCTGCTATAAAGATGTTAGTAGAACAAAGCTTTATGACTATATAACAAAGGTATTTGCCCGTTTATAGTGACAAGAAGATTCTGATTGTAATGTACTAACGAGTTAGCAGACGCTGAACGTACATGCAGTTAACTGATGTGGGCAGAGTTTAATTTCAGATCGACACCCTCCTCAGTTTAAAATGATGAGAAGTTGTTTTTGGCTTCTAGCCTGGGAAAGGGGGGTAAAGATGACTCATGTACTGATTTGCTGAATGATGGGTATTCGGTCTGTGCTTTGGTCACTGATTCTTGAGGAAATACAGTCTTCTACACTGTTTCTTTTTTATCTCAGGAATGAACCGTGAACAAAAAATCCTGCCGTATTTCTTTATGGTACAATTTGGTAAGTCCTGTTTTGCATCTCACCAGAAGCAGCCGTGTCCATGTGGACCCGTCAATGTCTCTGAGCGTCAGTTGTATCACCTGTAAAATAAGAATAATACTTGACTTGCAGAGTTATTATGAGCATTAGAAATAATGTGTGCAAGGCACATAATACACTGGCTGTCACACAGTAGGTGCGCAATTAAAGGTGTCTGTCTATTTGATCACTTCTGCCTTACTTTCTACATTAAGCAGATTGCTATGATTTTGCACAAGTAGGGCATCTTTCCCTTTACTATAACGTCTCTCAAACTATTTGTTTCCTTTATCGTAATAAGTGGGGAAACTTATAAAATCTGATGAAAAAAGCTCAAGATACTATCTTCAGGCTAAAATGTTGGGACTTAACTGGCTTCTGTGACATGACCCCTGTCTAACCCCTCTGTTCAGCCCTCTCACCAAGTCTCTGTGTAACCTTTTACGGCTGCTAAACATAGCTACTTGTTTATCTCCTACATATATTTTCTCATGATACTGATATGTCCGTTTCTTCTTTCTCTGCCTGTCTGATTCCTATGTAGGCATGATATCCTCCAAAAAGTCCTGCCTTCTCTACCCCACCCCTCCTTCCAGCTCATTTTGGTAACTCTCTGCTTGTGTTTCCACAGCATTCCATGCTTACCTTTGTCACGATGTATAACACACTGAGTTGCCATACGTGGTTTCTCAACTGTTGCGCCCACTGGATAAAAAATGCTTCATGTTGGGATCTGTATTTCTAATCTAAATATTGCCAAAGTCTAATACAGCCCCTAGCTCATGGTTGATGGTCCATTAATGTTCAAAACTTGTCGAATGAGCATGAGGTGGATGGTTTCCTTTCCGGGGAACAAGGCTATCAAGGGGGCAGCAGGAGTGAGTACCTTAGAATATAAGGATAAGAAAGCCACACCACGCCAGTCAAGACTTTTGGTTCTAGCAATAACAGTATACATTTTGGAAAGAATAGACGTCTCTCATAATGATAAATCTTTAATACTCTGTAATGACTGGTAGTGAATGATAATCATTAAGGAATTTACCTAACATCTTCTCAAAACCATATGTTCAACTTATCTACTCTTCAAGGTAACAAAAAGTCTAACTTTTATATCAGCTGTATAACAGTATTTGATTTGAAGGCCACAAATCGTGTCTACTCAAGTTTTAAGGGGATACCTCCTAGATTTAATATAAGGATTTTATTAATAAGTGAATTTGTTCATAGCTACCCTTTTTCTTTTCTTCCTAATCTCCTAAACTTTAATCATAGCTCTTTTGCCGAAATCATTCTAGCCTGAGGAATTAGAACTTTTTTATATTGTTTTTTTCTTTGAAACCTGAGAGGGAGATTTTTCAACGTTTTGATTATAATTGTCTATAATGAGACCCAAACAAATGTTGCACCATCTAATAGGCCAAGAAAGGTATTTTGATTTACATTTACGAAATGTGAATGGTTGTAAAATACATGCTGAAAAAATTGAAAGTTGTAAACATAATGTGAATGTATAGTTAGGGAAATCCACTTGGTAATCTCAGGCCTGTAAATAACTCAGGATAGTTTTCTCTTGGTTAAAAGCCAGTTTGTTAAATTCTATGACTATTTTTGGAAAGTATGTATTTTAAAGACCATGTAAAAGATCTACTGTTTTTCTCCCCTGTTTACTGAGATCTCCTGTCTCTTATAGAGCCTGTCAAGTTTCACCAACAAGAGATTTTTCTAGAAGAGATTTCCTGAAAGAATTTGTATCCAGGCATGTCAAAGAACGTGCTCTTATTGTGATGATATCATGGTATATTACGGCAAAAGTGAAAATTTTCCATGATTTTTTAATCTACCTTTTGCCATCCTATGATGTGACTCATTTTTGTTGTATCTATTTACTTTGCTTAATACTTCCTTAATACTTCCTTACTTTGCTTAATACTTTACTTTGCTATAGCCTTAGTGGCTACAGCAAGTTCTAGTTGAAATCATTTGGATGTAGACGGTGTTGGAGTCACCAAGATGAGTTGCAATGCTTCCCGCATGGCTGTCTTCCTTCCCATCACTGGCTCTAGACGCAGAGGCAGGTGTGCTGTGCTAGGAAGCACATTAGACTAAGAATCAAAGAACGCGTGTGTATGGCACTTTCTGGTTGGTCTTACCCTGGGTACGTCCGTAAGGCTTCTAGTGGTCGTAACACTGGTATAAAGTAGAAGCACTTTTTGTCTAAGGGATTCTAAAGGATTTTAGTGGTCATGGTAGTTGACTCCCCGGCAGTGTTCCATCTCCGGATGATTCATCTAAGACAGAGGTTTTCAAATTTGGCCGTCCATTAGCGTCATCTGGGAAACTTTTTGAACTTTAGGTGCCTTGACCACACCCCAGACCAATTAAATCACAAACTCTGGGGGCTGGACCCAGATACTCTAATTTAAAGTTTTCCCAGTGATTCCAATGTTCAACCAAGAGGGAGAACCATGATCTTTGTTAATAATCAGCTTATGAATGAGTGTGTGATCCAATTCTGGCCAAGAAAATGCAAAGCAAGGCTGTAGGAAAGCTTTGGGGAAAGAGTTCTTGCTCCCCCCAAAAATGCAGGAGACAAAGAGACTTGCTTAAAGTCTGAGGTTGAAAACATCTCACAGAGCCAGTCAGAGCTGCCAGATCAGACAAAAGGGGAACCAAATCATGGAACAGGCCCAACTTCTAAGCTTCCAGTTATTTGAGATGAGGAATTTCCTTTATTGTATAAATCAAATTGACAAGTTCTCTGTTACTAGCAATTGAAACATTCCAAGTGATTCGCTCCAAATGGGAAATATTGATTTTACTCCTGGCTGCTGTAAGTCTAGGTCAGTGGTTCTCAAGCATGGCCACAGGTTAAGATGAGTATCGCTTCAAAAAAATGCACGACCGTGAAGCCCACCCCAGACCTACTAAATCAGAATCTCTGGGGCAAAGCCTAAGATTCTGTATTTTCACAAAGCTCACCAGAAGATTTCAACACAACCGGTCTGTAGTGGTCTTTGGGAATAGCTACTTTTCTAATAGAGAAAAACAATAGAAAAAATTGTTATATTACACAAATTAAAATGTAAAGAATTTTAAATATTATTAATACGATTTTATCACCTCACGGATGCAAAAATTGAGAGGTGAAATTATTTTCTCAAAGGAAAACGTTTGTTTCCAAATACAAGCACAAAAGTCATATATATATTTGCATTTTGGTCTCTCTATAGCTGAATGTTTCTTTCTTTCAGCCACCAGGTTGGGATGTGAGATTGTGGACACTATTCCTTAAATGAACCAGCTTGGAAACTACCTGAACTACATACTAAAAGATATATTAATATATTGTTCAGTGAGCACATAGCTTATACTGGAGATTTGTTTCAAGTACCTCTTGTGCTCAGAAATATTATGAGTTAATTCCACTGGAATTTCTTTGCCCTTTGCTCTGATGAGGTAGACTGTGGTTGGAAACCAGAAGTCTAAGGGGGGGAAATTGCCAATAGCTCAAACAATATCTCCTGTCAGTTTGTTTGATCTCCTTGTGTTTATTACCCTTTAAATTTGCCTTTGGATATTTTCCTCTTGCATCAGGATTCTTTAGCTTTCTATTGAGACCATTTTAGATAATTGACACCATATGAAAATTGATATTTAGGCTGGCGGTTCTTATCCCACATACTAACTTCTATAGAATGTCCTTTACATCGTACCCCAAGGGAGGACAATTTGCCTCTACCTAGCCCAATAATAATGTAATTATTGTTACACTGTAGTAATGAGTACAGTATTCCATTTTGAAGGGAGCTGGAAACAGAATGTCTTCATCAGCTAGATCCACATCCATTAGAAAACTGTAAGAGGCTTCTAAATAATGCAAGTGGCAACATTCAGCATGCTGTTTCTGAGAAGCAGTAATATACACCTTCTTCACATTCACTATAAAATTTGATTTTATTAGGGTGAATTAGGAATCTTCAGACAGCCTTGCTATTTATGGATTCTCCACCTGTTCAGAACCTGAAGGATGAGGATCTACACTCTTCACACTCAGGTTATCTTGGAGTACGATGCACAGCACATCATTCGGGGGCTGTGTACATGGAGGATTGGTGCTCCTTTATGCCTGATGGATAAACTCATGTTTGTAAACATATAAATTTCAAAATATCGTACTGTTCCCATTCTCTTGTTTCTAAGACGTTGTCTTTTTCCCCGCTCGGATCTAAGGAGGTTTGAGATACTAAAACTGAACGCGTGGGACATAAAATGCGGAGGAAACAGACAGAAGCCAGATAAGGGAACTCACTGTGTTCCACTCCTTTAGGTGCCTTTACAGAAAGGAAAGCGATTGGGTAAAATGAGAATGTATGGCAAAATACTCAAATGAGTAAAAATTTAAGATTTTGTCAAAGTGCTGTGTTGGTATAGTAATATCTTTGCATTAAAACAGTGTAGCTTCTGCGATGGCCAGATAGTTGAGTCTAAATCAATGTTTCCCAAAGTGTATTTTGCAGGACAATGCAGGGTATCAAATGAAGTTACAAGAAAAATTTAAGTGTGCAAACAGTTTGGGAAAACTGAGTTAAACAGGACATGTCACAGCCTTCCATATGCTACTATAGAGTATGAATATCCAGAAGTGAGATTCTGATCGTCCACCTTTTCCAAACATATTTAAACGTGAGATTACTTTTTTAACATATCATTTTTCCAGGAGTAAAGTTGATCTGCATCCCTACCACAATGAGAACAAATCAACTCACCCATCTGAGGCGAAGTGGATTTCTGAAAGAAGGAGAGCAGGGCCGGAGGCTAACGGCTGGGACTGCCCTGTGTGACTATATCTGCAGATAAGGGACGTTAGAAAGGCTGGTCCATCCCACAGCCTGGACACATTTGAACCCCAGAAGCATGTGGTTAGCTGCTGTGCAGGCTCTCAAGATTTACTGGTGCCCTCAGTTACAAAAAATGTTGTCTACGAATTCTTTTAAGAATTCGATTTAATTTTTAATAAAATGCCTATTCTATTCTATTCTATTCTATTTATTTATTTATTTATTTATTTTAAAAATATAATTTATTGTCAAATTGTTTAACATACAGCCTGTAAAATGTGCTCTTGGTTTTTGGGGTAGATTCCTGTGGTACATTGCTTACATGCAACACCCAGTGCTCTAAACACACAGCAACAACAACAGCAACAACACCACACACACACACACACACACACACACACACACACACTAGCTAACACCTCCCCAGTAGGAATCATACTTCCAATTGGTATCCAACGATTAAGCTCATTTTGTTACTGTTGTTGATGTATGAATTTGCAAGCCAACTTTCCTGTGAAGAGCTGGCTCTCAACCACATTCACTAGGGGCTGCATAAGAGGATCAGAATGAGGCAACTCTTACTGACTCCAGCATTAAAATGATAACCATCATTTACTGAGCTTTGCACTGTGTAAAGCCCCTCGGCATTACCTTTTCTCTCTAGAACAACCTTCTGAAGTAGCCATGACACCTTGATTTTACAAGCGAAGAAACTGAATCTTGCAGGGTTTAAGTCATTCGCCAAGATAACACAGTTGTCTGTCAACAAGCCTCTACTTTAATCGAAGTCCAAGAAAGAGCATATTGATGGCCTCGGGAGGTCAATATAAAGGAACAGTTATTCCTGATAATGTATTAATTTGGAAGCATCTAAGAAATCAAAAGTGGCTGCTACTTCTCTTTCTTTCTCCCTAGGTTTGGTAAAAATCCTTCTAAATTCTCTACTCTTTTCGATGGCAAATTACGCCAAACTCCTATGAAAATGATCAGATCCAATGTGTGTGTGTGTGTGTCTTAAGATAGATAATATGGCAAAATATCTAACTGATTTTGTAATCAAAACCTTGCACTTATAAGCTGCTAAGCCAACCATGGAAGAAAACCCAAATATAAAATTAATGCAATAATGGTGTTTATGTTTTTATTACCCTGTAATTATATCATTCCTGTGATTGTTTTTCTTTTCATGCTGGCCTGTAAAATGTTGCTGCCTCAACCTGTTTTAAACATCTACATTTGTAGGATTAGGACCAGTGATGTTTTGCCAATTTCCATGAAAGAGAAACCGGATGCACCAAACTCACCTTCTTTGATAAAGTCCTTCATTAATTTGACACCTGGCAGTCTCCACAGTATTTTTTGGTGGAACTGTCCTAGTCTTCAGATAACAGGATACTCTGTCATGAGAAACAGGTTATAAAATTGGTTATTGTCCTGATTTTTATACTTTGCTGTTATAACTTACATTAGTTTTCCTCTTACTGTAAATATAGATCTATAAGTTAAGTTCTCTTAATAAGTGAAGATTGCTTATTTTTAGGTTTATTCAAATACAATTTTCCATCTTTTCCCTTGCTTTCAAATTCTTTACTCAAAAGCACTTTTTATGTATCCTTATTCATTCTGCGCGATTCCAAATGCTGCCCAAATCTGCATTAAAATATAGAGACATAATTAATTCCAGATTTGCCAAGATGGATCAATTAGTGGGTGGTACTTTTTTCTTTTCCACAGAAAGATTTTTATAGAATTCCTATAAATGGCAAGATTTCAATATGATCACATTTCTAGAAGTCCATTTTCTAGCAAGTTTTCAGGAATTCGTTTCTTACATTAAGCAAACTGTGGGCGGCTCCATGAAGTAAAAAGTGTCCTCCCTAAAAAATTTGGGGTTTGTATCTGGAAACAAGAAATTACTATCAGAAAATATATGAGCCTTAGCCACCCATTTCTATTATCAAATAAAACACTCTGAGAGTAAATAAATATTTCATGGTGTATCTATATTCTTTTCTGGCACGAGCCCAATATTACTCACTATTTTAACATAAGGAAATCCCTAATAAACCTCCAGGTTTTTATTTACGCTAATAAATGATTAACCTTTGCCCCAGAATTATTTTTAAAAATACAAAATATTAAATTTGCTAACAGATATTTCCTGTTAAAGTTGGCCTGTGGGTTTATCTGTTCTGCTTGGAGAGGTTCCAGCCCGTTCTGGCTTTGACCTTGTAATCCGGTATTTGCCAGTCAAAGCCACATTGTGTAAGAGCATCCCGTGGCTCTTCCTTGACCTACATCTCACCAGCTTTTCTACTCTTCCTTCGCTTCCTCCCCTACCTGCAGCTTCTTCTACTTACGGCTTCTTTGGTTTTGCAATAAAAGCGGTGCTGGAGGGACAGGCTAAATGTGGAGATGAATGCGACTCCAGATCTATACTGTTTTACTATGTCTGTCTCAATGCATAATCTGTAGACAATTTGCATCTGAATTCAAGTCTGGTGCTTGTTTAATTTTTTTTTTTTTAACTTTTTATTTATTTCTGAGACAGGGAGAGACAGAGCATGAACAGGGGAGGGTCAGAGAGAGGGAGACACAGAATCCGAAACAGGCTCCAGGCTCTGAGCTGTCAGCACAGAGCCCGACGCGGGGCTCGAACTCACGGACCATGAGATCATGACCTGAGCCGAAGTCGGCCGCTTAACCGACTGAGCCACCCAGGCGCCCCTGGTGCTTGTTTAAAATGTGGACCCCTTGATTCCATCCCAGACCTACTGGAACTTAGGGAAACGCTATGGAGTCTGTAATTTTAACATGCTCCCTGGGTGTTTCTTATGCATACTAGGGGCCAAGATCAGCTGTTCTAGATGGTTAGACTGACCTCACTATACACACTGCAGAAAAGAAGTCTGCTGGAGACATGTATGAAGAAGGCAAAATAAGGAGACCCCTGTATCTCTTCTAGAGAAATCCACTGAAATGGAATGAAACTATCCGAAACTGAAAATATCTTTAGCAAGAGCAGTAAATGATAAGAAATAAGCATGTACCGGGCCACGACATTTGCACGAGTGTTTAACCTCGAACAAACCTATTTTCAACCCCGAAAATGGGATGATGACCCTCATCTGACACAAGGGTTGTGAGGATTGATTAGGCGTTAAGGCACATAAAGATACTAGCACAGAACCCTGTGCCTAAGCAGCAGTTAAAATCGGGCACACTGTTCCACTCCTTCCCCTAAGATTTTCATCCTCTTCTTCCCACCTCTTCTCCTGGCCATTTGCTGACGTTGCACCACTGAGGTCTGGGCCCCTCCTTGCTAATCAATAGGGTTTGGCATTATTCTGGGGCTACAAACCTAAAATTTTTAGGGCATTGGTTTCAGCGAACTTATACTTTTCTGTTAATACAAATCTGCCCTGCCTTCCACATATTTCTTATATCCACCCAGACCTCCCAGGGAATAGGATTCAAGTAGTCTTCAGACACCAGCGATTACTGGGGCCTAGAGGCCGCCACCGAGGCTTCCTTATAGGTCAATGCCCACTGGCCTAAGACTCACATTCACTGCTCCACCCCGGTTACATCCTGCTGACTCCTGTCTATGGGGGGATTCTCCGGGGGTCTCAGTTCCCAGTCATTTTCCTGGGGGCCACAGGTGCTCTCGCTCTCGTCTCAGAGCATGTCACAGCTTAGAATTTACACCACTACTTTGTACCAGCCCCCATACAAAATGAAATACAGTGAATACCTCCCCTAGGGGCGCCCGGGTGGTTCAGTCGGTTGAGCGTCTTCGCCCAGGAGACTGGCCCAGGTGGCCCTGGGACTTCGGCCCAGGTCATGATCTCACAGTTCGTGAATTCGAGCCCCGTGTCAGGCTCTGTGCTGACAGCTCAGAGCCTGGAGCCTGATTCAGATTCTGTGTCTTCCTCTCTCTCTGCCCCAGCCCCACTCATGCTCTGTCTCTCTCTGTCTTAAAAATGAATAAAACATTAAAAAAATTAAAAAAAAAATACCTCCCCTACCTGTGGGACCCTCCCCAAGCTTGTTCCTGTACGTATACATTGTCTGGCCTCCAGCTTTGACTCACGTTCCCTGCACATTCGTTTACATCACAGACTAATCCAGTGAAAAATAACACCCAAAAAACCAATGCCAGCACAGATTGTGAAAAATTTTCAACTGTCTAAAATCTACAAGCATCTAAACAGGGAAATAAACACCTATTGCAACTCACTGTCAAAACAGCTAAAATCAGGTTATTTTCAGATTCCTCTGTGTAAATATCAACTCCGAAAGATCAGACTGTGACAATTACATTTCTCTCAAAGAAATAAAAGTTAGACCCAAGAGTTTTATAAACAAACCAAGCTGGGTGTAAAAAAAAAAAAATCTGATTTTTAACATATCTGAAATATATCATTCAAGGGATTTTTATGCATAGAAAGAAATTTTGAACATTGGATTTTGTTTTTCCCATTGTTCTAAATATATTTTCAGTGAAATGTTCCCATAGGAAGTGGGAAGGGAAAAACAACAACCACTTGAAAAGAAGCTTTGCTTTTTGTTGATCTTGGTGTCTTTTGTGTCGATGTTATGTCTCAGAAAATGTGAGAAGTATGTCATCTAGTCATATTTTGAATCAATATGCCACTGATATTGCAGTTAAATGCTATTTCTTAGAGGATTCTCATTAACTCCATGGGTGCTGAATATGTAAAGCCAGTCAATACACAGAAATGATTTTATCGCCAATTTCCTCATCAGCATTCACAGTGCAGGAGAGTCAGCTAAGAAGTGGTCAGCTAAGGATGTATATTGCTGTGGTTTTATTAACAAGTATAGAGTTTGGGAGGTGAGGGTAAAGTTCCTGCCTCATTTGCCTTCAGAGAACTTCCAATTATCGCCTAGTTTCCAGTTGAATATAGGTGGTCACAGACATTGAATATACTTTCAAAAAAGTGTTTTTCCTCTCTTTTGAATTCATTTATTCATTCAACCAAAATATATAATGCCAGGGATCCTATCAGGTATGAAAACAAAACACAGGTAAGACTCAATCTCTACCTAAAGAGATTGTTTCACATCAAGCAGGAACATCAAAAGCTTGAAGCTGCTTCTTTAGCTTAAATGTTTGTTTTGCACTGACTCTTGGAAAACGCAAACTGGAGTTTAAAACTAGATACACATATGAAGAAATGAGACATAAATGAGACATAAATGAGACATAAGTCCAGCTGAATTCCTCAGGTTTTAAAAATAATAATAGCTATCCTTTACTGAGTGCTTACAAAATATCCGATCCTGTGTTAAGTACTTTACAAATTTTACTTTTAATAATCCTCACAGAAATTCCATTTTCCATGGGAGAAAGAGAGCTTTAGTCTCCATTTTACAAATTAAGAAACTGAGTTCAGGTAAGTTATTAAGTCGTAAGTCACAAAAATAGTGGATAGAAGAGAGGTTCAAACCCTGCCTTTCTGACGTCAGGACTGGTGACTTTTGACCTCTTTGTCATCACCCCCATACTGAATGAGGAACACAAACGCACCCTATGTCATGTACACAAAGTGACGTTCATTTGTATTGCAGAATCCTCCTATGGAATTCTTTGGCCACCCAACATGATCTTAATTGACATTTGTTCCAGGGATGTGACAGGCTCTGGCGTCGATTGTCATTTGAGCTGCTGAGGTAAGGACAGGGTGGGGATTTTATCTATTGTGTTGATAATATAGACCTCTCCTCTGGACTGTGACCATTTCTAAAGCATAATCTTCCTTATCTCTCTGTTAATGGAGTCTATCATGATGTCTGACAAAATATGGCTGTTCGGTACCTGATTTTGTAATGAACCCTATAAAAAGAGAAACTGCCCATCACATTTGTGAAGCCCCAGGGGAAAATGCAAATGGAAACTCCCAGTTCATGTTCTGTCCCTTTCTTTTCTCATTCCCTGCTCAATGCCACAGCGTAAGGGCTTGAAACTTGGATGTGGACACATCCACATGTCTAAGGTCTGTCCACACCCCATGCAAATAGACTCCACTTGATCACTTCTTAGGCCTAAAGGGTCCAATAACATCACAGCACCCCTTTCGGGAAAACTGGGAAGCGTGTTTATGTAGCCCTAGAGTAGGGCTGTGCCCATTTGAGATAGAGGATTCTGGAAAGCTGTGTAGGAGACCATGGTCCAGAAGTCTAGAAGAGGGATGCATAGGGTCTTAATGGGCTCAGACTCCCTTGGTCCTCCTGACTCTTAGCTGTCAGGGAAGGACACAACTTCAGGAGAAGCCTTCAAAGTGCAGGATCTAAAAGTGATGCTGGATCTTGCGATGACCTACTTTATAGAATGAGGACACGAAAACTCAAGCATTTTATGTGCTTCATTCAGGCCTAGAAAATGAGTGAGAAGATCTGGAACTAATGACTTCTAATGTCATAGCCAAGACTTTTTCCACTCTACCAGTTGTCCCATTGTGTTTCTATAGGGAACAATAACAAATTATCCAAAATATTCAAAAGCAGTAAATTCTCTCACAGCGCTTCTCTCCAGGTAAGGCTGGGTTCTCCCTCTGGACAGCATCAAAAGATTCACATCAGCTCTCTAACCTCTGGACCTGTAACCTCTAGCAGAGAATGGGGTCGATTGAGAGATAGCAAATTTGTAAGGGCTTCTGTCTTCTCTGGAGCAGGACTGTCAAAAGTGATGCTTGTTGTGTTGAAAGAAAATTGACGTTCTGTGAGAGGTGTAACCAGACACTTTTTCTTATCATAATAGGTCACTCATCCAAGTTGGTTTCCAGTCTGGCCAGGATTGTGAGAAATGAGGAATTTCTTTCCTAGCGATGGCAGAGACCAAACTGAACTTCGAGGAGATTTTTACTGCTTGTGTCTTTGGGTTCTAGTTAATTTTCCGTTCAAAAATTAAGTTCATTTCGTTGGGTTCTTTCATTGTAAACATGGAGAAGAGTATGTGAAAATACTAGCTTTTCATGCCTCATTGTAATTCTCTGTGATAGAAACCTTTTCCAAATGAAGAGAAAGATGGAATTTCTTAAGAACACATTTTTAAAATTGTGATTAAAAGCACATAACATAGGGGCACCTGGGTGGCTCAGTCGGTTGGGCGTCCGATTTAGGCGCAGGTCATAATCTCGCAGTTGTGAGTTCGAGTCCCACATCTGGCTCTGTGCTGACAGCTCAGAGCCTGGAGCCTGCTTTGGATTCTGTGTCTCCCTCTCTCTCTGCCCCTGCTCGCCTTCTGTTTCTCCCTCTTTCTCTCTCAAAAATAAATAAACATTTGGGGCGCCTGGGTGGCTCAGTCGGTTAAGCGCCCGACTTCAGCTCAGGTCACGATCTCCCGGTCCGTGGGTTCGAGCCCCGCGTCGGGCTCTGGGCTGATGGCCCGGAGCCTGGAGCCTGCTTCCGGTTCTGTGTCTCCCTCTCTCTCTGCCCCTCCCCCGTTCATGCTCTATCTCTCTCTGTCTCAAAAACAAATAAACGTAAAAATAAATAAATAAATAAATAATAAATAAATAAATAAACATTAAAAAATTTTTTTTTAAAATAAATTTAAAACCACATAAAGATTACCATCTTAACCATTTTTCAGTATACAGTTCAGTAGCGTTATATAAATTCACATTGTTGTACCACAGATCTCTAGAACCTTTTATCTTAAAAACTCAAACTCTATACCCATTGAACAATGTTCCCCTTCCCTCCAGCACCTGACAACCATCATCTTACCTTCTGTTTCTACAAGTTTGACTACTTTACATACCTCGGGTTAGTGAATTCCAAAGGTATTTGTCTTTTTGTGACTGGCTTATTTCCCTTAGTATCATGTCTTCAAGTTGCGTCCATGTTGTGGCAGATAGCAAAATGTCCTTCATTTTTAAGGCTGAAGAATATTCTACAATAGGTTCGTGCCATTTTTTCCTTATCCATTCATCCCTCGATGGACATCTGGGTTCCTTCTAGCAGCTGGCTGTTATGAATAATGCTACAACAAACACGGGTGTTCAAATATCTTTTCAGGGGTCTCTCCAGTACCTTTCGTGATATGAAAGAGTGCATAAACACACAAAATTGTGTATTGAAAAGTATTTAAAGAGAAGCGTATTGATAAATAAATTTGTATTCCATTTAAACCTCTTTAAAGCAGAAACTTGATCTTTTTCCTTGCCTGCTGAGTGACAGGTCAGTTATTTTAGGGAAATATGCTTCCTTGTATCTCTCTTGACTTTCTTTACAAACTATGTGACAGTGATTTGTTCTGGTTACGTGAAGCACAACCTTTTTGGAAACCAAATAAGAGTCTCTTTTATCAGAAGGAACAAGCCCTGCTACATCCTCCTGGTATAGATAACACAAAGATTTTATATGTTGCTAACCACCGTGGGGTAAGGACACAACAACCGTTCAAGTGCATGTGTGGGCTGGTGCAGGACACGAGCGGGTTTCCAAGCCTCCTCCAAATATTCCGGGCTGTGCCATAAATCCTGGCAAGGTGAACTACATGCCTTGGTGATTTCTCATTCTGTTTTCTGCTTATCCTCGAGGCTAGCTGGAAGCTCTCACAGAGAAAACCATCATTTCGGCTTCCCTGCCATGCAGTCCCTCTGCCCTTCTGAGTGCGTATCTCCCATCGGCTGAAGTAAGTCATTTTTTCCTTAGGGAACCAAATCCAAACACGAGCTCTTCTCTCCCAGGCTGTAATTAAATCTGGCGGGCAGGTCAGCAGTGCCACTAGGTCGGGAAAGAGAAGAAAAAGGAAGTGGAAGAAATGGCATTTGTTTCTTGGCCGGCCTTGGTGCCTGTCCAAGAGGGAGGCTCTGGCAGCCACACAGTGGAGCCCCTGTGCCCAGTATACCCGGGCTGCCAGTTGGCTCCCAGATGGTTCTTCCCCATCAAGGGCTTGCGTGTCACTCGGCACTCCAGGCCGAAACACCTTCCTGGAGGTCTGCTGCTGCCCGAGGGAACTTCTTCCTAATTCACTGTGTCAGATTATAATACAGCGAACTTCTCATCCTGCCACGTGCATCACAATCACTTGGGGGGGCTTGTGAAGCGTACATTCCTGGACCCCACCAGCCCAAGGATTCTGGGGCCCTGAGAACTTACATTTCTGTCTAACAAGCTCCCAGAGGATGCAGATGCTGTTGGTCCATAGCCACAAAAGGCTACCAGTGGTCAAACAGGGAGAAATGTAATTGAGATCACATGTCTAGAGATTACGAAAACAAAAAGATGTCTTAGTTGGGGTGCGTAGGACCTCTGTGGCGCCTCAGACGTATAAAATCTGCTCCATAATTTGCTTTCAAACTGTAGTTGAGAGCATTGTTTATTTCAGCAATTGAGTAACTAAGGAAAAACTTTGTCTCTTTTCTAATTACATAGCATGAAACGCATGACTCTTAAGCGTACAGTTTGATGAATTTTGACAAATGCACCCACCCATGTAATTCATACCCCTATCACTTCAGAAAGTTCCCACATGCTCCTTCCCAGTTAACCTCCCACCCTTCCCTCCCGTCAGGGAAAAATATTGATTTAGTGAACCCGAAATTAGTTTTCTTGTTCTAAAACTTCATGCAAATAGAAACATATAGTATAAACTCTTTTGTGTCTTCTGCTTTGTTAGGCATAATGTTTTTCAGATTTATCATGCATTTTGACCCGTGCCTCTTTTCATTATGAGGAACTTTCCAGTGAATGACTATACTATAATTTGTTTATCGGTCCTCCTCCTGATGAATATTTTGGTTGATTCCAGTTTGGGGTTATTTAAGTAAAATTAATATGAACATTCCTGTCCAAGTCCTTTAGAAGATCAAAGCGTAGGCATATTGAATGTTTTCCGAGTGGCCATATCTTTTTACACACATAGGAGAGCCTCTAATCCTCTCCAACATTTTGTGTTACCAGTTTTTAAAATTTCGGTCACTCTGGTGGGTAGGCAATGGTATCTCATTGCGATTTTAATTTCCATTCCCTGATGACTAAGAATGTTGAGCACCTTTTCATGTATTTCATGGCCATTCATGCATCTTCCTTGTGTTCAAGTTTTTTTTACCCACTTCAGACATTTTAGACTATTTGGCTGGCTTTTTATTATTGAGTAGTGTGAGTTCTTTATATATTATGATTATAAATCTTTTGACTGATATATGTAATGTGAACATTTCTGCAAGTGTGTGCTTTTTTCATCTTCTTAACGGTCTTGAACAATTTGTAATTTTGATGAAATCTATTTACTTTTTTTATAGGTAATATTTTCTGCATCTTTGAACCACAAAGATATTCTCTTATGTTTTCTCTTCTGACAAACTTTATAACGTCAGCTTATTTGATAGCTCTTAAATGGATTTTGATGTACTGTGCTAATATGTAACTTCTAAATGATTCCCTTTTTGTCTTAGCTGCCAGGGCAACGGGGTTTAATTTTAAAGGTAATCATGGCTATTATGCTAACTTTTATGGTTCATGTCTTCATTCTCCTCTTCTCTACTGCTTATTTTCTGTTTATATATTTTTTCTTATTGTGTATAACTTTTATTTAAGAGGGGGCATATTTATTAAACTCAATAGCTAAAAATAAGAAGGATTTCCTTGTTTATCCAATAGATAATTAGACTTAAAGTTAGCTCCTGTGAATTTTATTTTGTTCTAGAATATGAAGAATAGGTGGAGCTTCAGGCAAAGGCCCTAGAGATGAACTTTGGATAATAGCCACTGGACTGAATGAGAAATATTGGATTTCATAAGATTCAAATGAATGTTTCCTGTAGTCAGTGTGGGGTCCAAATGCAATTCCTCCTCCCTGGCAAAGAATTTCAGCCTGAATATTAAGACCATTAAGACTGTTCTCATTGGCCATACACAGGTAAGCAAAGGCTGGATTCAACCTGTAGGCCCATAGTTTTCTGACTTCTGGGTTAGAGTAACAAGATAAGAGATGTTTCTATGCACAGAGACACTGGAAGGGAACCAAAAAACATTCGAGGATTGAGAGATTTTTATTCTAAGGAAACTGAGTTCTGAGAGGCCTATAAAAAGAACCATTAGAAGAGTAGATAGGAATAGATTATCTATAAATGAATTATGATTTTAAAAAGGTAAGTAAATGTAGCCTCCAAATTATCTGGTGGAGAAGGGAAATGGGGGTGAGCTGGAATCAGAAAAGTGGGGTGAGGGGAATCTTTTGCGGACATGTCCTTAAAGTGGCATGAGTTGAAGACCTCTGGGATAACAGGGTCCATAATGAAAGTTTGGATATTAACTCCAGAATATATCACTTAGTGATGGATAAACTGTCATTGATGATCCAGTCATGTTTGCCCTTAGTTTAGCCCATCGGCAGCTGGTAAGTGAGTAATTGGGAAATGATCTCTGCATCTTCTGTCTCTGCTTGGACAAACTATAGTGGATACAGCCTTGGATAAAGGTGTCTCACCCATTGGCAAAAGTAGTGAATGGGGTGGGGTGAGGGATTTCAATTCCAGAATCTGAAGCTTCCTTGGGGACTCATTAGCCAGTTGTGATAGAAATAACACAAAATAGAAGTCAGCTTTGTTTGAAATCTAGAGCAGGTTTCTGTCACTTATTTACTCGACCATCTTAAAAGGGAAGAGGACCAAGAAGCACTCAGTGTCTACTGCTCATCAGGCATCCAAATACACAATTTTAATTTAACCATAGCTACATAGGATTCACAGGAAGTCATAGCATTCCTAGAAGGTGAGTATTCTTATCCCCATTCCACAAAGGAGGACACCAAAGCTTAGAAAGTTGAAGTAACTTACCCAAGTTCACACAGTGGCTAAAACAGAATTCAAGCCTGGTTCTGTTTGAGTCCAAAACTCATGCCCCTTTACAAAACCAAGCCAGCTCTTTCAGCTTCAGTTTGCTCATCTGTACAGGGAAGGGGTGTCACCAGATGATTTTGGATGTGTCTTGTCTCCAGTCCTTGTAATTTTACATGCATGGGGGCTTGATGGCCATAGGGAATAAGAGTAATGGAGCTCCATGATAAGGCTTACCTTATGACACGATTTCCCTTCTAACGTAATGTCATCTTCCTACATTATAAGAGGAACGAATCTTCAAATTCAAAGTGACTGGAAGATACTCCTTCAGATTTAGAACCAAAAAGGCAATACAAATACTGGGTATTCATTCTTTCCATACTTTGCACACACACACACACACACAAAAGTCCTTAAAAATAAAATAAAATTAGTATGGAAACCATTTTGACAATAAATTTCATATATTGAAAAAAATAAAATAAAATAAAATAAAATTATACAATATAATAATAAACACATCTATTATTTAAATTACTAGGTAAAAACCTTGCTCATCATGAGGTTTCAAATCCAACACACTTCTTTTAATTGGCAAATAGCAGAACTTTTAGAAATAATTTGTTTTTATTTCACTTTGTTGCTTGTAGTATAGCGCTTTGTATTTTGATTGAAAGTATGAGACTTGTCCAAGTATTTCTCACGCGATCACTGGGTGGGAAGATGGAATGAAAGGCAGAAAGAGTGAACCAGGTAGAACATTCATTTCCAACGAGGGGTGACCATGGGCAACAACGCTCCAGGCAAATGGACAGTTGTTTCTACACTAAAAAGTGTGTGAATGCTGAACATAAAACTAACTGAACTTGGGAGGCAACCACCCTTTTGGAAAACCCTTATGCGGACATTTGCTAAATATCATGTGATACTTAGTATCATTCACATTTTCAATATATGAGACACAAATGTGACAATCATAGAACTCCCCAAAAATATGATGGAGGAAAAGTGGAATGTGAGCTTTATATTTGTAGGTTTAAAAAACCCTTTTTTGTCAACCTTTGATTTCAGTTTCTAAAGGAGTTGGGTTTTCTCCTTCATTACTACTCGAGTCTTGGCTTCGTAAGTGAAACAGCTTGTGGCCAAACCAATAAAAGTCTTAGGAGTTGTTGTGATTGTTATTGTTTTAGAAAAGGTGATTTTTGTTTCTTTCCCCTTTTTCCATTATTGGTAAATCCATTTCTTTTAGTTAGGAGTTTGGAGTCATCAAGTGACCTGACAGAAAACTCATGTATCTGTATGCTTTGGGCTGCAAGTTTTTCATGCAAATGTTCTCATACATTCCATTGTGTATTCAGAATGTATCTCAGGGTCGCTCTTCAGTTATTCCAAAACTGTGGAGCTAAGCGACATTTATTTTATTATATTTGAAACAACAAAACATTTTGCTCAAAGATGTTGGAAATCTAGCCCGAAATAGCAAAATGTAAAGAGGAAATGATTGGTTTCTTCTTTTCCTTTCTAGATATTGTAGGCTAGAGATTGTAAATTTTTATTGATGAAACTTAAACAGATATTGAAACAAGTGTTCAGTTTTACATCTTAAAAATGTCCCAATGACTGTCAACTACCTCCTGCTCGTGTTCAAAGACAGTCTTTCATTACCAAGGAAAAGAGCTCGATTTGTTACATTCTCCTGTCCCGCAGCTTGCCAAACCATGGGCTGAAGATCAGGCTTGCCTAAACCTGCAGAAAGTTTAGAAGATTCTACCTGGCCATCCAAGGGGGCCAGGCACTTCTGTTCCAGGCCAGATGTGGAGAGAGAGGGACAGGTCAGGCACAGAGCTCTTGCTTTTCCTCCCTATTCACCTAGGACAAGGGCTTTCACCTCAGACCGAAACTTCAACGCAAAGCTCTGAGGGGACTTAGGTCTGGACATGTGTATGAGGTAGGGAAAGCGGCTCTCCCTGACATATTTGGGGAATACAGCTTTCTTAACCTGTGTGAAAACTTACCAGAGTGCCAGACAACACGTGAAAGGCTATTAAACAAATATTTTCTGCACTTTCAGTTTCCCTATATGCCTCAAGTTAATCTTCCAGAAAAGCTAAGGTCCAACTAGCTGCAGAGGGTACAAATTCGAGCCTCTAAATCCTTGTGAGTATTGTTAGGATATGCACGAGAGTAATAATTATGACTTATTCTCTCTGTTTCATGAGCACTTGCTTAGTCAGTTGTGATTAATCCTTAATCAACTTGGAACACAGTTATTGTAAACATCATAGCTAAACTTACTAAACAGTGAATGAAGCATGAAGTGCTGCATGATTTTTATCAAAAAGGCGAGGTGTAACTCATCATTTCCTTTCTCTTCAGCAAATGACCTGAATACCATGCTACACCCACCCACGATTAAATCCAAAATATGTCACCCTACTTATCCATTTACTCTGTCAAATCATCCTCTTATATTCTTCGGATGAACCCTGGGCTTTTTTTTTCTTCCCCCCAAATGGGTCAGGACAAATCTTGTGGTATTTTACCATTGTGATGCCAGTACAAATGTTGGATTCATTTAAAAAAAAATCATTAAAAAAAAATGTAAGTGAAACAACTGGAAATTGTCTGGCAATTTTCTTTACCGACATTATTTGAAGGGTTATTTCAGTTTGAAAAAGCCATTCATATTTAAGAATAATGTCTTCTCCTAATTGTTTGGAAGATTTTCAGGTTTCTGATTTTCCGAGCAATGTGGTGTTTATAATAAATCCCTTCTTAGTCAAGTCTAGCACAGAAGCAAATTTTCTTAAATGGAAGTATTTTTCCCTCATGATAATAGTTTCCATGGCTCCTTTGCAGCATTTTGGAGTGGAATATGAGTGACATAAAGCAAAATTGTGATTACGTGCTAAGTTTCACTATTTTTTGTTTTGTTTCTCCCGAGATGAAGACAAACGTTATTGGGGAAAGAGAGGTCAGCCACTTTCGAATATAATCAAGAGTTAATAGAACAGAATAAAATCTCCATTTCCTAATGCTTTGAAGTTAAAGCCAATGGCTGCCTCCACCCTACGATTGTGTTGAGATGCTTATGAAGTCTTGATTGAAAATTATTAATTTGATCAAGGTCATTTCTAGTGATTTCTATACTTTTGTAGTTATTTAAAAGTCCATTGTAAATATATGGGGGAAAATTTGCCTTTTTTCTCTTTTTCTTTTATTTCTTACAAAACAGCATAGAAATTAGAAAAGAAAATGAAAGGAAACTTCATGGATACCCTCTAATTATAAGCTGTTGGTAATGTGAAACATAAGATGTTGCTGGAATGGAGCATAAATAATTTGTATTTTCCTGGGATAGAAGAACTACATACATCCATTACTAGAGTGAGGAGCTATGGTCTGCAGAAACCCTCTTTAAAGACAACTTCAGCGTGAACTTCACTCCTAAATTCAACCTCAAAATTTTCATCACTGAACAATAGCACAGTTACACATTTTAAAAAGTGCACATTTGTTTTACATATATGCACACATGTTTTTAATGCATGCCGCTCTTTTTTGATTCAAATGATTTCTATTCCTGTTATCTACATGGGAATTTTGGAACTTTTGTAAGAATGTGAAAAAGAACCATTTTATTTTATCTGGTAAATACAGAAGTTGCATTCTACAGTGGTATTGGGGGCGGGGGGTTTGCTAGAGAAGATTTCTTTATGACCAATGCAACTTCTATCAGGTTTTGGAGTTTCCCGCAAATGCTAATCTAGTAGGCACCAAAGCCGAGAGCATCCAGGCTCCCATGGGTCCTGGATATCTGAAAGCCGGCCCCAGGAGTCCTGGCACAACTGGACGCAAGTGTACTCCTTTGGTAAACTTTGGTTACCGTTTTCATTCCTGGGAATCCAGTCGGAGGCAGAAGATTCTCCATGAAGCATTCTGCAGCTGGGCAACCGATTCCAACTCTGACAGCAATGGTCTTCAAGCTTCCTGTTTGTGTACTCAGAAAGGAGTTGGGAAATCTCTGCAACACTTTGCAAAACGTTAAGGTGACATCTAAAATTTCTCCAAAATGTAAACAACACAAATTATGGACTCTCCGACTTATTTTAAGTATTAATCTTTTAAAATAAAACTGTTACACAATTTTAAAATGCATCCCGTGGAATATAAACACCAAAGTGACTCGATCCCCTGTCATCCCCATTTAAAAAAATAGCAATCACACGGGTGCCTGGGTGGCTCGGTTGGTTAAGTGTCCAACTTCAGCTCAGATCACGATCTCACGGTTCATGGGTTCGGGCCGCATGTGGGGCTCTGTGCTGACAGCTAGGAGCCTGGAGCCTGCTTCGGATTCTGTGTCTCCCTCTCTCTCTTCCCCTCTATCACTCATACTCTGTCTCTCTCTCTCTCAAAATTAAATAAACATTAAAAAAATTAAAAAAATAGCAATCATAAGTGGTTCTGAACAATTAGAAATGCTAAATCTTCCTTTTATTTGCTGAACTTGTTTTTTTATTTCCCTTTCTCACTGAGTTTTATTCTAGTCACATAACTTTACTCATTAAAGTCTTCTGTTAAAGACCTTATTATATTTTGCAACAAAAATATAAGCTAAATTTATATTTTAACCCCCAAATGGGTTGTAAATGTTCAAAATTTCTCCTGAGTAATATGACAATTACTACTGCTAACCAAGCTGACAAAATAGGTTCTATTATTGAAGTATATTTAATATAAGTATATATTTAATAATATATTAAAATATTGATAAATATATATTGAAATAAAAGTAATAAAAAGTAATATGTAAAAAAAATATCTCATTTTGGATGTGTACCTATTAAGAAGATGGATCCATCCAAGTTTCCTTTCCCCACAGGTCTGTGTATGGTTATTACTTACTACCTAGTATCAGAATGAGTTAGGGGGTTAGTATTAACACTTAATTCTTGGATCTCTAAACAACTTTAAACAACTCCTACATCAGGGTGCCTGGGTGGCTCAGTCGGTTAAGCGTCTGACTTCAGCTCAGGTCATAATCTCACGGTTCGTGAGTTTGAGCCCTGCGTCGGGCTCTGCGCTGACGGCTCAGAGCCTGGAGCCTGTTTCAGATTCTGTGTCTCCCTCTCTCTCTCTGACCCTCCCCTATTCATGCTCTGTCTCTCTCTGTCTCAAAAGTAAATAAGCGTTAAAAAAAATTTTTTTTAAAAACAACTCCTATGTCAAAGCTTACATATGCATCCGTCGTGCAAAATCATTTTTAAAGATCTATTGGCTGAAAGTTTGTTTAACCTTCCTTGATTTTTGAGGAAAGCCAAGAATGGGAGACCACCTGTGATTTGTCACCCAAACATGAGATCCTTGCACCCTCCCACACCTATGCCAGCAGGCTATGGTGTTTTCAGGTGTCCATGGGTTTCAGTTTGGTGTCAGTGCTGATGTGCTGACGACACTCCAGGGGCAAGCTGTAAATGAGAAGTGTGACTTTCTTGTGGAAGGTGGCAAAGGAGCAGTTATGAACAGTGATGCCTTAACCACAGACCCTTTTTTAGGCAAGAATTCACAGGAAAAGCATGGCTCTGAAAAGATCTTTTGCACTACCGGGTCCTTGGAATCCTTGTAAACCCCTACATGAGTACTCTTGTTTGAGAACTACTGTCTCGAATCATCTGTGACCTCTTGGTGATCGAAAAATTATTGAAGGACCAATAAATAGGAAGACGGCTGTTTTCATGGTTTGGCTATTGATGGCTTTTCTATACTCTGTTAGCGATTCTTACAGCCCTGCCTTAAAGTAACTAACACTGTAAGTCAGTGAAGTGTAGGAGAAAAGGCCTGGATTAAAGAGTCCAGAAGCATGATTTCAACTATTAGTTCTGCTCCTAACCGCCTCTAGAAAACATCACTGTAATTCTCTGGGTCTCAGCTCTCTCATTTGAAGGCCAGGCTAGAACAGTGTTTCCCAAAGCTAAATGATACGATTTTAGGTTGTACCTGTACAAAATGTGTCTGTTTGTCTCTTTTACTTTTTTATCAGGAAAAAATAATCAGCATACTAAATCTATTACCCTTTTTTTTTTTTTAATTTTTTAATCTTTATTTATTTTTGAGAGACAGAGAGAGCATGAGCAAGGGAGGAGCAGAGAGAGAAGGAGACACAGAATCCGAAGCAGGTTCCAGGCTCTGAGGTGTCAGCACAGAGCCCGACGCAGGGCTTGAACCCACAAACTCTGAGATCATGACCTGAGCTGAAGTCAACTCAGGTTGACTAACCAACTGAGCCACCCAGGTGCTCCTAAATCTATTAGTCTTGAATATAGTTTTTAAAAGTGCATCTGAGGGGCATCTGGGTGGCTCTGTTAGTTAAGCGTCCGACTCTTAGTTTCCACTCAGGTCATGATCTCACGGTTTTGTGAGCTCCAGCCCTGCGTCAGGCTCTATGCCTGCAACGCAAGACTCTCTCCCTCCCTCTCTCTCTCTGCCCCTCCCCAACTCGTACTGTCTCAGTCTGTCTCAAATAAATAAATAAAACTTAAAAAAAAAATAAAAGTGCATCTGAAAAAGTAAGTTGTTTTAAAAAGAAGAATCTATTTTTTAAAAGTTAAATAATTATATACGAAAAATCCATGAATGTGGTATGGGAATTAACGCATTTTGAGAAATACAGAGTAGTTACAGTTGCTATAGTTCCACCAAATTCCAGCATTATATGATTTTATGAAAAAGAGTTGGAAGAAGAAAAAGAAAAAAAGGAAGGAAGGAAACAAGAAAGGAAGACAGGGAGGGAGGAAAGGAAGAGATTTAAGGAGGATATATGTTTCTAGGTAGGCTCCCCAAGTGCCATAGTCACGATGGCAAATATCAACCCACATTGAGAAACTCCAAAAGGCAAGTTCAGGCAAATTATTCGGTTAAGCATTCATAGAAAGATGTTTTAAATGCAGAATACCAATTATGCAAGCCAGGCTTTCTCAACCCTTTGCGCATTTGCTAAAAATCTTGTCTATACAGCCAAGCAATGTGGAAATTTGATGCAATTACCCAGACAAGGCAGGGAAATAAAGCTTACCACAAAACTTGGAGGACTTACCTACATGCCTACATCAGCTATCTTTACTGACCAAATTACCCAGGTAATCTATTAACCTCTTTGTCACATTGCCTATGTTGCCACAGCCAATTCCAGTGCTGGAATTTTAATTAAGAGAGCTTACTGAGAATGAATGCCCTCCAAATAAGTGTGGGTTTTTCCAGATTAGTAAATAAATCCAATTTTTACAACGGTTAATCATTACTCAGAGATGAAGAATAGATTGAATTACTTGGTATTAATGTGAGCAATTTCCTAAGACTTGTAGATCTTGAGTGTAATGTGTAAATACATCCAATTAATGATGTTAAGATATTTTTAGCTTCATTTTTCCCCTGTTGCTTTAGTCGATTTCCCTACAAATTTTTTAGTAACATATTAAGAGGAAAATCTACCTTTGTTCTTCTTCCCTTCTGTGTCCGAATCCTTCTTTAGGAATCAATAAAAAGAAAATTATTCAGCCAGATAAAAATCTTTAACGTGCACACACACACATGCACACACAGATAGACATAAATAAACACCACCAAACAAAATTTCTTATAGAAATGTTATAGTTACACGTGGTAGAAATGGACCAATCCAAGAAGTATGTAAAAAATGAATCTCAGTTATGAATCTCAATTCCTTTCTTGTCTTCTTGTCCTATAGTTTAACAAAGAAAAAGAGGTCACTCTATTTGGTATAGCCCTCAGTGTTCCTTGGACCTCAAGTGACTTTTCTCTGAATAACCACAGTAACTTTATATTTGCCCACCCATTTTCCCTATCTGATACAGTAACCTTATGTGATAGGGGCATCTGAAGCAGAGTTGATCAATTTCTCTGAACATTTCCTTTCACTAGAAGAGTCAGACTACTAAGAAAGTAATATTAATAATAGCTGTCACTTATTGAACACTTACTACTGCTAGGGAGTCTTATGTGCAAAAATCTTTATTACTCCTCACAACATTATAAAGAGATATTATATTTTATTTTATAGATCAGTAAGTGATGCTCTGAAATTAACATGTCGGGGGGCATATAGACGGTGGTGGCACAGCTGGGATTTGAATTTCAGTCAATCTTTTTCTGAAGCCAGGACTTTCTTCTCCTTCACACCACACCCTTGTTACCAATGGTTCCAACTTAATGTTTGTTGAATGAAATCTAATACTCATATATTCTCTTTCCAGATGGATTTTGATAGCAGATGTCAGTTCAAATCCCTTAGGTAGCTGAGATCAAGTAGAAAAGGTTGGAAATTTTCCAATTGACTATGAGTAATGATGAGGCAATCTGGATAATATATAAACCCATTCACACCAACTCTTCTCCAAATATCCCAGGGCATTTTTCATCGAGCAGGGCAGGCTAGAAAAGGCTAACTGGCTGCCTGAAGGAAAAGGTGGGGTGAGAGGAGCTCTGCTCTAACACAGGCAGGTCGTCCTTCTGCCAATCCAGTCCTGGAAGGATCTGGTTTTAATAAGTGTCAGTCCTGGGACCATCCCAGCATTGATTGAGCCATATAACCATGGTAAATCTCAGTTCCCCTAAATATCCTAGCAGGAGAGAAAGCTGGCAATGTGAACATTCAAAGGCAAAATATCTGAGGATAAGGGTCCTTAAACACATGTGGATGGCCATACTCACTATTAATGGAAGTAATCATGTGCTGTAAGCCTTCTGAGTGCTGGTCTGTTAAATATATGTGTAAATTGCCTAGGATTGTGCCAAAAGATAACAGCAGCTAGCCTATATGCAGACGCTGGAGAAAAAGGAATGGGCTCATTGTCAAGAGGGAGTTAGAGAACACTGATAAATCACACTTGGGAAGCACTTTCTCCATATTAACTTCATCTGATCTGTAATATCCCTTTGCAGCAGAGTATGGCATGTTTCATTCTTCCCATTTTCCAAATGAGGACACAGTTTCAGGGAAGAGAATATATTGAATGCTAATGTGTCCTAGGCTTTGCGTTTAGAACATTGATCGCGTTATCGTATTTAATCCTTTCAAAAAAGCTTAAGAAGAAAATTTTACTATTATCCTATTTATTACATGAGGAAACGGAAAATTAGAAAAGTAAATCAGCAATTGTAAGTGGTCTGCTGAGACTCGAGCACAGGCCGATCTGACTGGAAATTCCTTTAGCACCGTGTTATATGTATTTGAAAACAACTTAAGGGATTTGCCCAGAATTCCTCATTTCAAACCCATCTCTATAAATTATAAAACACTTTATTTTTCCATATCCACACTGTCCTCAATATTGAATCCAGCGGCGGATTTTATTAAAGGAAGTCCAGATTCTCCCTCTCTAACAATCTCGAAGGCAAGGTTATTACTCTAAGATGGCTTCCATTCAGACAGAAGCATATCCACCAGGAATAAATATTTTCTGAGCACTCACCATCTGCCCCATGTTATAACAAACACTGCTGAGCTCAACAAAATGAACCTGATGGCTTCTGGGATTTCTGGCAGCAGCATGTTTCTCTAAAACCCATGAAAATAGGTACCTATACCTTTTCGGGTTAGCTGTTTACTGTTAACAGGAGTCGGGAAATAAAAACAATCCCATTTCCCTCTGTGCTGTTTGAGAAGGCAGAGGTAAAAGCCCGGCTTCTTGGTTTTGAATCGCACACCTTGAACCACAGGTCAGGCAAATTGGTGGTCACCTTCGTGCCCCAACCTGCAGAGCAACCCACATCAGGAAGCCTCGTCATTCAGGGAGGTGAGCGTGCCAGACTCCACAAACCTGGACTTGCTGGTGGAAGGTCTCTCCAGCCAAGAACAGCACAGCCAGCAAGGGGTAGTGGGAGGTAGGAAGCAAGTTCAGGGCTGGCAAGTGGACGGAATGAGTCACCTCTTTGATGTGGAGTGCTGATTCTAAACACAGCAAAGGTGAGCAAGCATTTCCTTCCCCTGACTACTGTGGCAACAGCCCTTTAGTGTAGGAAACTGAGTCACACAACAGGAAGGCTTTAGAGTTGCGGGAGAGGAAATTGCTGGTCTACGTTGCGATATAAATTTTACTAAGATGAATTTGGTCTGGTCTGGTAAAATTTTCAGTCTGCCTCATGTAAATAAACTAGTTCTTTCCTTATTTCCAACACCCGTCCCCACGGCCCCCATTCTTGGTGGGAGAATGCCGATTGAGAAGTGTCCCCATACAGCAAGACCCTTTGGAAGAATTAACTTTTTAAAGGAATCAATTAATGTTAGTGAAACGTGAATTCCCAAGCATTTGTGTGATTGTCTTACTTAGAGAATAAAAATAACATAAGGAAAGGTTGTTAAACCCATGGATGGTTCCAAGAATGCCTGGTCTTTGCATAAGAACAGAAATTCAAATCCTGGGTCGCCTTGGATCCGTCTGGCCCTGTCTGAATGGATCTATGCCCCCCTGGAAGCGGGGGCCCTGAAGGCTGAAGACTACATTTCCTAGACCCATCCTTTGGCTTAAGGTCTTCCGACGGAAGTTGCTTGCATGAGATTTGGAAGGTGAAAGAGGAGGCACCATTATTGCTCTGGTGTTGCCAGAGGCACATCGTCTTTGGCAGATAGCAGGACCTAGGTTTTGCCAGTGACTTCTGAGGGCCCTCCTGAACTCACCCATGTGGGCTCTGCAAGCAGCTGAGATACCCAGTGAAAGTTCCTGGTGCTTCCATCAGGAGTTCAACTTTTTCGAGTTTCTTGTATCTTCATTGTGTACTACTTCTGTGGTAAGGAATTATAAAATGTTTTACCCGGTCATAAAGGAATTTTGCTCATTTGCTACTATTAAAAATATTTCAAGGTCAAGGCATCTCTGGTGTAATATTAATTAAACATGTATGTATCTCTCCCTATGCCTTTCATCCCATTACGGATATTGATCATGTTTGGGTGGAAGCCTTCTGTTTTTAGATCAGAGAATATAAACAAAACATACAACCTGAATTTTGCTCTTTTTTTTTTTTTTTTAATTTTTTTTTCAACTTTTTTTTTTTTTTTTTTTTGGGACAGAGAGAGACAGAGCATGAACGGGGGAGGGGCAGAGAGAGAGGGAGACACAGAATCGGAAACAGGCTCCAGGCTCCGAGCCATCGGCCCAGAGCCTGACGCGGGGCTTGAACTCACGGACCGCGAGATCGTGACCTGGCTGAAGTCGGACGCTTAACCGACTGCGCCACCCTTTAATTTAGTTGGCTTTGTCTGTACTTTTTCTGTGCAGAAAGTATAAGGAGAGAAAGATAGAAATGAGCTGAGTTCTTAACAATATCAATCAAACTTTGAATCATATAGGCTGGAGTAAAGAGGGAAAGTAAGACATTGAGAGAAAATATCATTTCTGTGAACCAAGTCCCTACCTTCACAAAGATCAGACTTCATCTTTATTCCCTCCTGTCTCCTTTATATTTATTTTATTTTCGTTTTCATTTTCCAAACAGGAAAGGAACTATGCTTAATTTTAGAGACTGCTCACTTGAAGCTCAACACTGTGGGCAAGGTGACCTATTCTGAGTAGGTTAAACTCTAAACTTTGTCATTGTTGGGTAAGCATCTAATCAAAATGGGGCAAATAAAATATCAAGGGATCACTAAATTTGGCATTGCTGGATATGCTTTACTTTTGCATGTGAAAGGTACTATAATTGACAGAAATGCTCTGTGACATTGTGGATGATGCCATTTGATTACTTGACTTTCTTAGAAAATAAGAGTTTAGAGGGGCACCGGGGTGGCTCAGTCAGTTAAGCATCTGACTCTTGGTTTCATGATCATGTCACGTGATCTCAGATCACGAGCTAGTGGTTTGTGAGTTTGAGCCCCACATGGGGATCTGTGCTGCCAGGGTGGAGTCTGCTTGGGATTCTCTCTCTCCTTCTCCCTCTGCCCCTCCCCTACTCACTCACTCTCTCTCTTTCTCTCTCTCTCAAAATAAGTAAATAAGTAAACTTAAAAAAGAAAAGAAAAGAAAGAGTTTAGATGTTCACTGCCCAAACTTCTCATGTCTCCTTCCTTTGGGTTATACCATGAGATTTCCAGTATAAATCAGGAGTAACAAGTTGGAAGCCTGGACCACAAGCAAAGATGGCCTGCACATGTATCCATCGGCACATTAATTCATTCAAGAAACATTTATCAAGTTTCTACTATGTGCCAGACTCTGTTCTAGGCACTGGGGATATAGCCATGAGGAAAATAACCCAAAATCTCTGCCTTGACAAAGTTTACATTCCACTGTGGGAAGAAATGGGGAAAAAAATCAAATAAAAAAATATATTTGTTAGATGATAATAGTATTTTTTAGTAGAATCAAACAGCAAAGAGAAGTGTGGAGTGTGGGAAGAGACCGTGGTTCCAAATGGGAAGGTCTCACTGGGAAGCTGGCATTTAAAACAAGATCCGAAGGAGGTAACGCTGCGAGCTGTTTAGGGCACGGGTCTTCCATGGGAGGAAAGTGCTAGTGCAAAGCCCTTGAGACTGGAGAGTGCATTGCACAATCAAGGAAGAGACAGACAAGAGGGGGTGAGAGGGCAGGTGGGAGCAAGGGAGGGGGGAGAGTAGAAACTATGGGGAGGAGGTCAGCGTGGGAAGGAGGTCAGAGACCCGGGCTATGGTGAACATTTGGCAGATGTGTTCTGTTAGTTCGCCCACTGGTTTCAAAAGAAAGAAGTATCCGCTAACATTTAAAAGGTAGGATATTGTAGATAAACATTCTAATTTCTAATAACTTTAGAAAAAAATATAAGGTTCAGCAACACTAGATGTTCATTGATTACCACCTTCTGGCACCAACACTGAGAAGCAGCTGCCCCCAGTGTGGTTCCAAGGCTCTGTGGTGCCCACACCCTCTCCTCCCCCATCTTCTCACCCCTGGCCTGCTCTACTGGTATCTGAAGGGGCAGCTTTCTGTTTTGTACCTCTATAACTGAAGGGTTAACCTGGTAGCTAACTTACTAAAGCAGATGGAATTCTCTTGGAGCTGCGTTGGTCTCTTCCTAGCCAAGTCTGGATAGAGTGACTCCGGGTCTTGGGGCTCCTGTCCTGGCTGAGCGTCTCTTTGCTCTATAAAGGGTCCCCAGCCACATGCGCTCACGTGTGACAAGAATGATGGTCTCAGCACCACAATTAACATCCAGGTCTCTGCCAACCGTGCTCTCAGGAAGACAGGAGGGCTGGGGCTCAGCATGTTATAAACAATCGTTCTGGTTTCGCTTTGGGCAATCAGAGCTGCCTTTTGATATGAGGCGGGCTTGCTTGTTTTTGTGCGTTTGCTTCAGTACCCAGAGTACAGCTTTTTTGACAGATGCCATTGAGGAATAGAGTTTAGCTGTGCGCCCATGTCCACGTGTGGTGGAGGTGAGCCAGGAGAGGGGAGAAAGAGAAAGGGTGCCATCCATTATTAAACAAAATAAAGGATGCCAACTTTTTATGTCTTCATTTTTTGATTGATAATTTTTTACATTTCAAGTCTTGTGTGTTCGGTTTTCTTTTTTTAAATTCCAGTTTAGCTAACTGGATGCTGGCTCTTTAAATTTTGTGTTCTACTTGCCCTCTGCTAATTACCAATACCTAGGAATATATCTGGACTCTGGGGAAGTCTACAAGGCTTAAAAAATGATCAAATGGCCTCTATATGGACAGTTCTCTCTTCTTTATAAAATATATTTACCAATGAGCTGGACTCAGAAGCTATCATATTTTTATTTTCCAAAAGTTAGGGTTGAGTCAGCCAAATGCTTCCGAAATGAGTTACAGAATGTACACTTACTCACAAGAAATACCATTGTATACAGCAAACGTGCTCTGGGGCAGTACCAACTTGTGCCTGGGACATTTAGGCATTTAGTGGTTTGTTTTTTTTTTTTTAATTAAAAGAACATGAGTAAGAATGATTTTTATAGCTAACCTGTGCCTTAATCAGTCTGCATTAAAGGATAGTCATTTAAAGCTCATGTTTAACACTTCAAAGTAAATCTAACTCCAAAACAGGTGAAAAAGAGACATGACCGTTTAGTAAATTCTTTGAAATCATGCAGGAAGATAACTGATCCAACCCTAAAGGATCGGCTTTGATACTTCTCCCCTGGAGAGAGGAAAATGCTTACAAGAGTAAGAACTTCACTCTGGAATAGATCTAATAGTTCATGGCTTGCTTAGGAATTGCAGTTTCTCTGGTTTTAGTGAGAGCTCTGACAGCAGGCACACAGAACTGGTCTCCGCAGGGTAAAACATTAACAGAATTTCATCAGCGTGGAGAAAAGTAAAGGTAAAACAGCTATGACTACAGCAAAAGTAAGGCAGAGAACTAAACATATAGTGAATGTACACACTGTACAATGTTGATTGGAAAAATGCAGGATACATTTGTTAAAATCCGGTGTCCAATGCAATGTCCTAGGTTGGCCCTCATGACAAAGAGACTCAGAGACAGCACTTTCTGTGCTGGCAGTTTCTTGGGGGTTTCCTTGGGAGTCACATCTGTGAGACCTGAGTGAAGCAAGCAGGATTGGGCAGAAGGAGAAGTTGATCTGTGATTTCATAGCAACAAAGGTCCTGTGGAAAGCTCTGGAGGAATGGAGCAATAAGCTGGCAGTCAATGTCTCGGTCACAAACAGGTAATTTGGGTGGTTTCTTCCCTCAAAGAGGCATTTCCACTGCGTTGGAAAGAGTGAATGGCACGCAGACTTCCTTGACGTAACACTATGCAGTGAGTGTCGCAGAAAGAAGTGTGGTTTGGTGCGTCGTTTAGATGCAGAAAACTTAGGATCCACTTGTGGCTTGGCCATTTATTTATTAGCGGAGGGCAGGGTTAGCTACATAATTTGCAGGGCCCGGTGCAAAAGGGAAATGCAGAGTTCCCCATTCAAAAGAAAGGAAAAAGTGCCACCGAAGGTACTAAAATATAAAGTGTTATTTTTTTTCCCTCCAAGTCTCCCTCTCCACGTGCTATGCTGCTTTTATTTGCTATTTACTGTTGTTCCTTTTTTTTTTCTTAACATTTATTTATTACTGAGAGACAGAGACAGAGCATGAGCATGGGAGGGGCAGAGAGAGGGGGAGACACAGAATCTGAAGCAGGCTCCAGGCTCCGAGCTGTCAGCACAGAGCCTGACGTGGGACCCGAACTCCCAAACCGCGAGATCATGACCTGAGCCGAAGTCGGACGCTTTACCGACTAAGCCACCCAGGCGCCCCTATTTACTGTTGTTCTAAGTAAAGAAAAATTAATTTAAATTATTAGCATGGATTTTGCAATTCATCTCTATAGTGAGCAATACACCTCTGAAGTGTAAATACGATAATATTTAACTTGACCATGCCTACATACTTCCTTCTTACCAGAACAGTGAAAATATTGCCTCCAAAAGAACTCAGCTGTTTCATGTTACTCCTCGATACACACACATTCTACCAACACTCTCTCGCTTCAGCTTACTGATAAGTAACGGAGGACTTTCAAGAAAAGGAACGATGGGTTTCTCTACCTTTCCCTTTTTTTCTATGTTAGTATACCACAGGTGGGCTAATACCCGGGAATAACATGAGTGTGGAAGCATGTGATAGGTTCCTTGGTTCTTTTGAGCTTCTTTGACTACCATTGCCTTTTTTTTTTTTTTTTGCACGCAGAGGAAATTCTGGTTTGAAAAGAAAGCTTACATAGTCATAGATATAATACACTTACCTTCTGCTTACTTTGAGTCTTACTGAAATTCCACACACACCACACCGGGGCACCATGCTCAGGGCCAGCCAGGAACTTCATGTATCTCGTCTGCTCACACATATATTCCATGGTCCCACGGGACTTCAAAAAACTTTATACAGTTCTTAGTCTTCGAATCCCTTAGTCTCTGAATCCCTTCATAATACATGTTCATTCTTAAATTCCAGTTTTGATGCCACTTAGGGCAACACATGTTTATTAAGCACCTAACGTTCCAGGGGTGTGGGAGGGGCCAGAATGGGGTTAAAGTTAGAGACCCTGATCCCCGTTCCCAAGACTGGTTAATTATCCCCCTCCCATAAAGTTACCCTATTGTCGCATGGATCATATGATACGATATTGCCTGTTTTATGTCTGCACCTCCCCTAGACTACTTGATTTACGGGGCATAGCCAACGCTCAATAAATACTGTTGGTTGGCTGAATGAATACTAGCCATTGTTGGAACACAAGGGGAGAAGTTGGATCAGCAGTTGAAAAGATGGTCTGGCCAAGAAGAGGGGAATGGGCTGAAAAAATAAATGTGGTAATCCCTAGCATTGATTCCGGGATAAACAGCAATAAAAGTTTTAACGCAGGAGAGCTAACACTGTTATTTAACCCAGATACTGTGGCGTGATCTTCTTCTATGTTATCTACTTGGACATGCTCAATTGGCCTGTTATATCAGAATGGTCAGTAACACCACTTTTAAATCGAGGAGGCCAAGGATCAGAATAAATAAGTAACCTAGCAGAGGCTTCCAGCGATAGGTGGTAGAGCTTAGACTTTGAGTCATTCAGTTCCAAAGTTGTTCCGTTTAGCATATTTAATGTTTATTTATTTTTGAGGGAGAGAGACAGACAGAGCACGAGCAGGGGAGGGGAAGGGAGAGAGGGAGACACAGAATTGGAAGCAGGCTCCGGGCTCTGAGCTGGCAGCACAGAGCCCAACGTGGGGCTCGAACTCACAAGCGGTGAGATCATGACCTGAGCTGATGTCGGCCACTCAACCAACTGAGCCACCCAGGCGCCCCAGCACCTGGAGATATTAATGACAGCAAAGCAGTGATGAAAACAAAGGCAGAAGCTCACTCGGTGAACTGGAGATTATATGGGAAGACAGAATATTAGATTTTAAGGTATTTCAGCGGTAGGCTGTCTGTGCAGAGGATGACAAGGCCCAGAAGAGCTGATGTGTGAAGGTACTTGTGGGGAAAGGTCACTGGCAATGAGCACCTTCAATTGCTCTCCATGAAATGACATGTCTAAATTATAATCAAGTCAAAATGTTATGCTCAAATTCTCTCTTTTCCATTTAAGAAATCTTCCCTGATTCTCCCACCTGAAAGGAATCCCTTCTTTCTCTGAACTCACAAAATTCTGTGTCTAAATCATCAAATAATATTCTGGCTATTTGTGTATATGTTTTATTTCCCCACATTACACGCTCACTAGACTGTCTACTTTGTCCTTCATTGTTTTCTAAAACACTGAGGGTGGTATTTTGCATATACAACATACTCAATTTAAAAGATATAGACAAGGGGCGCCTGGCTGGCTCAGTGGATAGAGTGTGCTACACTTGACCTCAGGGTTGTGAGTTCAAGCTTCACATTGGGTGTAGAGATTACTTACAAAGAAAATCTTTGAAATAAATAAAAGATACAGACTTCATTAACCAATTAATGAAGTAAAAATTAAACTCCAAACATTGTTTTAACTTTCAGCTGAAAAGTGACCTTAAGGTTTCTGTTCCATCAAAATGTAATGTTTTAAGGGCTCTTTATGTTCCTTGAAAATTTGAGGCCCTTTTGAAAAAAATATGAAATCATACTGATTTTTAAATAATACTATTGCTTTTCTAACTCAATTTTGACACTGATGAAATGTTAAAGAGATCCTCTAGCTGGAAGTTGATAGCAATGCAAACTTTTCCATCTAAGCCAATAATACAAAACCATAATTTTTCCATTGAAGTGTATCTACCACTAATTATGGCTGTGTCATTAATTTATATTGACTCAGTCCTGAAAATTGGAAGATTCTATTGACACTAAAAAACTATTAAAGCAAAGAAACTAACTATACCATAAGTCCCAATTTTAATTAATATCTATTGAGGGAAAATAAAGATGGGGTTTTGATAGATATCAGTTTGTTCTACATTGAAAAGTGAAGCCAAACTTTCAACGTCCATAAAAATTAATTTTCTTTCAAGGAGGAAACCTCTTTGGTTTGTGCAGTTACCATTGAAATTATATTTAACTATCGAATCACTGTTGTCTTGTAATCTTGAATGTGTTTCTATTGAATTCAGGAAAGGCCATTTGAGTTCAGTAAAACACCTGTGAATGCAGCTGAATTTTAAATGCTGGCCACATATGAGCATATTTAAAATGTGCTTTATTACTCAGTTAAAATCTTCTGAGTCATCAACTACTTAGAAAATAGAGTAAGTTGTTGAATCAAAACCTAGGTTACAATGCAAAATCAAATTCACTTATTTAGTGAGTAGAAATGTGAGCGTTCTAACATGATATATGAAATCAAATATAGCTAGCAATGCTTTTGTTTGCTGATTTGGCAATTTAAGTCTTCATCTCAAAGCATGGCAATTGCATCAGTCTGCTTAGGCTGCCATCGGAAAATACCATAGACTAGATGGTTTAAACAACAGAAATTTATGGTGTCACAATTCTGGAGGCTGAGAAGTCCAACATCAAGGTGCCAGTTTCCGATAACTCATTTTCTGATGAGAGTTCTGTCCCTGGCTTGTAGAAGGCCACCTTCTCACTGTGTCCTCACGTGGTCTAGAGAATGAGTTCCGGTGGCTCTTCCTCTTAGGGCACCAGCCCTGTAAGATTAGGGCCCTACTCTTACAGCCTCATTTAGTCTTTATCCCCTCCTCATACAGTCATGCTGGATGTTAAGACTTCAATATGAATTTTAGGGGGCTCGATTTTTTTTAACTGAAGTAATTAACACAGAATGAAATATGCAGATCAATATAAATCAGTGAGTTTGGGGTGTACACAAATGTATTCTTGGAAGTACCGCCCCAACCAAGATACAAAATGTTTTCATCAACACAGAAAGCTAGGGGCGCCTGGGTGGCTCAGTTGGTTAAGCGTCTGACTTTGGCTCAGGTCATGATCTCACGGTTCGTGGGTTCGAGCCCCGCGTCGGGCTCTGTGCTGACAGCTCAGAGCCTGGAGCCTATTTCAGATTCTGTGTCTCCCTCTCTCTCTGCCCCTCCCCCACTTGCACTCTGTCTCTCTCTGTCTCAAAAATAAATAAACATTTAAAAAAATAAATAAAATTAAAAAAAGAAAGCTTTATGACTTCCCTTACAGTGAACCTTCTTCCTTCATAAACAATCATGGTTCTGATTTTTTTCACCGCTGATTAGTTTTGCCTATCTTTGAACTTCATATAAATGGCACGTGTATACTCTTTTGTGTCTGCTTCTTTCATTTTGGTAATTGAGATTCACCTGTATAGTTGCATTCTTGCTCATTCTTTTTTATTGAGTAACATTCCACTGGATGAACATGTCACTATTTGTATATCCATGTTCCATTCATGGGAATTTTTACTGTTTCCAGTTTAGGGCTATACTGAGTAAATTGCTGTAAACTTTCTTGTGCATGTCCTTCTGTGAGCACATGTACCCATTTCTCTTGGGCATATATCAAGGACCAGAACTGCTAGATCATAAAATATATGAAGACTTAGTATTATAAGGTTCATGTTACAAATGGTTGTATCATGTTACACTCTCACCAGAAATGCATGAGGGATCCCGTTGCTCCAAATTCTTTTATTGACTGACATCATTGCTCTTTAATTTCTGCCATGTAGTTGGTACAAAATGGTATCATTGTGATTTTAGTTTGAATTTATCTTTTCTTGTGCTTATTAACTATTCATCCATCCACTCTTGTGCAATATCTCATTTTTTGCATATTCGTCTAAGATTGGGTTGTGTCTTGTTTTTTGAAAATTTCAGCTTCCTTGATTTTATTTTTTTATGTAGAAGTATTTTATTTTATTTTATTTTATTTTATTTTTAATTTAAATTCAAGTTAGTTAACATACAGTGTAGTCTTGGTTTCAGGAGTAGAATCTAGTAATTCATCCCTTATATGATACCTAGTGCTTATCCCTAAAAGGGCCCTTCTTCATGCCCATCACCCGTTTAACCCATCTCCCTCCATCTCCCCTCCAGCAACCCTTTGTTCTCTGTATTTAAAAGTCTCTTATGCTTTGCCTCCCTCTCTGTTTTTATCTTATTTTTCCTTCCCTTCCCTATGTTTACCTGTTTTGTTTCTTAAATTCCACGTATGAGTGAATTCGTATGACATTATGTCTCTCTCTGACTTATTTTACTTAGCATAATACACTCTAGTTCTATCCACGTTGCAAATAACAAGATTTCGTTCTTTTTCATTGCTGAGTAGTATTTCTTATATATATGATCGTATATATAGTATTCCATATATATATATATATATATATATATATATATATATATGGAATACTACTCGGCAATGAAAAAGAGCAAAATCTTGTATTGTGTGTGTATATACATATATATATATATATATATGTATATACACACACAATGGAATGCATCTTCTTTATCCATTCATCAGTTGATGGAAATTTGGGCTCTTTCCATAAACTGGCTATTATTGGTAGAGCTGCTATAAACATTGGGGAGTGTGTGCCCCCTTTGAATCAGCATTTTTGTATCCTTTGGATAAATACTTGCTGGGTCATAGGGTAGTTCTATTTTTAAGATTTTGAGGAACTTCCATACTGTTTTCCCACCAGTTTGTGTTCCCATCAACAGTGCAAAAGGGATCCCCTTTTCCCACATGCTCCCCAACATCTTTTATTTCCCTAGTTGTGAATTTTAGTCATTATTACAAGTGTGAGGTGGTATCTCATTGTGGTTTTGATTTGTATTTCCCTGATGATGAGTGATGTTGAGCACTAAGATTGGGTTTTTTATCTCTTTGTTATTTATTTATTGCAGGGTTTTTTTTTTTTAATATTCTGGATAAAAGTCTTTTGTGTTGCAAACACTTTCTTCCAGACTTGCTTTACTTTTCAGTTTCTTAATGCTTGTGGAAAAACTTCCCAGATGCAGCCAGTATTGACAACTGCTGCTTCCTACCATATCTGTAGTTGATGTCCTTCTCCCTGTCTATAGTGTCTCTAGACACAAGTTACCATTTCTTAACAAATTTGTTTCCTACTCGTTTGTTCATTCAATAAGTTCACCACCATGTTGAATTGGGGGCATTATTTTTAATTGACTATTTTGCCCCAGTTTGGATACCAGCTAGACTTGAATAAAATATGGCATATTCTGGGTGGTATATAAGATTATAGTCCAGTTGATGTTAAATTAATCCAAATGTAATAACTTCTTTTTTCTTTAAGTTTATGTATTTAAGAGACAGAGAGAGCATGAGCAGAGGAGGGGCAGAGAGAGAGAGAGGGAGAGAGAGAATCCCAAGCAAACTGTCAGCACAGAGCCCAATGTGGGGCTTGAACCCGCAAACTGTGAAATCCTGACCTAAACGGAAACCAAAAGTTGGCTGCTCAACTGACTGAGCCACCTACGCACCCTGATCACTTATTCTATTTTATTTTATTTTATTTTATTTTATTTTATTTTATTTTATTTTTGCCTTTTTATACATGTTTATGTATATGCATATATAATGTTGATGACATTTTATTTTTAGATGCATTCTTTTTTTTCTGATTTTATTTTTATTTTTTTTTAAATTTACATCCAAATTAGTTAGCATATAGCGCAACAATGATTTCAGGAGTAGATTCCTTAGTGCCCCTTACCCATTTAGCCCGCCCCCCCCCCCCCACAATCACTTCTTATTTTAATCAATTGTTTCCGATACAAAATTCTGCAAAACCTAGAGTTAACCTTTTCCCTCAGCTGGTCTCACATTTAGCCACTGCACAGTAGATGACACAACAAACACAAATTGGATTCCACTGTCCATTGTCTTCTAGGTATATTATTGCAGGGAGTAGATAAACTTATTTTAAAATACTTCATTTAACTACTTTTCACAGTCTTTTCCTGATTTTACGTTGATGAGAAATTTCAAAGTACATCACATTTTTAATTAGCTTCCTTATATTTTAACATGTTAGCATGGTAGCAGGTTGAGTTCAACAAGGTCATCAGTTTCAAATAATGAAGTCAAGTTAAATTTAATTGAAGCTAATAGTTGTATCCATGGTCATGAGAGAATGATTATAGAGATATTATGACTTTCAGTGAAATATCCAGCTCATCCTCAGTTTTTTCTTCTCTCTCAAACCCTTCAGTCCATCTACCACCAAGCTATGCCCGTTCTCCTTTCAGTCCCTCTAATTTTATTCCCAATGGTCTATCCCCTCTGTCATTTCTTTCATTATCCCCAATCACTTCTCACTTCGGCTTCCGCAAAAGATGACCAACTTCATGTGAGGCTGATCCCCTTGTATTCATTCTCTGAACCACTACCAAAGTGATCTTCCTCAAACAAAACCCAAACAAGTCACCCCTCACATCTCAAGGACATGACCCAAAATTCCTTGGCATGGCACCCAAGCCCTACTATGAAGTAGCCCTCTAGATTTCTCAGACCTCATCTCCTGCCCTCGGTACCATGTACCTTATACTCCAGGCACACCAAACTCCCACTTTCCCTTCTGTGCCTTTACACATGTTGGTACTGCCTTCCAGCATCCACTTCCTCTACTACACTTCCTGGTCAACCTACCTTATTCCAGGTGCAACACAATATTGTTTTCCTTGTTGAAGAATTCCCCACTTCTTGCTTTCCTAGTGCCACCAACAAAGAAGATAATGTGTAAAGATACCATGCAGACTGGTTTCTAGAAAAAATTTTCCTATGACACATTGAAGACACACAATTGATAGGATGAGAAGATAGTGATCAAAAGAGTTTGGTGTCAGAGCTGAATCTAAGACCCAATTTCTTGGCCCTAACTGTGTCATTTGGGGAAAATCCCTTGAGTTCATTGTCTCAGTTTCCTCATTTGTCAGGTAAAATTACATCCCCTAGAAAAAGTGGTTGTGAGGACTTAATGAAATACGTATATAGAAAAGCTTAGCACATAAAACATAGTAAATTCTAAATCGATGATAGTCATCTTCATTTTTACTATTATTGATGGATTATGGTCTTTTATGTGGAAAAGGAGAAAGGTATTCAAAGGTTAGATGTTGGAGAGAAAGAGGATTACTTCTTCTAATTATGTAGGGGAGAGAATGTCTATCAATGCATGAATGATTGAATGCATGAATGCACGAATGCATTGATCAATGCATGAATGCATTGAATGTGGATCACAAATTAAAATCCCTACCCCATTTGCCTTATCAACACTTGTGTAGGACAAGTTGTGTAGGACAATAGTTGTGTGGGACAAGGAATCAATATGAAGAATCTAGAAATATCTATTACTATAAAATTGCATGAAAACGACACCCATCTAGAATTCCATGTACAAACAAGGAAAAGGAGTTATGTTTACAGAAAGTTAATTGTGCATTGTGAGCCATAAGAAAAAGTGCTTCTTTTTAAAAACATTCTGTATAGAGTGTTATTTTTTTTTATTTTTTTTTATTTTTTTTTTTTAACGTTTATTTATTTTTGAGACAGGGAGAGACAGAGCATGAACAGGGGAGGGTCAGAGAGAGGGAGACACAGAATATGAAGTAGGCTCCAGGCTCTGAGCTGTCAGCACAGAGCCCGACGCGGGGCTAGAACTCACAGACCGCAAGATCATGACCTGAGCCGAAGTCGGCCGCCCAACCGACCACCCAGGTGCCCCTATAGACTGTTATTAACAGCCAGTATTGTGTCCAAAGGTTCATCAGGATTCTGAAGTGAGGATGATAAAAGAGAAACAACTCACTGGAGACTAAAATTGCTTTGAAGTTATGATCTATATTAAAAATTAATGCAGAATTTGCTCACCAATACATTGGGATATGTTTTAATATGAGAATATTTTACTTAACGTGGAGTAAACTTTGCTGGTCTGGGAATATATGCCACATTCCCCACTTAGCCCTGGCACGCTGCTAAAAATTTTTGATTTGGTATAAGTCCATGTGTTTTAGGTCAGACCAGAAAACAACAAAAAGAGCTTACTAAAATTGTCACTTTTTCCTCATTATCTTAAGTTCATGCTTAGAAAGTATTATGAGATTATCACACAGCCTGACTGTTCTACTTCAGTTTTTAATCAGTCAAAATAGCTCTTATGTACTAATTACTGAAAAAAATCTTAGCAGTTAGTCTAGTTTTCAATTTCCAATCATCTGTGGTCTAAGTTATGATGGTAATAATAATAACAATAACAAATAACTGCTAATAAACATAAATGTAAATTTTTAAGAATTTCTTTGCAAAAAAATGCTGACTTATTTTATTTCCCTGTATATATAAGTTCCACAGAGCCATGAATATGCTGATAAATTATGCCCATATAGAAATGACTCTAATGACTTTGTACAAAATAAAATACTAATAAATAATATACCGATAAGTAAATACTATAAAAATAAATTTATATAGAAATAATATGCCAGCACTAACTAGGTACAGATATAATAGAGAAATTAATCTTTGCTTTACAAGGGAACTTGCTAAGATTTTCAATGTGTTCCCTTAAATAGCGTTTTAAAACTCTTTGAACTTATCAACTCCCTTAAGATCTTATGAGAAGCTCCAAATTTCTTTTTTTTTTTTATTTTTTTTTAACGTTTTATTTATTTTTGAGACAGGGAGAGACAGAGCATGAACAGGGGAGGGTCAGAGAGAGGGAGACACAGAATCTGAAACAGGCTCCAGGCTCTGAGCTGTCAGCACAGAGCCCGACGCGGGGCTCGAACTCACGGACCGAGAGATCATGACCTGAGCCAAAGTCGGCCGCTTAACCGACTGAGCCACCCAGGCGCCCCATCCAAATTTCTCTTTCAAAAAAACCCACACATTGACACATAAACCACATTTTGGACCTAATCTTATGAAATAGACTGTGATGTTTTGTCATGAATCCCAAGTTAAGCATTCTTCCTGGTGGATTTAGAAGGTAGTCTGTCAGAAATTCAATTTCTGAATCGCTTTTTAGGGGCATGAACAACACAAAACAATCGGGACAGCTAGCTCTATAAAAACATAGACACTTCGGGAAGAGAAGAAACGTCTTGGTGCCTAATAAAGGCCTTGTCACGGGTTTCATAGACGCCAGAGGCTGGAGCGGGGCTGGGGGTGTAGCCTTCTGGTTTCAGCAAGACTGCCTGCCGCCGGGGCTTGCTTTGGAAAATCATTCTCAACTCACTCCAGCCTCTACCCTTCCTTTACCTGGGATCACGTTTTGACGAAACATCAGGTGAGAAATATCTTTGGGCTGTGCCCTTTTCCTGTTTATTCACACTGTGAACATCTTAGCAGATGCGGTATGCTTGACTGCATGTCTCTATGATTATTTGCTTTCTGGATTCTATGACTTAGTAGTAACCTCATATCATGGATCCAAAAGCAACTGGTTATGCATTTGCTTCACAAACACTTCTTGAGCTCCTCCGGGAGGCTTAGCACAGTGCTATAATGGGGGATCCAAGAGCACAGTCATAGTCCCTGCTCCGAGAGGGCTGACAGTCTCATGAAAGCGATAAACCATAATCGAAGAGTATAGCACAAATAATTACGAGAGTCATAGGGCTATGCAGGAGAGGTACATGGAGCTCCGAGAGGACGTAATTGTGGTATCGGCCAAGTCAGGAGGTCAGAAAAGGATTTGAACGTGCTAAGATTTAACCAGCATGAAGTGAGGAGGAGCATTTCTGTGCCCTGACTTGCTCCAATTTGGTCGGTGCTCCAATGTTTGTATCTTGCTCAAACAGCCTGTACAAAGGCCCTGGGGCTAGAGAACAAACTAATTGAAGGTGCAGGTATAGTTCATACTGCTCTTGCAACAACACTCTTTTTCACTCAAAGACTCAGGGCCTGGGGTACCCCCTAGGACTGAAAGTTTTCTCTTTTTCTGTGTCTCGATGTGGAGGCAGCGTGAGAAGAAGTGTGTACTACCTGCTGTGTGCTTCTGGGCAAAGCAAACAATCACCCCCTTCTCAGGTCTGGGTGTTTGGTGTTTTCACTGGGATCATTCATATAGGAACATGTTAGCAAATATTTTCATCAGGTGGCTATAAAGAAACTTACGAAATGCAGTGGATGTAGGCACTGGTGACAATTTCAGAAGTGGTAGTGCTGGTGTTCTTTTCTAAAACCCTATCCTGCTTGGGGCGCCTGGGTGACTCAGTTGGTTGAGCATCCGAATTCGGCTCAGGTCACGATCTCACAGCTCGTGAGTTTGAGCCCCGTGTCAGGCTCTGTGCTGACAGCTCAGAGCCTGGAACCTGCTTTGGCTTCTGTGTCTCCCTCTCTCTCTGCCCCTAACCCACTCCCATTCTGTCTCTGTCTCTCTCAAAAAGAAATAAACGTTAAAAAAAAATTGTTTTTAAACCCCATCCTGCTCAACGTTTACCATAAAGTGATAAAACGGCAGGCGCAGAGCTTCTGATACGCGGCAGGGACTGGGAGTGGGGAGGGGGTAGATGAGTCTGTACAGAAACCATTTTTTTGGCCTCCAAATGGAACAAAACTATTACCAGCGCGTGGGGTAGGAGGGAGGAAGAGGGGAGGGTTGTGTCCAAGTTCAGGTAAAAAAGCTAGAGCAACGAACGTGCAGAGCATTTTAAAGAGAGGCAAAACTTATGGGAAACCAAGCAGGAAACAATCAAGACATTGTACTTTGAGTAAGTTGAATGCTTTAGGCCAAGGTTCGAGCAAGACAAACATCTGAGCACAGACCACAGTGAGTAAGGCAAGAGCAAGTTGGTACACAGAAGAGGACCTTACACAGCATCTCTTTCCCTGGGTGGACTGTAGGAATCATCCTTGGTGCCGAGGAGGAGGAGGACGAGGACCAGGACCAGGAGGACGAGGACGAGGACGAGGACGATGAGGACAAGGAGGACGAGAAGGAGGACGAGGAGGACGAAGAGGAGATAGCCACCTCAGCCCCCAGCTGATGTACCCCCCTAGCGTGCAGAACATAAACAGAGAGTAATTTTTACCTCTGTCTCATCTCAGAGGAGGGTTTCAGACATCCCCAGCAAGTGCCTTTTTGCCTTCACAAAGCTCCTGAGTAAAAGAAATTCTTGCCAAGAGATACCTGCACTCGGCAAATCCGTCCTGACTCTCGTCCAAGCCTGACGTCAAGACAGAACACAATCAGCTAAGGAGCCACCCCCACCGAATGCTGTCTCGATTTCTGTCTGGCAACCTATGTGTCACCTTGTATTACATCTTATTAAATCCTCGCGTTCTCACCCAAACTTCTGGAGTAAGTCGTCTACTTAAGGCCAAAGCCCAGTTGGAACCGTTTTGACCGAGCCGGCCACTCCCCCACGTTTATCGCTCTCTTGTTTTCTCACGCATACGCTCCGTGACTCTCTCGCTCGTTGACCGGGTTAATGCGAACGCTGGCCGGTGGTCTTACGCTAAGCTCTTCACCTCCCAGCCGAACAACGCTCCCCTTTAAGAAGCCTCAGAGAACCAAAATTACTAGATGGGACCTGACTCAACTTGTTCCTCTATTGTAGCAAAAGATTAAAGCATTTTTTCACCTACTTTCCCCCCACCCCCACCTCTTCTTAATCCTCTATCCGGCTGATTCATAACAGCTAGTTAAATAACTAGACATTTAGGTAAAGGCAAACTGAGCCTATAAATCAATGCGTGTGATATAATAATCAACTCTTTCCGGCGCAGCTTGCTCGCGCTGTCTTGGTTTGCTTTTTTTTTTTTTTTTTTTTTTTTTTTACGGCTGACTTCAGCTGCAGCATCTGTATGAAGGGCTTTAGTACAATTGTAAATACTAATCTCCAGGCTGCTAATGCCATTATGGAAATGGATATAAGGAAGTGAAACTCAGTACGCTGTTGGAGATGGGGGTGCGATTTTGAAGACATATGTTTTGTACAAGTTGTTACAATCCTTCTGAGTGTGAATATTTGTTAGGGTTGTTTTGGACGTCAACGACAGAAGCAGACATCAGCTAGCTTCAGAAGAATCGGGGAATGATGGGGATGCCGGATCTCTCACCTACATGCGGTGGGGTCTCAGAAAGGGACCAGGAACAAAATCTGGAAAGCCAGAAAATTTTTCTCTCTCCTTCATCTCTCTTTCTCAGTCCATCTGCTCGTTCCTCTTGTTCTCCATGGACTGGTTTCCTTTGTATGGCAGACACTGGCTGGTTGCTCAGCAAATTCATTTTCTTTTCTTCGGAGAGACAGCGGGACTCGACCTCCCATTAGGTGTGGCCGCGGAGCTCACTTCTGGCTTCCACTTCAAAGCGTGGCCCATAGGAAGCGCCTATGCAATTCTCTATTTATTCTCTCTCTCCATCTGCTGGCAGAATGTAGAAGACTGAGACCCTGGAGGAAGGTGGAAGCCACAAGATAAAAGGAGCTTGGTGCCCATCCCTCTTGCTCTCATCCCCTCCGCCCAACCACCGTGGACTTGATGTGACTGAGAAATGAAGTTCCATCCTGTTTCATTCTTTTTTTAAAGTTTTTTTTTTTTTACATTTATTTATTTTTGAGAGACAGAGTGAGGCAGAGCACGAGCAGAGGAGGGGCAGAGAGAGAAGGAGATGCAGAATCCGAAGCAGCCTCCAGGCTCTGAACAAGCGGTCAGCACAGAGCCCAGTGCAGGGCTCGAACCCACGAACTGTGAGTTCATGACCTGAGCCAAAGTCGGACACTTAACCGACTGAGCCACCCAGATGCCCCTATCCTGTTTAGTTCTATTCCATTTCATTAAGCTATTGAGATTTGGGGATTTATCTTTTATAGCAGCTGGTATGACTCAAAGTTTCCCTGTTGTGGAAAATTCCCAAACTGCAGCTTCGATGCTTATATTTTACAAAGACGGCTTCCAACTACCCCCTCCCCACCACACACACAAAGGGGAAAAAACTTCTCTCCGTTTGTCTTAATTTCAAATTTCCAGGAATCAGACTGATTGAACCAATGAGGGAGGTGGGTTATCATGTACCAAATGTACTAGGGGCCCACCCACAGGAACGTGAGCTTGTGGCAAGAATAAAACCAAGACTGAGATCTGAATTCTTCTCCCACCTCTGCTGCTAACTCATTGGGTAGTCTTAATTAACTCAACAACTTTGAGCATCAGTCTCCACATATGAAACTGAGACACTTAGGTTCAGTCACCTCCAAAGTCTTCTGCAACTTTTATATGGTACAATCCACAAAGCTTCATATTGTGTGCCTTCATAAAGCTCAACTTTATTTTTTGGGGGCTTAGCATAGAGATGCCACAAATATTACAGGGCTTTTTGGGGTTCTCAGATACCCTGTTCAGTGTTCTAACACTGTGGGAGTACATGAAGGTGCCATTCTAAGAGTTATTTCTGTGATCTTTGTGGAACGTACTAATGGCTTTCTCTGCTAAGCTTTCTTGAGGATATCAGGGTTTCTGGGATTGTAGTGTATTGATTAAGAGCACAGATGCCAAAGTCAGATTGCCTGGGTTCAGAGCTTAATTCTATCGTTTACTAACTGTGGGATAATGTTTCTCTTAGAGGGTTAATGTAAGGATATTTTAAAAATCACATATATATCGTTCCAGCACCAATAAGTGCTCAGTAAATATTTGCTTAAAAGGTAAACTTAGCTCATGCTTGTTGTAGGTTGTTTTAGTATCTGTTTATTCCACCTAAAAGCCAGACACCTAGTTTTACTGAACTTTTTGCCATTCAAACCCTAGCCCCGAGTCTAGTACATAATCTCTGCTTAATATTTTTAAATGAGTAAATTAATGAATGGTATTATGTAGAACATTTAGTTTGCCTTACAAAAATACAAGTGGTGTGTATTTTTCTATATATTTTTTTATGAAGAGCCTAAGGTATTACCATTCTTCTATTTCAGGGTTCTAGCACATTGGCATAGATTAGAATTACTTAGGGAAATGGGGAGCTCTTTAAATATACTGATGCCTGGATCCTACCCAGATCTATTGAGTTACAATCTTGGGCCAGGGGCCCAGGCATCAACATATTTTTAATACTTCCCAGGATAGCAGCCAGGATTGAGGATTTATTCTGGCCTAGCTAGTTATATTGCAGTGATATATTAACTATATGAGTCTTTCATTTTTGTAACTTAGATTTTTCTATCAGTACTGTATTAGTCAGGGTTCTCCAGAGAAACAGACCAACAGGATGTGTGTATGTGTGTGTGTGTGTGTGTGTGTACTGCCTTTATATATTTAAGCATTTTAAAATAGGCTTTCTCGGGGCACCTGGGTGGCTCAGTCAGTTGAGCGTCTGACTCTTGATGTCGGCTCAGGTCATGATCTCACAGTTCGTGAGTTTGAGCCCTGCGTTGGGCTTTGCACTGATGGCTTGGAGCCTGCTTGGAATTCTCTATTTGCCCCTCCCCGACTCATGCACATGTGTGCTCTCTCTCTCTCACTCACTCTCCTTCTGTCAAAATAAATAAATAAACTTAGAAAAAAGATTACTAAATAGACTTTCTATCCAAAGTTTCTCTATATATGTATGTGGTGGTGGGGGGGGGGGATATATTTTAAGGAATTAGCTCATGTGATTATGGAGGCTGGCAAGTCCAAAATCTGCAGAGCAGACTCTAGGCTGGAGACCCAGGGAAGAGTTGTAGTTTGAGTTCAAAGATGGTTTGCTTGGCAGAATCACCTCTTCCAGGTGGTCAGTCTTTTTCTATTAAACCCTTCAACTGATTGGATGAGGCCCACTCACATTATGGAGGTTAATCTTTTTACTCAGGCTACTGATTTAAATATTAATCTCACCTAAAACATACCTTCACAGAAAGATCTAGACCGAATATCTGAGTACCATGGCCTAGCCAAATTGACCCAAAATTAACCATCACAGGCACCTACAACCTTAATTTTTGCCCTTTCCTCTGCTTATTTGCTTTCCAAAGGCTCCATGCATGCTCCAACAGGGAGTTTATAATAATCTCTTTCCTTATGGTGGGGATTATGACTGCTGTTCCGGAAGAAGCAGGAGAAGCAAACCGGAAGTGGGAGGGTTAAAATCTGGCTCTAAAGCACAGGTTTCTCAGTAGCTCAGGGAGGATTATGCATCAACTGCCTTTGTCTGCCAGAGCTCTCTTGTTTCACATTTGTCTCCCTGTGAATGTCTCTTAGAAAACTGAGCTACTGTGTCTATCAAATGAATATACACATTCATGTGTTCTTATGGGAATTATATCCAGGAAATCTAGATTAAGCCCAGATCAAAACTGCCAGTGTAACCAACCGATTCTGCTCATAGTGTAGATACAATAACTATGTCAGCACACACCTTTCAAACACTATGACTCCAAAATGTGGACCTAATCGGAGTTCTTAAACAAAGGTGCACTGGGTGTTTTCCTTGCTTGGATAAATAAAAATCCACTTTAGAATCAAATCACCTTAAAACTTTTACCTATGCTTCCAAAATTGAAATTATTTTGGAAAAGAACAACTGTTAAGCATTGGCTTTTAGCTGATCTAGATTGAGTGGTCAGAATGTCAGAGGATCCAGGTCTCTAGAATTATTGGAAATGTGCTCAATTGACTCCAAGCATTTAAAAATAGTCTTTTGTATCAAAAGTCTGCCAAGCACGTGTTATAGCCAGGATGGCTTTCTTATCAAAACCTCAGACTGGCATACAGTCTTTAAACTGAACTGGCATTTGAAAATAGTCAACAATATCTGGTTCATCCCTCACGTCTGTTAGTCAATTTCTGTACCTTTCATATAGAGGACGTGTATCATTGATTAGATTGGATGGTGTATCATTGATTAGATTGGCTAGTCCTTTGAAATTTTTAGTGAATCTTTGAGTAACAGTTTCTGTTTTGTCTATTCATGTTAAACTATGCATCATCTTCATAATCGAGTTAAATTATCAACAACACAGCAGTAATAATCCCACTTATCAAAAAGATAACTAATGACTTCAAAATTCATAATACTATTCTGATCTAAGTCCCAACAGCTGCTATTACCAAAGTGACTTGTAGTGTCTGCTCCAAACCAGAAAAATCACTCTTCCTCCTGACTGACTAAAAATATGCTTGAAATATTGAGCCCTTTTTCACAAAATAAAAGTTTTGTATACTATGTCTTTGTTCAAAGTGAATTAAAATAAGGCATGTTTTAAAAGTTGTTCTTAGAGGGGCGCCTGGGTGGCTCAGTCGGTTAAGCGGCTGACTTTGGCTCAGGTCATGATCCGGTGGTTCATGCATGAGCTCGAGCCCCACGTCAGGCTCTGCGCTGACAGCTCAGAGCCTGGAGTCTGCTTCAGATTCTGTGTTTCCCTCTCTCTCTCTGTCCCCCCCCCCTGCTCGTGCTCTGTCTCTCCCTCTCTCTCAAAAAATGAATAAACTAAAAACAATTAAAAAGTAAATAAGTAAAAGTTGTCCTTAGATTTTGGGGGGGGGAGAGGGAGTGACGAGCAAACCGATAGATTGGGAAACTAACAATTCCCCTTAAGAATATTGGAAATTACCTAGGTGGAATATAAATCTATTTAACATTAGTTTTTTCACATGGCCTCAGAGTCATAGAAAATTTGCATGGTGGTGGAATACAGCAAAAGTTCTCAAGCAATGTGTCAAGATCACTTGGGAGGTACATGGCAAATAATTTGTTACTATGACAAGAATAAAAAAAATTAAGCTATAAGATTTATAAAATTGTTCCCTCCTTTTCCCTCTGCCCCCACTTCTAAGGAGAAAGGCTTCTCGCTCACTGAGTCAGCTTTTGGAACCCCTGCCCCATTGTCTTACAGAATGAGGGTAAAGAGGGAATTTAAAAATTAATAGCAGCAAGAGAAACAGAGTTAATCTACATGATAAAGAAGTGAGCCAGGCTTCAGGGAAGCGAGAGATAAGAAGTTAATCAGACTGGGTTTATGAGAGCTTTTGAGGATAAGATGAGAGGGGAGACAGGAGCTTCTGTGGATGTTTTGGAAAAATCGATAGTAATAGAGATAAGGAAAAAGGGTTTATTTTAAGGATATTTCCTGTGCTTCATAAATGTAGCTTTTGGGGGGCATTTTCTAGAGAAGTGAAGATTAAATTGTTCCCCAATTATTTTGAATGCTGATGTTTCTCTGAATGTGATTCCATGCAGAGGAAGAACCACAGGGAGGCTCAGCTTTATTTAGGTTACATTACTAACAATAATAATTTGCGTATTTTTAATAAACTGGAGTAACATGACTTTTATTCCGTTGCACTCATATGGGTTTAGGAGTGGAGAGAAAAAATAAAGATCTCTTGCCAGAAATGACACAGCCCATCATTAGCAGCTGGTATTGATGTCTTGTTACTGTGCAAGTTTAGGTATACTGGAGCTTATAAATTGTAATCTTTTTTTTTCTTAACATTTATTAATTGTTGAGAGAGACAGATAGTGAGTCAGGGAGGGGCAGAAAGACAGAGACACAGAACCCGAAGCAGGCTCCAGGCTCTGAGCTGTCAGCACAGAGCCTGACACGGGGCTCAAACTCATGAACTGCGAGATTATGAGCTGAGCCGAAATCAGACCCTTAACCTATTGAACCACCCAGGCGCCCCATGAAATCTTTTTAAAATGTTACCTGCATATTGTTTTTTCTCTTACTGTTGGAGGTTTCACACAGCTGGTATCAGAGTCAGATTAGAACTCAGATTTTTTTTTTTTTTTTACTACTACCAGTTAAATAAATATCAACAAAAACTTAGTATCATCAGCATTTCTTTCATGATCTTCCTTTTTCACCAGATACACAGATATGTTAAAGGAAAATAATTTTCATAGTAGACAAATATTTTTTTATCCATCTATTAAATTGCCATCAATCTTTCTATTTTTTAGTAAGCTCTACACCCAACTTGGGGCTCAAACGCATGACCCCAAGATCAACAGTCACATGCTCTACCAACTGAGCCAGCCAGGCGCCCCGCCATTAATCTCTTCTGTTAAACAGTTACATCATCACTTGATTACATATCGGTATTCTTGTTCTTTGGTATTCAAAATGTGCTCTGTGAACCAGCAGCATAGGTATCTCCTGGGAGCTTGTTAGATAAGCAGAATCTTCGACTTCACTCACCGATATACTGAATCAGAATCTGCGCTTAACTTCCTGCCTGAGTGATTTGTAATCATATTGGAATTTGAGAAGCACCATTCTAGTTCACAAAAGTTCTTCAAGTGAAATCAGTGACTACCTGCATTAGAATCACCTAGGATGTTTGTCAAATACACACTTCCTGAATCTTAACTGAGATCTAGGGGGGCCTTTGAATACAAACTCTTAATAATATTCTATGTAATAGTCATGTGAATTAAACCTGGAGGTTCCAAGTGCTTTGCACTTTTGTGTATCAGTATTCCTACCCATCTGCTGCTTTGTTTATATTTAGCTCTAAACCAACAGCCACGTGATTATTTGGTTTGTTGTACTTAGTGGGTTTATTGCGTTTCTCTCCTGCCTATTAGTACTCCATCTTTCCTGAGACGTCCAAGGATGGGCTCATTACACCTGGAAAACTCTTCCTGGGCTAATCTTACAGGCTTTTTCTGTCTTACCATATTTCTATTGGGGGTTTTCGACATCTTAAGTGTAAAAAGTCTTCCCCAGAGAACTATCTGGGAGTCTCCCTGTAGCTGATTCCTGGGGGTCTTTCAAGGGAAAGATATTTTTTACTTCCAAATAATAAAGCACCAAAGGCTTTCAGCCTCGTTTAAGAGAGAAGGCAATTCAAGAGAAACTACAATACTTACTTCTAGTGCCTTCCCTGCCACGTATTAGCTATTGGCCTCGGGCAGATTGTGTAACCTTTCTGAGCCTCCTTGCCACATCTGTGAAATGAGGATAATATACCCGCCTGGAGGTTGGGCACTGCTCCAGCTGTCCTTTGAGATCCCTTCCAACTCTTGAGATCCGTGATTCTATTATTCTGTCAAATCAACGTATATCATAGTAATCACCATTTTGTGTTTCTACACCCTTGACTTTTTTCACCTCTTTTCCCCTCTAATCCATCATCTCCTTGAAATCACCCATGTACACCTCTCCCTTATAACTATTTTTAGTAAAAATGGATTTAGAACGTTATCAGAGAAATTTACTTTCACCATAAGTTTAAAATATGCTTGTCTTTAAGATAATTAAGCTGTCACAGTGAGCACACCAAATCCATTCATTATCTTTTTAAGTGGGTACAGGTGAAATGAATGGGTGTGGATAAAGAGCCATACTTGAGAAATTTAATAGTAGCCACTTAATTTAACTACACTCTGAGCTCACGCAAAATGCACAAGAACAAAATAGTAAGGTGGAGCCTTGAAGATTTCACCTGCAGTGGGAAGATGCAGCAAATATCATTAGTGAATATCAAATATGTACATTTCAATGAGTCACGGGAACACACAAACTGGGCAGAGAACTACTTTAAATTCCTGCCCATCAAAAATTACCTGATCTCATCTGTGTTTGCTGAGTCTATTAAGATTAAAAAACTCTCTTTTCATAGCCTCTAACATTTTCCAGAGTAGAAGGACAAGATGCTTGTCGAATTACAAAGAGATTTATCTAAGTGACCACTTACACTTTGAAGAATTCTTGTTAAACAATCACCGAATGCTGCATTTAAGCCACTGTCACGGTACTCTGCTTATAAAAGACTTTGTTATACTGTTTCTCGTTATATTAATATCTTGCTTTATAGATTTATGGCTGCATGATGTATTCATTAAGAGCAGAAATTCTGAAATCGGATGACCTGGTTTTGAATCCTGGCTGACTTAACCAATTAGGTAACATTGGGCAAATATCTTAAGTTTTCTCATCTGCAGTGATGTTAATAATACTTTCCTTAGGAGAGTATTGAGGATTAGAGGAAATAAGACATGTATATTGTGGATTATATGTCCTCTGTATGCCAGGCATGATATCAGTGCTCAGTATTTAGCAGGGAACTGGCCAGACAAGCCACTACCTTCATTGAGACAACATACTAGTGGCCTGTCACAACTCCTGTCTCATAGTAATCACCCAACTATTGATGATGATGATGTTTTTACATTAAATGCATCTTACTCTATCCAAAATTAAATATTAAACTCCAAATATCATTAAACATTTTAAATGCACAGCAATAAATACTCTGTATTTTGTTCTAAGTACTTTGCCCATTGTTAATAGCTCCCATGTGCAGCTTTTCCAAACTCAGTTCCTATGTAAAGGGGCTAAAACCCTGACATACAAATAAGAAGCCTTGAAATTCCATCAAAAGGAAGAATTTAAAATGAACTTTAAAATTCAAGTTGTACTGAAATTGCTCAGAAGGGCAGTATAGGGTGATGTTTCAGAGCATGAACTCTGGAGACATTTTATTAGGTTTGATTCCAAACTCTGACACCTGCTAGCTGAATGACCTTGGGTAGGTTACTTAATCTATCTCTGTTTCAATTTTCTCATATGTAATATAGCAATAACCACAGTTCCTACCTTAAGGAGTTCTGTGAAGATTTAATGAGTTAATCTTTGTAAGTCCCTTACAACAGTGCCTGGCACAAGGTGAGGACAAAACCAGTATTGTTATTATCGATGCCTCCAAGCATTTATCACCGGTGTAAGGATATAACCAGAATGAACTTCCCCTGGCTGGTATAGAGGAAAGAATTCAAAGCCCTGGGAATGTTTCTATATTTGGATACCCTCAGCTGTAAATACAGCAAATTGTATTCCATAGTCCAGTTACTGCTGGACTTCTCACAGCATTTAGTGTGCTAAATATGCAAGATCGCTTCCCAAAGGGGAACACGTTATTTCCCCAAATGATTTTACCAAAGCCTTGAAGATTTAGTGTCAAAGGAAATAAAGTTTCAGAAACAATGATAGGGTGGGGACGGTGGCGATCTTGGAAGCAACGTGAAGTACCTTGTTTTCCTCAAATGTGAAAAAAAAAAGGGGGGGTGGGGTGGGGTGGGGCTTGAACTGGGAAAGTGATTTGAAACTGGTCAGAGGAAAATAGGTAAAGGGAAGGGCCCAGTAGTGTGCTCAGGCCAGCTCATACTGGCTTGTGAGAGTCAAGGGATAAATTTTCACGAATTTTAAGAGCCAGGTTTTAAACACGTCTTTTAAAAACAACAACAACAAATAAATTTTTTTTCAGCTTTACTGAGGTATAATTGACAAATAAGATTGCAAGGTATTTAAAGTATGCAATGTCATGACCTTCTGTCTGGACCCACTGCAGAAGGATTTCCTCCCCTCATCCTGTTATTAATATATCCATCACCTGGGGCGCCTGAGTGGCTCAGTTGGTTAAGCATCTGACTTCGGCTCAGGTCGTAATCTCGCAGTTGTGAGTTCAAGACCCGCATTGGGCTCTGTGCTGACAGCTCAGAGCCTGGAGCCAGCTTGGGATTCTGTGTCTCTGTCCCTCTCTGCCCCTCCCCTGCTCATGCTCTGTCTCTCTCAAAAGAAAATAAACACTAAAAAAGAAAAAATCAATATATCCATCATCCATCAGCTCACATATTTTTTTTTTGGTGAGAAAATTTAACTTCTATTAGTGAATTTCAATTTTAAAATACACTGTTATCAACTACAGTCACCGTGTTATATATTTGATCCTCACACCTCATTCATCTTATAACTGGAAGTTTATAATATCCTTTTACCAACCTCTTCCTATGTCCCCATCCCCCAGCCCCTGGCAACCACTTTTCTACTCTAAACAGAGCCATTACTAAAAAAATAAATTATATTAACTTACAATTAAATATGTAACGTTTAAATGAACGTAAGGTTTCAAAAGTAATTGCTTTCTAAATATTTACTGTATTTCTTAATATCTATGCTTCTGAGGCTATGACATCTATTGTACCCATATCGTGGCAATACCATTGTAATGGTGAGGCACTGCGCATCTCTTTCCAACTCTGTTCAGTGACCTCATGTTGGTAGCTTGAAATGAGTCAGGGTAAGAGTATTTCCACCCTGAAAATGGACAAATGCTGTGCATGAGGGCTTGATTGATTGTTTTGTAGGCTGCCTACACTTAAGGATGCAATGGAGAGAGTGTTGGTAACAGACTATACTAAAAACGTGTCAGGCCTGTGGCAGATACATTGTCAATAACACAAAAAATTAAGGAAATACTCCTTCAGTATTCAAAATCTATTATCTGCCTCAGCAAAGAAGTCACCAACACCAGGAATGATTAATGGGTGAGGTTCTGACCTACATCTTCATTACTTCACGTTTGTCTTGTTCATTAACGTGAATGACGATATCCCCCAACATTCATGGCAGAATTACTTGTATTTAGGACTGACAGTTTCAAAGGAGTCAGGTAAGTGAAGGATAGAAATGTTGTTGTAGGTGGATGCGAATATCATTAGTGGCAGTGATATGGAACAATAGTGTAGGCTTCCCCCAAAGTTATTTTTTGCAGCAAATATTCAGTAATTTAGTTTTGTCACTTTCTAAAAGGCCAAGAGCAACAATAATCTGAAAAAGAGTAGGGTTGTGCTTAACTTATTTTGGGGGCTCAAAAGACATGCCATTTTTCTCTCAGGACAACGTCTGTAATGGTTAAGTTTATGTGTCCACTTGATCGGTCAAGAGATGCCCAGATAGCTGGTTATTTCTAGGGGTCTGTGTGGGTGTTTCTGAAAGAGATTAGCATTTGAATCAGTAGACTCAGGAAAGTAGCTTGCTTTCCCTGTGTGAGTAGGCATTATCCTGTCCAGGAGGGCCTGAATAGAACAAAAAACAGAGCAGAGAAGGATTTGTTCCCTTACCGCCTTCTTGCTTGAGCTGGGACATCTTTTTATCCCTTTGGACTGGAATGTATACCATCAGTTCCTCTGGTTCTCAGCCCTTCAGGCTTGGAATGAATTCTACCAATTCCTGGGCCCCCAGCGTGCAGATAGCAGATCATGAGGCTTTTCAGCCTCCGAATGTTCGATCTGAAGGGGACCTCAGAGATTGTTTGATCCACTACAGATACTGGCCAGATTCACATTATACTTTCATTATGTGCTTTTATTTTATCTTCAGGAAGGTTCATGGACGTCAGGGGGTTATTATACTCTCTTCTTTTCTTTTGGTTATGTCTAAAATTTGTCTTTATAAATGAGACTGAAAGAAATAGAACAAAATATATTTCATAGAGAGGGTACGTTAAATGGTTTTTAGCAGTGTTTGTCTACCCTAACTTTGGTCTTTGGACAGAGAGCCATCAGCCCACTTGGGAATTGAAATTCAATGATGACAATTAATACTGGGTACAAGTTTGCATGCTTGCATAGCTTCAAATCTTTTTTACACTAGCTGAAAGAACTGATGACATTCTCTCCATCTCTTCTTATCCCTTCCAATAAAACTCATTTTCTCACTTCTGCCTCACCCAGATATCTCTTGGAGTTAGATCAATGCCCAGGTTTCAGAAACCACAGGGGACCTCCCAAAGTGTGAGCCCATGACATTTCTTATGGCTTGTAGATTTCTCTTTTTAATTTTTAAAAATATTTACTTATTATGGAGAGACAGAGAGACACAGAGCAGAGCAGGGAAGGGGCAGAGAGAGGGGGAGACACAGAATCTGAAGCAGGCTCCAAGCTCTGAGCTGTCAGCACAGAGCTCGACGTGGGGCTCAAACTCACAAACTGCGAGATCATGACCTGTGCTGAAGTTGGACGCTTAACCGACTGAGCCACCCAGGCACCCCTGGCTTGTAGCTCTTTTGATGACTAGTTTAACTCTGGGAAATTTGTCACCCTTCTTCCTCCATCTTGCCACCCACCTGCCAATATGAGTATATTGCCCTGTTTTTAATGAGGTCTCATGCATGGTCACCACTCATGATCCTTCTGTGAAGTGTGTAGCAATGCCTCTCTTAACACTTCTCCCAACCATCGTTTTTATGCTAAGGGAACATGAGCGAAAATTTTTGCACTCTTTCATAATGTTCCACTGCCCTGCACCCAGACGCATGTCTATAGAAAATTAAAGTTGAGGTTAAAGACGACCTGGTCTGGTGTTTTCAAAAGCGTGTTATACAGGTTATTTTTCGGCATTCAGCAGAAAAGGATTGCTTTACTGTAGGAATTCTGAGAGCCCTTAGTGAGCTAATAGAGTTGTTAGTTCTTAGAGGGTTAAATAACACAGCATTTTCCAAATGTATGTGCTCAGGGAAATTTTTTCCTAAACACTCTTTGGGATCTGTATTCCATGGAATATGCTTTGGTAATTAATATCACCCTCATAATGCAGAGGGGGAAAATAGGCTCTAGAAAGCAGCAGTGGCTTTCCCAGAATCCCTCAGATACAAATGGTAGACTACAGACATATAGGGTGTATGTGGTTGACTAGAACGCTGGAGTTCTTTCTATCATATTCTAGTTTTCTAGGTGTGGGTCCACCTTCCTTGTTCTAATAATCATAGGCCATCTATAACCAGTAAATCAGACATGGGTGAGACTCAAGGTAGGATTTGTTCTGAGGCAAAATTCCTCTCCAACTGTGAACGTGTAAGACAAGACAAGGTGGGTGCTTCCAAAATATCATGGCAGACTAGGCATAAGACAGACATTCCCTTCTATAGGGTAGAAATAGGAAAGAAGGAAGAAGTGACAGGTCCCCGTAAGTACAAAACCCAGCCAGGCAAACTTCATGAGCTCTGTTCTCCAGGACCCACTGGGACAGATATCCCACGTTCTGGACCCACGGGGGCAGGGGTCTTGCCCCCGAGGCTCTGCCAGGCAGGGGTTGGTCCCAGAGCTCCGGGAGGTCCCTCTTTGGGCAGGAGTTTGTCTGGCTTGTTGAAAGTGGGGCAATGGTGCCCCGTTTTGAAACCAGGAAGGCAGCCATCATGATCTCTGAATTCATTCTTCCCTTGTCTTGAAGATTAGCACACACGTTTGCAGTCAGATAGCTCTATAGTCCTGTCCTATAAAATGTAAGAAGTCCTTCATGACCTCCTATAGGAGGTCTTTCCTCTGTAGTTTAAACTGGCAATTTTCCTGCTGGAGTAGCTAATTAAGTCTGGGCTTCGTGCCCCATCCCTTATCAAAGTAATGCTTGGCCATACATACCCTCAGTGTCCCCTTCTGAACACATCTTCTCATTTTCTGCAATATGCATAGGATGAGAATTTTCCAAATCTTAAATTTCCAGTTCCCTTCTGCTTAATAGTTTCATCTTTGGGTTAATTTCTCTCTTCTCAAATTTTACTATAGGCAGTCAGAAAGAGGCAAGCCACATCTTCAACACTTTGCTTGGAAATCTCTTCAGCTAAATATCCAATTTCATCGCTCACAACTTCTACCTCCCACAAAACACTAGAACACGAACATAATTTGGCCAAGTTCTTTACCAATGTATGACAAGGATCCCTTTTCCTCCATTTTCCAACCAAAAGTTCCTCATTTCCATCTGAGACCTCATCAGAATAGTCTTTACCATCCCCACTTCTACCACCATTCTGTTCATGATACATGTGCATTCTCTAAGAAGACTGAGGCTTTGCCGACAACACTCCTTTTTTTTTTTTTTTTTCCTGAGATCTCACCAAAAAACGGCCTTAGTGGTCCACTCGCAGCAATGCAGGTTTTATTCCAATCGTTAAAACCCTTCTAGTCTCTACTTATCGACCCGGTTCAAAAACCACTTCCACATTCCTAGCCATTTGTTACATACGCCCCTTCTTGGTACCAATTTTTTTGGTTTTGAGACAGCAAGGGAGGGGCGGAGAGAGAGGGAGAGAGAATCCCAAGCAGGCTTTGTGCCAGTAGCACAGAGCCCAATATAGGACTCGAACCCACAAACTGTGAAATCATGACCTGAGCCGAAACCAAGAGTCTGACACTTAACTGACTGAGCCACCCAGGCGCCCCTCATGGTACCAATTTCTGTCTTAGTTCAGGTTGCTATAACAAAATACCACAAACTGGGGAGTTTATCAACAATGGGACTTAATTTCTTACAGTCTTGGGGGCTGGAAGTCCAAGATCATGATGTAGCATGGTAGGGTTCTGGTGAGAGCCCTCTTCGGGGTTGCTGAGTTCTTGCTGAATCCTCACACGGTGGGTAACAGAGAGAAAGAGAGAGAGAGGAAGTGAGCTCTCTAGTAACTGTAAGGACACTAATGTGCCATCTGGGGTGACACAGATTCAAGTGGGAGCCACCAGAAGTGTTTAAAGAAGAGGTGGTTTGCATTTGCATTTGAAAGGCTGGCTGGGGGTGGGAGTGCCCGGGTGGCTCAGTCGGTTAAGTGTCTGACTCTTGGTTTCTGCTCAGGTCATGATCTCATAATTGGTGGCTCTGCGCTGACAGTGTGGAGCCTCCTTGGGATTCTCTCTCCTCTCTCTGCCCCTTCCTTACTCACTCACTCTCTCTCTCTCTCAAAAAAATGAAATGAAATGAAATGAAATGAAATGAAATGAAATGAAAAGCTGACAGAGGTGCAGCTGGAGAACTGAGAAGAGGAGGTCAAGACTGGGGGCCAAGAAAAGGTGGAAGGCAGCGGAAGTTATTGTAAGAAGAGATAACGATGGCCATGCTAAGGGAGTAGCAGGACGTAGTAGTGGACGGGGAGAAGCGGAGAGCATTCCCCAGGTGGACTAACAGGATTTGGTGGGTGGTACGTTGGGAGAGGTAAGACAATGCAAGTCAAGGATGAGCTGGGTAGGATCACTCACTGAATAAGGAGTTCAGTGGGAAAAGATTGAAAGGAGGAGAAATAAGAGTATGTAATGGATATGCTAAGAAAAGACTGTTATATTTCTTTTTTTCCTTAATGTTGATTTATTTTTGAGAGAGAGAGAGAGTGTGAGTGTGGGAGGAGCAGAGAGAGGGAGGCACAGAATCCGAAGCAGACTCCAGGCTCTGAGCCGTCAACACAGAGCCTGATGTGGGGCTCGATCTCACGAACTACAAGATTGCCTGAGCCGAAGTAGGATGCTCAATTGACTGAGCCACCCAGGTGCCCTGAGACCATTATATTTCTTCAAAAAAAATTTGTTTTTTAATGTTTTATTCATTTTTGAGACAGAGAGAGACAGAGTGTGAGCAGGGGAGGGACAGAGATGGAGACACAGAATCCGAAGCAGGTTCCAGGCTCTGAGCTGTCAGCACAGAGCCCAGCGCGGGGCTCAAACTCACAGACTGCGAGATCATGACCTGAGCCGAAGTCGGACACTCAGCCGACTGAGCCACCCAGGCGCCCTGAGACCATTATATTTCTTAAGGTAGGACTCTGTATTAGCCAAATGTAAAATGTATATTGAAGATGTACGTCTGTGTCATATTATTGTTACATATCAGTAGGGAATATAATAGTAGAGAATTCCTTTGAGATAAATTAGTCAAATTTGAAAATATTCTTTACTCCTTTTCTAAAAATTCATTATTTATAATACACAATTGCTACTGCATATTACCCTGGCTCTCCTGATTTTAAATATATTTTTGATACAATAAAAGAGAAACTAAAATCCAAAGTTATCATACAGAAACAAATATAAATTGTGAGCTACAGATGGCCTGAATTTTATAGGCATCGTATGCTTTTGTTTCATACTTCCAGATTGTTTTGTGCTCCTTTTATTTTTTTTTTATTTATTTTTTTTTTTTATTTATTTTTGGGACAGAGAGAGACAGAGCATGAACGGGGGAGGGGCAGAGAGAGAGGGAGACACAGAATCGGAAACAGGCTCCAGGCTCCGAGCCATCAGCCCAGAGCCTGACGCGGGGCTCGAACTCACGGACCGCGAGATCCTGACCTGGCTGAAGTCGGACGCTTAACCAACTGCGCCACCCAGGCGCCCCTTGTGCTCCTTTTAAAATATTTTTCTAGCAGTTGGTAAAAATCCCCCATGTGGGAATGCCTACAATTATAGCAGTTGGTGTTTATAGCAAATGACAAGGCTGAATTAAACAATTATTATCTTCATTTCAGATGGTTTATAAAAACAATCAAACCCTTTCAAGAAAGCACTGACTTTTAAATGAGGCCCAACTAAATTTGTGTTCCTATATGTTTGGAGCTATAGTACTAATCTTGGGATCAAAATAAAATGCTACTAACATGGAAAAGTGATCCCCCAAAATTGTGCAAAAGTTTAAACAGCTCATAGCAAAACATACTCTGAAAACAAATTACAAATTTAATGCGCTAGCTAAATTGATGAAAGTCTCGGAAGTTTCATAAAATAACTCTGAAATTCTTAGCTTTGAAAATCAGTAAAAACTCTTACCTTTTATAATGAAGTGAGGACACCAAAAACAATAGGAATACATTTAAAAAGGAAAAAGAAAAGGGGTACCTGGGTGGTTCAGTTGGTTGAGGTGCTAACTTCAGATCAGGTCATGATCTCACAGTTCCTGAGTTCAAGCCCCACATCCGGCTCTCTGCTGTCTGCACACAGCCTGCTTTGGCTCCTCTGTCCCCCTCTCTTTCTGCCCTTCCCCACTTTGTGCACTTTCTCTCTCCCTCTCTCTCTCTCTCTCTCTCAAAAGTAAATACACATTAAAAAATCTTTAAAAAGGTAAAAGAAAAAAACATAACCCAAATTGAAGAATTGCTTCCTTATTTATCATAATTGTGTTTTGCTTTTTTATCCTCATTTTTGTTTTAAATAGAATTTCACAGTATTTATTACTTTTTTTAAAAAGTTTTTAGTTTAGTTTTGAGAGAGAGAGAGACAGAGCATGGGGGGCAGGGCAGAGAGAGAGGGAGACACAGAATCCGAAGCAGGCTCCAGGCTCTGAGCTGTCAGCACAGAGCTCGACCTGGGGCTCGAACTCACAAACTGCGAGATCATGACCTGAGCCGAAGTCGGACACTTAACCGACTGAGCCACCCAGGCGCCCCTATTTATTACTTTTTAAAAATGAAAGCGTAGTAGAAAACAATTAAGGCAAGGAATTTTTCCTCCCTTCTGGTTGTATGGGAAATGCCTCCATATATATTAGAAATGTTGTCCAGTAGTAGAGAAAATATTTTCCTGAGCAGAACATCTCAAAAGTGTACAAGCGCGAGATACCAAATGCTGTGGGGTTTTATGTCAACAAGCGTAGCAGATTTCCTGCTTCTCTAACCCTCCAAAATGTACGGAGCTCATCCACTCACATTTATAATTAGTTGGCAGCCAAAACTTCATTCTGGGTTTAAAAATATTAAGAACAACCAAAGCAGTCAGAAATATAAGCTGCAAGGAGAAGAAAAGTGTTTGCAGTAATCCTATTTGCTACTTTTTCCTCTTGGGCATTTGCTAATTCACAGCTCAGGGGTACCAATGCCAGAGAAAGTAGTATTCTAAAGTATGTGGCTGTCTCACTGGGTTGAGAGATAAAAAAAAAAAACAAAAAAAAAACAAAAAAAAACAAAAAACTAGAGTTCAAGACTGCAAAGTCGGTCATTGCTTGAAAGACAAATATTCTGAAGAAAAATGAGATTAGTATTCTGCATGCATTTTACCCCTAAAACATTTGCCAAGCCCTAAACTGTGCATTGGTGATAGATGAAAATTGGAGTTTGTCGCCTGTTAAGGAATAGACCTTGGTAAACACTCCAAGATTTCCTTTAATATCCTTAAGATCTTAGGACCTAGGAGTAAATACAAATTATACCGTTTTTTACAAATCCTGAAATAGAACTTCAAATCAGTTCAGTCCCTAACTGAATCAAAGTATTTTGCTGGTATTCTCTCTTTCTACCAAAAGAAAATTAAAATTTATTTGGAGTAAATTAACATCTCCTACAATTTTTCATAGTTTCCAACATTCAATCCAAAATTAATAGGCACACATTTACAAAGAATCAAATGGGTTAATCCAAGAGCAAAAATAAACAATGGAAATACATCAATAAATGATCGAGATACTGTAGTTATCAAACAGACTTTAAAACAACCATGATTAATAGTTTCAAGTTAAGAGGTTTTAAAAAAGACAATTTCACTGGAGAACTAGTCTCTACTAAAAAATAAACGCATCCAACTGAAATTATAAAATTTAAAAATACATAGCCGTAATTTAAAGATCAAATTCAATAAATGGGTTTAATACCGTAGACAGCAGTTTACAAGATTCATGACCCAGAAAGGTGTTCAATCGAAAACACCCAAACTGGTATGCACCAAGACAAAAAAGATTTAAAAACTGTAGAGAAAGGAACATGAGATATCTGAGACTCAGAGAAAAGATCTAACATATGTATGTGTAACTGAACTTCCTAAAGTAGAAGAGAAGAAATAACTGGCCAAAAATTTTACCAAACTAATGGAAGACATCACTTTGTACCCTGAGCGAGGGTACAAATTATGAGACTATACAAAGCTATACTTATATACGCCATAATAAAACTGCTGAGAGAGAAAATCTTGGAAGCACTCAGAGGAAAAAGACACATAACCTTCAAAGAGGTAACTAAAGATCAACAGCTGACTTTCCAAAAATTTCACCAGAGATATTGGAAACCGGAAGAAAATGATACAATGTTATTTTGTTTGTTTGTTTGTTTGGAAATGATATCTCTAAAGTGCTGAACAAAATAGCCTCCACCTTATAATTCTCTAGCAAGGGAAAATGGCCTTCCAAAATGAAGACAAAGTGAAAATGCTTTAAAATTTTTTTTAATGTTTATCTTTATTTTTGAGACACAGAGAGACAGAGCATGAGCAGGGGAGAAGCAAAAAGAGAGGGAGACACAGAATCGGAAGCAGGCTCCAGGCTCTGAGCTGTCAGCACAGAGCCCGACTCGGGGCTCGAACTCGTCAACTGTAAGATCATGACCAAAGCCAAAGTCAGACGCCCAACCGGCTGAGCCACCCAGGCGCCCCTGAAAATGCTTTTAGACAAGCAAAAAACCGAGAGAATTTTGTTGCTACTATAGAGATATTTAATGGAATTCTTCAAGCAAAAAGAAAATGATCCCAGATGGAAGGTTAATTGTACAAAAAGAAATGAAGAGCACGAGAAAGAATAAATAGATGGGTGAATCTAAATGAATATTAACTATAAAACAATAGACAAATAAAATGATTTCAAAGTATAACCTGCAGTTTGAAAAATCTTGCCCCATCAGCCTTTTCAGCCATTATTTTAGTTGCATGGCTATCATGGAAATAAGCACGAAGATAACGGCGACAAGGCAGAGCAAAGGCATCCTGACACCTTGGGGACACAGAAAAGATCTCCTGAGATAGAAACAGGTATAAATTATCTCTGATTCTTCCACTTAATACATTCTTCACTCCTGAAAAATTCAATAGCTCAGGGTTTCTCATACAAATCCTACTCTTCCTTTGCTTAGGGCGTTTGCTCACGCTATTCTCTGACTGAAGCGCAAACATCCTCTCTCCCTCACTTCCCAATCTCTGTATGTTCAAGTCTTTCAGGTTTGAATAAAAACTTCCCTGCCACACACCACCAACCATCCCCGGCACTCACTCCAACTCAACTGTGGTAATCTTTGTCTTTTATAAGGTCTCACGGTTCCCGAGATCAAGCCCCGTGTTGGGCTCTATGCTGTCAGCGAGGAGCCTGCATGGGATCCTCTCTCTCCTTCTCTCTCTTTGCCCCTCCCCTGCTCATGATCTCCCTCCCTCTCAAGACAAATAAACATTAAAAAATTAAACAGACAAGCAAAATTGGGTAGAATCATTAATATATACCCTGTGGACTTTAAGTTCCTTGAATAGACGCAACAAAATGACTACCTAACATCCATTGTCCACTTCGTCTTAACATTCACGATTTCGTTGGAGATTTCAATGCGCTCAGCCTAAAAAAAAAAACAAACGAAACAAACGAAAAAGGCAGTCTTTTTTGAAGCTGAGACTGGGTCATGTGACATAGGTCTGGTCAACGAAATGGAAGCAGAAGTCAAGTGCAAGTTTCTGACAACTTTGTTTCTCTGGAACACACATTACCCTCTTTTTCTGTCTTCCTCACTGGAATCTGAACACAATTACTAGAGCTATTTCTGCAGCAGATACTAGGTAACCTGCAGAAAAGACCAAGAGAGTTGTAAAGACCCCTGTTCTGGTCTCTAAAGATGTGGAGCCGATGCTAGCAAGTGCACACTTTCAGGTGTCTGTGAGAAAAATAAACATGTGGGTTTTTTAAACCAAAAAATGTATGGTGTTCAGTTACATTTGGCTGAAATTTAATCCTCAAGAGCATGAACCATTTCTTACCAATTTCTGCCCTCAACAACCTAATACATAGGAATAAATGAATGCATAAGTGAATGAATGAACTGATAAATCATACTGAGCCATCGTTTTATGATTTATGGCAACGTGTATTTGAAATGCCGAGAAAAGAAGAAGTGTGAAAAAACAATACTGAAGACTATGGCAAGCAATATTATCCCGATTTAAAATAAACCAGTGGTAGGGGTGTCTGGGTGACTCAGTTGGTTGAGCGTCTGACTCCAGCTCAGGTCATGATCTCAAGGCTTCCGAGTTCAAGCCCCACATCAGGCTGTGTGCTGACAGCTCAGAGACTGGAGCCTGTTTTGGATTCTGTGTGTGTGTGTGTGTGTGTGTGTGTGTGTGTGTCTGTCCCTCCCCCGCCCATGCTCTGTCTGTCTCACTCTCTCAAAAAAATAAATTAAAAGAATTAAAACAATAAAATAGACTAGTGGGCCTCATGAGTCATAGAATACACATTTGGAAAAATTGAAAGTAGTCAGTGTTCTATCCAAGATCTGTCAGTGAGGCATAGATCCCTAGGACAGCCAACTTCCTGCATGAAGAGGCATTAAAATTGTGGAATCGGACCTATTCGAATTAACTGCTTTCCTGTGATCACCTAGTTTGGAAATGGAATGGGACGTTAATCCTGCCAGTGGAGAAAATCAGTAGAATTGATTTTAGGCCTATGAGGAATGCAGATGAAATACAGCGGTGGGGAGTAAGAATTCAACCCTTCCTCCTTCAGGAAGGTCTCCATGAAATATGCCAACATTGACAGATTAGGAAATGAAGTGTCTCCCCTACTCTATGTAAGAACTTTTTGTATGAAGGACCCTGACCCCACTGGTCAATTTTTTACTTCAGGAACCTGAAGTTGCTCTGCATTATAGAAAGCTCAGACACGTCTCTACGCCCTGCCACCGAAAGTGTAGCTCCTGGACCAACAGCATGAGTATCAACCAGGAGCTTGTAGTAATGCAGAATCTTGGGCTTCACTTAGGGCTATTGAATCAAGTGCTTTTGTACATTGAAGTTTGAGATACGCCGTGCTAGAAGGTCTTTTCAAATATTGTCTGTCATGATGTTTGAGTAGTTACTTGGCTATATTCAAGTCAGTCCAGACAGCAGAAAATTGCTTTTCCCTCTGGTTTATCCATCTTTTCTTGAAAGCGTCTGGGTGGCTCAGTTGGCCAAGGGTCCGACTTTGGCTCAGGTCATGATCTCACAGTTCTTTGGTTCGAGCCCTGCATCAAGGCTCTGTGCTGTCAGCTCAGAGCCCGAAGCTTGCTTCGGATTCTGTATCTCCCTCTCTCCCTACCCCTCCCCACCATTCTCTCTCTCTCTCTCTCTCTCTCTCAAAAATAAATAAACATTAAAAAAAAGAAAGAGATCACAGATTTCTTTAAAAAATAATTTATTCAGAGATTATAATTTCTCTAGGTTCTAGGTATCAAATAATGTTTTAGAGAGTCTCTCATGTAACTTTTCCACACTATTTTAATAAATGATTATGTTAGAAAAAACAGTCTTGAGATAAATTAACAAGTGAAAGCAGATGTGTCCCCATCTCATCCCCTGGGGGTTGGGAGAGATGTGTGATTCATTAGGAACTGCATTTACTAAATCTAGAAATTGGTCCCTTTAGTAATACTTTTCTATTTTAAGGTGAGGTTTTCACCATGTCATCAAAGAGCCTACAAAGCCTTGAGAATTGGAAGCATCCTTTTCTTCCTTTTGTCAATGTATTCTCTTCTTAAGAACTTTTTGTTATGGAAGTATAGTTGACATACAATGTTATATTAGTTTGAGGTGTCCAACACAGTGACTTGACAATTCTATACATTACACAATGCTCACCATGATTAAGTGTAGTCACCATCTATAGGAAAGCTCTGGAGGAATGGCATGAGGAAAGGCCAAATGACTGGACTGGAGGCAGATGATGCATTTTACAGTCATTTTCAGACATTCTTAAAGAAAATGAATTATAGTGAGGTTAGATCATTGGAACTTTTTCTGCTGAGCATGCCTATCCCAGAAACGATACAGCTATGGGTAACGTTATTGTCTCTACATTTTTTCAAAGACAGATGTCAGGATGAGCACAGGGTGTTCATGTACCAAGGGCTCATTCTTCCCATCCACAGATATGCACATTCCTCAGGAGTGGTGGCTGCGGTTTTAAACCTCGCAGCCCAGATGTGAAGAGAAAACACTCTGTCCCTACCCAGCCCCTCTCCAAGAAGGTCCTGGATGTAGAGATTCATACTTCGTGTTGTTCTCTCCTGTTCTTTACTGAGGAGTGGCTGCTCTGAGCTGCAGTCTGGTGGCTCTTAGGAACCACCAGGTGTGACTGGTCCCATTCCTGAGCTTGCGGGCATCTGCTGCTGAAGTTTGGAGCCTGCTCTCTCAGTTTACACACCCGACTGTCCTTGAGCGACTTGGCCTTGAGCGACTTGCCCCCCATAAGACCCTGGCATGTTTTCCATCCATATCTTGGCAGCGGCTACCTAACCCACAGCTTACACAGACACTTGATGCCTTACCTCAGGGGTCTAAGGTTGATTCCTTGCCCACGATTCAGCTTCCTTCAGCATTGGCCAAGGGGCATGCCGGCACCTCTTGAGTTCCTCATCTGCCTCCTTTGCTACATTCTGCCCATGAGATATGTCATTGCCCTTGGCCATGATGGAAGTGGGTACCAGCAGAACAGAATTCTGCAAAGCCACTGTAGGGGGCTGAGGTATAGGAAGAACACAAGAGACTTAGATTCTGTCTTCTCACTGTGCTTCTCTCTCCTCTCTCAAATCTAGTCAGCCACAAAGTAAATTTCTGGCTTTCCAATTCCTCTATACCCGTGCTATTCGAACTGATGCCAAGCCATGGGCCATCACTGGCTCACAACAAAATACACAGAAATTGAGGGTAAATTTTGGGATATACTTAGGGCAATCTGGCCCAGTAATGTTGTGTCTGTTGAATCTAATCAAAATGTAGGGCTTTTATGTTATATGCCTTTGTTTTTCTGTTTGATTTTTCTCCGAACTCATTCTGTTATATCTTACAAAATTATAGGTGCAACGTATCTTGGAAACTTTTAAAAAGTTTCCTCACAGATAGTTTGAGAGGCCCTGCCCCTCGTCACATCTACTCTTTATTCAGCAAGCTTCAGGCCTGGGATCCCAGATAGAAGGGACATCCTGTCTGTGCTATGGGAGAAAAATAAGGTGAGTTTACCAGAGTCCAGCTTGGATATGCTAAAGAAATTTATGACCTCTTTTTTTTTTCTTGACAAAGCCTAGCCTTTGAGCTTATTTTCAAGTTGTAGAGGCAAACTGAACTGTAATTTGACAAAGCTTAATAAACTCGCTGTGTTCTACTGGGGATGATGTTCTGACACTCTTCCCCTGAAGCACTGAAACCCATCGTTTCATGGAGTGAGAAGCCTTGGAACATCTACGGGATAATGAGATCTACGGGATAAGGAGAAGATAGAGCAAAGGGAGTATGATCCTCAAGTGGCTGATGCAAAGAGGATTGGCTGGAGAATGGCTCTATTTCAAGAAAGTCTGAAAAGAATGTTTTTCATAATATTAAAAAAGCTCACATCGGCAATCAGTACAATGTGTCCCATGTGCTTCTGTTCTTTGGAAGAGAAGAAAATCCCTAGCAAACCATCAGCATTCATGTATACTCTGTAATACCTGCAGAAATGTTGGGCCTCAGTCTTTTCCCAGCGCAAAGACCAATGAAAAGAATTTGGAGACCACATGTGAACAACCACAAATTGAGTATTGTTCCCTAGAGAAAGCTCGCACAAGCTGGGATGCCTGAAGCATTAAGCAGATGAATATTATTACCATTAATATTTAATTGAGGTTCTGACTGAGCATCTTGCTAAAAGGATCTCTAAAAAAACTAACCGAACACCATTATTCTAACAAAATAAGGCCTAAATGAGGAAACAGGAGAAAGCTGCGGCGATCTTTCATCATACTGAATTACTTTGGAAGTAACGTTGAATCTCCATGGAGGTAGTTTCTAAAATACACTTTCTTTGTCACCACTCAATTGAAGAAAAGCTAAATTGTGCTCGAACGTAATTGTCTTGAGTTTGTTTTATGTCCCAGAGCCTCCCTCTGAGGACCTTTTTGTTACGCTCCTTACCACCACCGCTTCTTCAAGGACCCAACTGCCTTCAATGCGCCTGTCAAACTTGGCCTCAACTCCAATGAAAGTGGGAAGGATCTGACGTGGGTCATCTACCCAAATTGATGGTTTAAACTGCAATTTGCACTTTGGTGTGACTGTCAGTCTACACGCTACTGAGGGGTATTTGCATCTCTACTCTCTGCCTTTGTTCTAGAATTGTAAAATGGCGGGCTTTTCCTTTCCTCTTCAGTAGACTTCGGACAACTGCAAGTCCTACTAGGTTTATTTCATTTGCTAGGAGAAGGACTTTTCTTCAGAAAAAAAATCTGTGGTGTCCACCCAGAAAGGCGATTGCTTCCTAAACAAAATTCTTGCTAGGAAGTGATTTGGGTGGGTAAAAGGTAGTGTTGTCCTCACCAGCCTCTGAAATCAGGCATGCTTAGGGCCCTCTTGTCTTTGAAGATGACATTTGAAGAAGTCAATATATTAAGATATATTCACAGTATAGACTAAGTACATTATATAGAATCATGTCGACTAAATTCAGTGGCAAAGCACTCATTGATACACTATCAAATTTTGTGGGAATTTATTCCCTTTGGCAGTTTTATGTGTTTGTGTACGTATTATACACAAACATATATTTATTTATTTCAATTTAGTAGTTTTCTTGTCTTCGTGTCCATTTGTTTTTAGCTCTCAAACATTTCTGTTAGTTGTCTTGGTTCGCACCGCCCAGAAACAGAACCCGAGATGAGGATTCACGCACAGGTGGTTTATTACGGAAGTGCTTCCAGGAGTTGGGAGAAGTGGGTGGGGAGAAGACACGGTCGAGGAAGAAGCCAAACAAGGGGGTGATTTCCGATGAAGCCCCAGCCTCAGCTTGATCCTGTGGGGACCTCTGGAATATAAATCACACAGCAGGGTTTATCCTAACCTTGGAAGCAAGGGAGCCAGGCTTTTGTACCCTCACATCAGTCAGTCACTGGATGGGAATATTCCCAGGCCCTTGCCTTACTGATAAAGCAGCTGATGTGCCCCAAGGACAGTCCTCTGACAGATAACGCAGTTTTTTGCAGCAAAAGATACAGAGGCTGGGGGACGGGAGCACAGTGCTGATGAAAGGGATTGGGGAGGGGCACATCTGGGCAGGACAAATAGTGTCTAGTACAACAGGCATTGGAAAGATCACAAGCCCCATGCCTGGACCACCTACAAGATGAACTAAGCCTTGAAATCCAGATGGTTTCTGGCATATCACGGGCCTGCCAAGAGGTCTTCCCCTTCCTTTGCCCACCCTAGTCCCATCTTTATCTTCTCCTTTCTTCCTTTAGCCTAAGACCTTCAGAGAATTGTTTGTGGAGTTTGGTACACTTGAAGAATCCGCTAGGTATCCAGAATTAAACAGAGCAGATGACTGTTTTAGCATCCTATCTGGTAAAGTGAAAGCAACAATTTTTTTAAATTTTTTTTTTTTAACGTCTATTTTTGAGACAGAGAGAGAGACAGAGCATGAACGGGGGAGGAGCAGAGAGAGAGGGAGACACAGAATCAGAAGCAGGCTCCAGGCTCTGAGCCATCAGCCCAGAGCCCGACGCGGGGCTCAAACTCACGGACCGCGAGATCGCGAGATTGCAACCTGAGCTGAAGTCGGACGCTTAACGGACTGAGCCACCCAGGCGCCCCGAAAGCAGCAATTTTTTATTTGATTTATCTATTTTGGTTTGTATCATTTCATATTCGCCTGTCTTATTTTCTGATTGGCTCTTACTCAACAATCGTTTCTAATATTTTAGTCTTGAGTTGTTCTCTCTCTTATTTAATGATCTGAACTCAACTGAAGAGATACCGAGATCCTTTTTATAGTATGATGCTTACATTCTAATTAATTCTTTTAAAGTGCAATGCTCAGGTACAGATTAAAGCTTTCTACTTCAGACTGTAAAAGAATGTAAGAGACTATTCCTTGATAGGAGGGAGACCCTACAAAAAAAGCTTTTTGAAAACCCCTGCTCTAAAAAGAAACCCTCAGGCACTGTTGGTGGGAATGCAAACCAGTGTATTCACTGTGGAAAAGAGTATGGAGGTTCCTCAAAAAATTAAAAATAGAATTACCATAGGATTCAGTGACTCCACTACTGAGTATTTACCCAAATAATACAAAAACACCAATTCAAAGACATATATGCACCCCTATGTTTGTTGCAATGTAATTCACAATAGTCAAACTATGGAAACAATCCAAGTATCCAACCATAGATGAATGGATACAGAAGATGTGGTATAAAAATACAATAGAATATTACTCAGCCATAAAAAATAAAACCTGGCCATTTGCAACGACACGAAGGGAACTAGAGGACATGGTGCTAAGTGAAATAAGTCAGTCAGAGAAAGACAAACACCAGATGATTTCACTCATATGTGGAATTTAAGAAAAAAAGCAAATGAACAAAGAAAAGAAGACAAACCAAGAAACACTCTTACTCTAGAGAACAAACTGATGGTTACCAGAGGGAAGATGGGTAGGGGGATGGGTGAAATAGGTGAAGGGATTTAAGAGTATACTTATGGTGATGAGCATTGAGTAATGTATGGAATCACTGAATCGCTATATTGTACACCTGAAATGAACTGTATGTTCATTATACTGAATTTTTGAAGAATTCCAATAAAAACAACAACATTCCTATCTGCCAGATAGGAATGGTGGTCTTGGCAGGGCATTGTGAGGATGGAAAGCAAATTTGAATCCAGAACACGTATCTATTCCATAAGCACATACCTCTGCCTTCTCCAGGCGACCAGGTATTTTCCCCAGGAATAATGACATATCAGGGTCTCACTGTTGGTCTCTGTGCTACAGCAATGGTCTCAGTCACAAGAGCCTTGGTGATGTGAATTCCATGTTGCTGAGCTCATACATAGCCATATCGCTACCATTATAGAAACTTTCTTGTTCTTCACTTTTGCTTTGAGTTGGGAGGTCAAGGCTATAAGCTTATGGTTTTTTTTTATAAGCTCTAACAAAATCAGATTCAGTTAACACATGCTGTAATCTTTGTAATCACCAAAGTTGCATGGCTATCAGATGTAACCTCTGTTTTATCACTCACAATTTTGCATCCCAGCAGCTCACCATCTCCTGCCATCATCAGTGATAATTTCAAGAATCATGACACCCCTACATGTCACCCATTACCAAGGTTCAATTTCTACCTGAATAAGGAGGTCATTCGTGTGTTCTTAAAATACGAGAACAACCCTAGTTTCACAATTCTCTCCAGAGGGTCTGTTTCCTGAGGTTACTCTTGAGACCAAATATCGTATCAGCCAGAGTTTTAGCAAGGAAACACAGGCAAAGAGCAGGGCAGAGAAGGTAGATGATGGGGCTCAGGATCGGGGGGACAGGGAAGGTTGATGAGACAAAATACTTAACAAGGAACAATTACCAAAACCTGAGATTATTCCTGCCTTTATTTCAAGAACTCTACTTTGTGCAGTTGTATTTATAATTAGTAAAAGTTAAAGATTATATATTAAAATCCATGGGAATATAGCCCTTGGAAAACATATTTATATTAAGGATTTTCCACTGGTTCTGCCACTTTTCCAGACAGAAAGACAGAGAAAGAGAGAGAGAGAGAGAGAGAGAGAGAGAGAGAGAGAGATACACATGATTCTTTCTAACCTCTGCTTGTCTTTTCCATAGTTCTAGCTTCTGGCCTGTGTATATTTCATCAATACCACAACAATTTGACTTAATGCCTTGCTTCACTACTAAATTAATAGCCCTATGGAGTGACCACTGCGAAAATCTCAGGTGTTAGCCCCCATGACCATACAAACCATGTACTCAGCAGCTAATTTATTTGAGGCTCCAAAGCAAGCTCTGCACAGACACCTAACTCCCTAGTTTTCTTAAAATTGTTTTCCACCACATTGTGGGATGTTGCTTGGCCTAACATGATGGGGCATGACATAATGGGTATCAGGAGAGTCAGGAAAATGTAGGGGGAAATTTGTCAAGGGAAGAAAAAAAAGACATAAAACTCTCTGCCAGATCCTTCATTCCAGACCTGCTGGAAACTCAGACCTACCATCATAGGCTTTGGTAGTCAAAGCAAACTTTGAGTGGTGCTAAGAAACCCTTGGCATGTGTGAATTGGCAGCCTGTGTTGCTTCTGATTCAGCATAATTTCTTAAGCTGTTTGGCATGTTTGTTAGGGGTTATGAAGCGCAAAACTCATACCTCTTTTAAAAGAAAAAAGAGCCTATTTAGTGGTTGTGACAACTTACAAGGCCAAGAAGCCTGGCACTTAGCCGCCGTTGGCCACAGCTGGCAGCTCAGGACCTTGGAAGGTGGGAGTGGAGATTTCACAGCCCAAGTGTTCCCATGAAACTAACATGCAGATCTCTACCTAGGGAGATCACGGTGCTACTTTACTCACAGGCCACTGTCATGTCGGGCATTGCTCCTTCTTGGCTCTTCTAAATCTGGATTAGATATACCCGGGGGTTTAACCTCACCTAGAAATAAATGGCATAAGTGGCCGGTTGACTTGCTTAGTGGGAAAAAAAAAAAAAACCTCCCCAAAGGCAGGGATATGGCTCAGTCCTTTTAAATGCTAAGCTTTCTATTTTTCATGATCCTAATTAGAGTCATCAACTCAACTCTCCACCTCACCAGTGAATTGCAGAGATGGGGCAAGAGTGTGCATTTGGACCGATAGTTCTTCCAAAAAGTATTCCCTGCTATGAAACACTGCATACCATGCTGGGCCTTACCCTATCATATTGCATCCTGTCAAATTTCCCGCCTAGTAGAGAGGAGAAGGGAGGAAGACGGTTGTCCTCTCTGGCTTTGCCCCAAAATAAATATTCACTTTGAGGTATCTTAACTGCAGGTGGAAGTGACTTTTGTCTGGAAAGCATTCGATTTCACAAGTATTTGTGGAGAATCTGCGATATATCCAGCACTCTTGGAAGCACGGTAGATACGACAGTGAACATGAACGCACAAAATCGCTGCGCTCCTGGAGCCTACATTCCAGAGGCAGGAGACAGATACTAAAAGGTAAGTACATTAAAGGTACAAAGTATGTGAAGTGATGATAGCAATAGAAATAAATTAGGAAGACGGGGTGTCAGGAAGCAGGCAGGTGTCAATTTTAAATAAGGTAGTCGAAGAAGACTTTACAGAAGAAAGTCAACATTTGAGCGAGGACCGGAAGGTGAGGGTGAGGCCGCCTGGAGATCAGGGGGTGGGGCAGTGTTGCTGGAGCAGACAGATGAGCTCAGAGGGGAAGAGAAGCAAGTGCAGGCTGTTGCAAACCAGGAAGGCTTTGACCCTGGTAGTGATGAGAAACCATTGGAAGATTCTGAGCATGCTAAGGGGTCTTTTAAAAATATATGTTGTATGATCACTCTGTTAGAATCAGTCTGGCTGCTTTGTCGGAATTGATTGCAGAGAATCCGGGGAGCAGGTCCTTGCAGTGTTCCAACTGAGAGAAGCTGGTGGCTTGGGCCAGGGTTAAAGCAGTGGAAGTGATGAGAAACGGCCAGATTTCGAATATAGTTTGCAGCTAATGCTGATGCATAAGATGTAGAGTGACAGAATGAGAGGAGTCATGCGTTCTTGGACTGGACAACTGGAAGGCTGGACTCCTCATGTGTAAGTAGAATAACCTGGCACAAGAAACCAAGCCAGGTACAAGAAGATAGATTTACACGTTTAGGCAGCCATGCAAAAGTAAGCTAATAGGTGGCTATTTTCTTACGTCTTTCATAAATCCGCATGAATTAACTACCAGGGTATCATTGAAAGGACAGGATATGGTGTGCACACATTTAAATTTCATAACAGTAAATACTATCCCTGTCAAGTTAATTGGGAGTTGACATCACCCTCCATCAGCCTGTGGTTGAGTCTTGCAGGGGGAGACTGCTACTGAGTTTTCTGAGCCTTAAGAAAACGACGTGGGCTTTTACCTCATCTGCAATCAGGAGCTTTGAAAGAGAAAATGCAAACTTGGATGTGCGAGCTTAAATGAAATAATACAGCAGAATCGTCTAAAGTTGAAGACTTAAAACAAAGTAAGTTTATCCTGTTGTAACATTTTGGTCGTATCTTTTTTTTCAGAGTGTATTTTTCTTTCTTCCCCTCATCCTTAGCACTCTTTTGCTTTCAAAATTTGGGCAAGTCAACAAAAAGTTGGTTTAAAAACACTGGGCAAATAAGAAAATATATAAATTAGATTCCTTTTTCCCCGACCATGAGAGAACACTTCCCAAAAACAATTCCAATATTTAATTTGATTTACAAGCAAATAAAATCTCTGGGAGCTTTGAGAATTACCATTTTGCTTTCTTGTGCTCATGAATAGCTGATACAGCACTTTTGGAATCATGTGGAAGAAATTTTGAAAGAGGAAAAGTACAAGGCCCTAGAGCACATCAGACTGCGGAATTGTGACCACGGGGAAGTGATTAAAACACTAAGCCTCATTTCTGTAATGGATAATAATGGATAATAAAATCAGATAGGGTTGTTGTAAGGCTCAAATTAATTAACATGTACAAAGCATCTATGTGAAAAGTAAGATTTAACAGGAACGATGATTACTGTCAGCATTTTCGGTAAATGCAGAAACAAAACCTCAGTGGGCACGGCCACGTTTTTGAAGAAACGTAATTTTGAGATTAGCTCAAGTTGACAAAAAGATACTTTATCATAAAATAAGTCCTGGCTTCTCAGAACAAATGAATACCCATTATTATGTATTTCCCATTTTTTCCCCTCATTTTTATGAACCATTGGGGCATCGTATATTTCACAAATATGATCTGTCTGTATTTTGTTTGCTAATTCATGATTCCAAACACAAAAGTCTACTGAATATTAATTATCCGTTCAAGTCGTTGAATCTGATCATCTCAAAATACAATATTGTAAAGAAAATAAACAGATGCTTCTATAATTCTCAAGAGACAATTTCCTTTAAAACTCTATTGTCCCCCTACTCAGAGCATGGACATTGTGTTAGCCTGCTTGGCGTGTCTTCCCTGTGTCTTTCTACAAATAGACTCTATCCCTCCACCCCCGCCTCACTGATTGGAGTGTTGGGTGCTCACAAACTGGTCAGTTAGACTCATTTCCCAGAATTTTCCAAACTTGTAACAATTAGGGTAAGGCCACGTTTAAGCTGAAATGGAGAGACAGCCTCACACTCTTTGAGACCAGTGATTCTCAAAGTGTGGTTCCTGGGCCAGCAGCATCACGTGAAAACTTATTAAAAATGCAGATTCTTGGACTTCACCCCAAACCTATCGATTGAATCAGAAACCCTGGAGATGGGAGTCCAGAAATCTGTTTTAACAAGCCTTCCAGATTGAAGAAGATATAAAGAAATGGAAAGACATTCCCTGCTCATGGATTGGAAGAACAAGCCTTCCAGACAATGCACACTTAGCTTTGAAAAACACTTGTGAAAACTAACCCTGATAAGTCTTTATCATGTGAAATGGGAGGAAATCATGGAACATGTGCTATATTCACATATATGTAGCTGTATCATAAGAGTCCTAGACTACTTGCCTATATTATGATTTACTAAGCTAAGAAGATGTCTTGAAAGGATGTATATATTTTAAGGAACTTTAGATTTAAGTTTTAAGTGAAAATTATTTGCTTACGTCTGAAACCTTCACCGACCCAACCCTCCCTTGATAGCTGAATTTGTTACAGATTTAGATTTTGCCTACGTTTATAACTGCTGTGCACAGTCCAGCAAAACATAGCCTAAACAGTAGATTTGAACCCAAGCAGTCATGTAAGTGCCCTTCCGCATTGTGGCTTTTAATCAGGAAGTTGTGAAACCTATTTTTTTATAATGCTATGAGTTAGATGTGCCAAGAGATGTTGTGTCCAGTTGACGTGTTTGTTCCCAAGGCCTCAAGCTCAAAACTGTTCAAGCGGTTGGCGAATGCACGAAGCATGCCGTGTGTCAGACAACAGGGGATGGTGAGGACTGTAGCAAACTATAGTATGTGCATACCTTAAATTCAAAGATACAAATTCAAAAATTGTGAAAACACTATGCGGGCTAAATAAAACGTGTTGGTTATTGGACTCAAATGATGAGCTTCATTTTGTGAGCTTTGGTTTTTTCCTACTACTTTCCTGTAGTTTCACACTTGTGGACGTAGGGGTGGCGTGAGTCCAGACCAGTCACAGAAGAGCAAAGGACTGCCCTGTGGCAAACAGGAGTGTTTCTCATTTAACTTCCTCTACCCAGATCAACTCTATCTGAGAAGCAGGTCCAGTGTCTGGGGGGAAATCTTTTTTTGTAAACACATATATTGAGGGGCGCCTGGGTGCCTCAGCCAGTTAAGCATCTGACTCTTGATCTTGGCTCAGATCACGATCTCACAGTTTGTGAGTTCAAGCCCCACATCAGGCTCCGAGCTGATGGTGTGGAGCCTGCTTGGGATTCTGTCTCTCCTTCTCTCTGCCCCTCCCCCACTTGTGTGAGCGCACTCACTCTCTCCCTCTCAAAATAAATAAGTAAACTTAAAAAAAAACACCAATTTTATTGAGATAAAATTCACACACCATAGGTTATGGACTGGATCGTATTTCCTCAAAAGACCTATATTAAATTCTCAATCTCCAATACCTCAGAATGTGACCATATTTGGAGATAGGGTCTGTATCAAGATAATTAAATTAAAATGAGGTCATTAGAGTGGGCTGTAATCCAATTACTAGTGTCCATATAAGAGGAGGAGATGTGGACACAGACGTACACAAAGAGAAGAGTATGTGAGGACACAGGGACAAGATAGTCATCTGCAAGTTGAAGAGAGACGCCTGGAGCATCTCCTTCCTTCATAGCCCTACTAACACCTTGATCTTGGAGTCCTAGACTTCAGAACTGTAAGAAAATACACTTCTGGTGTCTCATCCACCCAATCTATGGTACTTCGCTACTGTAGCCTTAGCAAAATAATACACCCCACAGTTCACCCATTTAAAGTGTCCATGTCAATGGATTTTGGTAAATTCCCAAATATACTAAATCATCAACCATCACCACAGCAGTTTTAAACCGTTTTCAATCCGTGTCAAAAAGACACCGTGTAGCCTTTAGCTTTCAACACCCTATCACCTGCTACCCCCTAGTACTAATCTACTCTCTACAGTGTGCCCGTTCTGGACATTTCATATAATAGAATCACATAATGTGTGGTTTTTTGTGACTGGCTTTTTTCACTTAGCATGTTTTCAAGATTCATCACTGAAACATGTATCAGTAATGCATCCCTTTTTATTCCATTATACGAATGTATGTGAAATTAGTATTATGTGAATATACCAATATAAACATTTTGTTTATTTATCACATGATGGACCCTTGGGTCATTTCCACCTTTTGGCTCTTAGGAGTAATGCAACTATAAACATTCATGTAGGAAATTTCTTTATGAAGGGATAAACCTGGTGTTTTCTTGGGGGCTAAATCCTGTTCTTTTTTTTTTAATTTTTTTTAATGTTTATTTCTGAGACAGAGAGAGACAGAGCATGACTGGGGGGTGGAGGGGGGGGGGGCAGAGAGAGAGGGAGACACAGAATCCAAAGCAGACTCCAGGCTCTGAGCTGTCAGCACAGAGCCCAACATGGGGCTGAAACTCACAAACCGTGAGATCATGACCTCAGCCAAAGTGGGTCGCTCAACCGACTGAGCCACCCGGGCACCCCATGAAATGGGGGGCGTCCATCGAAATGGACACAATCACAAAAACTTCTATTTCCTTGAGCAGACTTCTGGCAAATTCCTACCTTTCTTATTTTCTCTCTGGCCCTCCCCTCGTTCTTATTTTAAACACACTATTACCATTTGCTCTTGCTGGCTGACTCACGGTCTATTTGTTCAACCACGACATGGCATTGAGTTCATTGAAGAATATACGAAGACCCTCAGGGGACAATGGAAGTGTCACTATAAATGAAGCATCAAGTCCTTTGTGAAGCTCAGGCTGGGGAAAGATGGGTGGCTGAGGGGGTGGGTGGGTCTGAGTGCGAAGGGCTGTATTTGTGTTCAAAAGCATTAAAGGTCTCCCCACAGGTGCGGAAAGGCTGGCCAAATCATGTTAGACAAAAGCAGTGGTTGAAGGTCTGCCAAAAAAGGAGAGGCATTTGAATTAGATGCAGGCCACCTGGCCCATTAGCTCATGGAACTCTTCTTCGCTGCTCACATAAAGATGTGATTTACCAGAATCCTGTTTAACCACTAGTTTTAATACATGAGAGACAATAAATTGTGGTAAAGTCACAGGAGTCTTGATTGTTGTTGAATTCTATCACGGGGCGCCTAAAAGAAATTTTTTAAAAATAGTTTTTAAGGTTAGTAATTTATTTTGAGAGACGGAGATCAGGAAGGGCGGAGAGGGAGAGAGAGAGGATCCCCAAGAAGGCTCAGCGCTGTCAGTCTGGAGCCCTCTGTGGGGCTCGCAAACCGTGAGATCATGACCCGAGCTGAAATCAAGAGTCGGATGCTTAATCAACCGAGCCCATGAAAGAAGAAATTTTTCAGTATATTGGTGGAGCAAGTCACCAACTGCCTGTTTTGACTAAGGGTTTCTTCCCCTCTCCCCTGTTGTTATTATTAATTTTTTTTTTTTGGCATGGGAAGACAGTTTTTAAACTAAGGGCATTGGCATTTTCATGGTAATACTATACAGTAGGAGTGCATACTGGAATAATGGACTCACAGTGTTGGTTCAGCAACCGTATGATAAACAGAGAACTTGCCACATGCCAGATGTGCTGTTGTGAAATAAGATGAACATGGTCCCTGCCTTCCACTGCTCCAGACAGGGTTCTTCACGATTTGTGGATTAGCGAATTGTTCCTGACACTTCTGGAAATTTCAGCCCCGTGGAATCTGGTTAGATAACTAATACCCCTCTTATGCCTTTGAATATCAGTCTAACAACTGGATACCTGTACGTGCTGGACGCTGTGCTAGGAACAAGTTCAAGAATCATTAAAATAGATGGTCCATGTCTTCAAAGAACTAACAGTCTAGGATGTGCGTATACCATGTCCGTGATGGAAGACTCGAAAATGGGGAACACGGAAGCCATTCGTTCTCTCAAAGGATATGGTTGGTGGTTGTGCAGAGGTAATGGGTTGGGGAGTTTTCGCAGAGTGAGGGTTGAGCCCAAGTCTTAAGTATTAAAAGGATTGGGGAAGGAAGTTAAGGGAATTCTGGTGGGAGGGAACAGCTTGAAGAATGGCCCAGGGGCATGAAATTGATGTGTGGAACAACGGCAGGTAGGCAGACAGTCTGTCTACTCTTTCCTGTCACATCCCGAAGAGGAAAGGCTCAGACCCGAAGACTGTCCTGGTTAAACATTTCAGTGGAAAGTTAAGACCAGTCTGTCATTTCTTATTTGAACACCTGGAAAGTCTCTAAGCACATCAAAGCATGCACAACTTTCTGGGGCTTACCACATAATCAACTTCAATTTCTATAAAAGCAAAGGACAAGTTTAATAGGCAAATGATGTTGATTGATAGGATCGTGCCATGTCAACACTAAGTAGAGACTAAAGTTTAAGAAGTACAGTATGTCCTTTAGCAAAACTGACACTGGATCCTGTGATGGCTTTGACTTGGATATAACTGGCAATGCTCTCTTTTTTTTATTATTTATTTTAAGAAAGGCAGAGAGAGAGAGAGAATGCACGCGTGCATAAGTGGGGAAGAGACAGAGAGAGAGGGAGAGAGAGAATCCCAAGCAGGATCCATGCTGTCAACACAAAGCCTGACTCAGGGCTCAATCCCACAAACCGTAAGATTCATGACCTGAGCTGAAATCAAGAGTTGGACACTTGGGGCGCCTGGGTGGCACAGTCGGTTAAGCCTCCGACTTCAGCCAGGTCACGATCTCGCGGTCCGTGAGTTCGAGCCCCGCGTCAGGCTCTGGGCTGACGGCTCGGAGCCTGGAGCCTGTTTCCGATTCTGTGTCTCCCTCTCTCTCTGACCCTCCCCCGTTCATGCTCTGTCTCTCTCTGTCCCAAAATAAATAAAAAACGTTGAAAAAAAAATTAAAAAAAAAAAAAAAAAAAAGAGTTGGACACTTAACAGACTGAGTCACCCAGGTGCCCCAAACTAGTAGTACCCTTTACTGTGAATCTATGTAAATTGGATTAGTGCAGGTCAAGGGCAAACTGTGTTTACACCTGATGGAAGCATCGCAGCAGAGTGATAAACCCTGAAATCAGATTGCCTTCGTTCTAAATCCCAATTATTCTGCCTGTTAGGTTTCACCTTTTCGAATCACACAAATTCACTCGGCCTCAACAATTTTACATGTCAGACGTGAATAATAATTGTACCTGCCTTCAGGGGCTGTTATGAGGATAAACAAAATTGTGCGTGTAAAGTACATAACCCAGCAACCGTATGGCCTTGGCGTGTGTACGAGCTGCTATTGTAGCGCAGTGGCCAAGAACCTGAGTGTCCTTCTCTCGAATCCTGCCTCTGCAGGATCTTTGGCAACTTACTTACTTTCTAAACCTTGGTTTCTTCACCTATAAATAAGGGAAAATAACATGGGGTTATTGTGAAGATTAAATAAGATAATTGTCTCTCGATAAAATTAGGGGGAAAAGATGCTGAGCGAAAAAAAAAAGAAAAGAAAAAGTTTAAGGAAAATATATGTAAAGTGACAAACATAATACCTGGCATATAGGACATCCACAAAAAAAGACAGCTCTTTTTGTTATTATTCTCACAATCATACAATAAAAAACTGTTAATTTTCTCAGCAGTTAAATTTTCTAAATTTTTAAAAAATTATTTTGGGGGTAATTTTGAATACATCCTTGATATTTAATAAGAGCTTATGGTTAACCCTTTTGTACAATGAACATTCTTTGATGACCTTCTCTTTATATGGATTAGAAATTTCTTTCTTTTTAGTTTATTTATTTTTGTTTTTTAATGTTTATTTATTCTTGACAGAGAGAGAGGCAGAGCATGAGCAGGGGAGGGGCAAAGAGGGAGACACAGAATCAGAAGCAGGCTCCAGGCTCCGAGCTGTCAGCACAGAGCTGGACGTGGGGCTCAAACTCACAGACCGCGAGATTATGACCCGAGCCAAAGTCGGATGCTCAACCGACAGAGCCATCCAGGCGCCCCCAGATTAGAAATTTCATGCACAGTTTCTGCTTGCTGGCAGAATTTACTCCTTTCTGTTTTAATATTTAGACTTTATAGCTTTTTTTCTAAGTTGATTTATTTATTTTGAGAGAGAGAGAGCACAAGTGGGGGGGGGGGAGAGAGAGAGAGAGAGAGAGAGAGAATCCAAAGCAGGCTCTACACTGTCAGCACAGACCCTGATGCAGGGTCGAACCCACGAACCATGAGATCATGATCTGAGCCAAAATCAAGAGTCAGGTGCTCAATTAACAGAGCCACTCAGGCGCCCCATAGACTTTATAGCTTTAATATCCATTAATATACATGATTATTTCGAGGCAGTATTGGGGTTGGTTTTCCTGGGAAGCAGACCCTGAAATGTAATGAGGAATGTGAAAGGTTTGGGAAGAATAAAATAAAAGGAAAGAAGGCAGGACTGAGCAGGGATAGCCTTCAGACTCATTGCAGCCAGTGAGGTCAGCCAAGCCAAAGGCGAGCTCCACACAAGATTTGCTCGTTAACGTCATCTTAAGCCTGGTGGAAAGGCTACCCTACCTTGATCGATTATTGGTCAGAGCTATACTGAGAAGCACATAACCTTAGTTTTCACCAGCTGGCTTAGTGATCTTCCAGAGCGCTCCAAGAAAGGCATGCCCTCAGTGTGGAAGCCGAGATGGGTCTTCAGCTAGTAAAAATTCTCATAGCCAGGCAGCAAGTCCCTTGGTGGTGGAACACATGGGCGGGACATGTCTGTGTCAGCTACGGGGAGACTTCCGAGCCCTCTTAGCCCTCTTAGCAGGCCTTAATCTTGCTTCCATGCCACAGCTTGGAATAAGGAGGGCTACCAGCAACCAATGTCCCCTTTACATCAAGTGCTTCTCAAGGTATGTTCTCACAAGGAAGGCGTGACTAGTGTTTGAGGGTCCTTGGTGGCTCGTCTCGCAAACTGTACTCTCAGAGCTTGCCGTGGGAGATCAACCATTTATTTTCTGAACAAAGGTCAAGATTAAGCTTGAAAGATTTAGCTAAATCTCCAATACAAGAGGCTTCAGTTAAGACTGGAGCTCACCTCCTCCTGCCTAAACTTCACCAAAAATAAAATCTATCCAAGGCACAAGGGATCGAAGGTGCTTGAGGTACAAATGTTATTTATAACATTGCCCTCTAGGACTTTGTGAAAATGAATCCACAAGAGGCGTTAAAATGCCTCCATTTTTTTCGTCCTGTTTTCGTTTTGTTTACTTCAACCCAGGATTATCATAGGACTGAGATGGTTCCGAAAGAGAAGAGGGAATAGTGGTGTGGGTTTATGTTTCGTCTTGTACGTCTGGTTTGATCTGATCATTTCAGCAGGGACAACATGTATATTGCAAATGCCTGCAAAGGCAGGCATAAGTAATCTCTGTTCTCGTGACATTTTAATAAAACTATTACATAGATGGCATCAGGTATTGCATTTGCCTGCAATTGTATTTTCTTGAAAGGAGAATGATCAGTGGGAAGTGGCACTGGGACTATTTAGTGTGCATCCATTTGCAACTCATTTAAGTTTCTGTGTAGCTCTGTCAAAGTTTTCCATCTCTGATGTTGGCATCTTGTCAATTACAGTAGCTAACCTCTCTACCTGTGTATCTACAGGAAACTGGCAGGCATGTGAATGTAGGAGCTGTATGGTACCATTGAATCAGGGAAAATACAACGGTGGTTCCAGAAGTGGGTAAAATAATCTCTCGGAAGGTAGAATCAATTTCCTCCACCTTGGTTTTGGTTACACCTCCTCATTTTTTTCCCTTTTGAAAATCTGGATAGCATGCAAAGTTTGATACATCCAGGTTTTCAATCTTGCCAAGAAAACAGCCATATATAATGTATGACATTATAATATATAATATATGATATTATGAGATTGTTCCTAATTTCCAGAAAAAAGAAAAGAAAAAAAAGTTAAACCAGAGAGCCAGTGAGAAGACCCCTGGGCACTCAGAGCTTGTAAATGACACACATTATTTCCTTTAGTTCAAGTTTTTCCTTTCATGAGGAAAACTCTAAGATATACAGAAAGAGTTCTTTATGGCTGGAAGCTCTTCTATAGCTAATGGATTTTGACAGTGTGTTACAGCTTGTTTAATCCAATTGAATCTGATTATTCATGTCAGTAACAAGATAAACCAGTTGACAGAAGGAATTTTTTTCAGCCACTGGTTCATATCAAATCTGCAAATTCAGTTGTCTAGAAAAGAAGAGATAGGGGCAGGAGAGAGGTCACAGAAATGTAATAATAATCCAGGCTCTTCCTGAAATCTTAATTTGACTATGGAGAAGGTGTTGAGTGTGGAGACAATTAATACTCATTCTCTAAAAAACAGGGTGAAAACTTTCCAGTGGAGCACACCCCATTCATCAAAAACAGTTCCAATTATGTCCAGCCCATTTACACACACACATACACACACACACACACACACACACACACACACACACACGCCATCTATTCTACCATTATACAAATCCTTGATGTTTCCTCAATAGAAACAATTCTCCTCTCTTCTGTTTCCAGCCTTTGCACATTGTATCCTTTTCCTGGAATATCTCCTTTAAATTGACAAGTTTCTTCTTCTTCAAAATGCAGCAAAAATACCACCTTCTTCATGAAGTCCTCCAGGATCCCCTTAGTGTCCCATAGCAGTTTGTATATCCTCTTAATTCAGTGTCGCCTCAACCTTCTTTGTGCTTCAGCACCCCAGGGATCTAGCATGATCCTGTTAGTGATGGCAGCCCAGTGGGATTCTATCCGAGAAAGGAATGTCAGGGTTAGGGTTAGGGCACAATGCGTGTCTCCTGTGGGGTTGAAACTTCCAGGATAAGAGTGTAATTTGAAATACCCACTGTTCCCCTGCCCTACTCCCACCCCATCAGAATCTGGTTTACCCACTCTCAAGTCCATAGTCAATCACTACTCCAGTTATTCCTCTTGTCACAACATGTTGTCAATATTTGCTTATGTTTCTTTCTCTGTACAACATGGTATCATTCATCTTTCTAGTCATTGTGCCCCTTCCCTTCAGTACAGTCCCTCATATATAGTAGGTGCTCAATAAATATTTGTTCAAGGAACTAGTGAGTGAATGAATGAATAATTACTGAGCAAAGGAATGGTTTCTGGGACACCATAGGCAGTTGGCATTCATAATTGGTGAAAAGACGAACCAAAAAAAGGAAGTTCTCCAAACTGAAAAGAAGGGGTTCTAACTGGTACCATAAAATCATATAAAAGTATAAAACTCATTGACAAAGACAATTATACCTAATATAGTCAAATTCAAAATACATTAATATTGCAATAGTGGTGTTTAAATCACATATAACTCTAGTATAAAGATTAAAGAAAAAAAGTAGCAAAAATAACTATAATAATTTGTTAATAGATGCACAATATAAAAAGATGTAAATTGTGACATCAAACACATAAAATGACTGGGGAGCAGGAATTCATAAGTTTCTACCTATCAATAATTACTTTAGATGTCATGGACAAAATTCTCCAATCAAAATTCTCTAAACAAGGGATGGAAAAAATATCCCATAAAAATGGAGACCAAAGGAGAACAAAGGCAGCTGTATTTATATCACAAGAAGAGATTTGAAGCCAAAAACTATAGTAAAAGACAAAGAAGGTCATTACATAATGATAAGAGAGCCAATTCATTAACAGGAAATAATTTTGTAAATATATACGCAACCCACCTTAAAGTACATAAATACACAAAGCGAATATACAAAATATACAAATATGCAAAGCTGATCTGAAGGGAGAAATAGACAGCAATACAGTAATAGAAAGGAACTTCAATACCCCACTATCAACAATGGACAGATCATTTAGATAGAAGATCAGTAAGGAAACACTGGACTTAACCTATGCTTTAGACCAAATGGGCCTAAAAAACATCTACAGCACATTCCATCCAACAGCAATAGAATACACATTCTTCTCAAGCACACATTCTTGAGATAAATGGAATATTCTCTCGGATAAATCATATATTAGGCCACAAAATAAGTCTTTACAAATTTAAGAAGATTAAAATCATTTCAAGTATCTTTTCCAACCATGATGTCTGAAATCATAAAGCAGTAAGAAGAAAACTGGAAATTAACAAATACAGTAAAACTTTGGTTTGTGAGCAGAATTCGTTCTGGAAACATGCTTATAATCCAAAGCGCTTGTATATCAAAGTGAATTTCCCCATAAGAAATAATGGAAACTCAGGTGGTTCATTCCACAACCCAAAAATATTCGTATGAAAATGATTATAATACTGTAATATAATACAAAATAATAAAGAAAATATAAAGAAAAATAAATTATCCTGCACTTATCTTTGTAAACCTTCATGGCTGGTGTGAGGGAGATAAGAGAGAGGAGGGTTATTGTGTAGGATGACTTTCACTGTCACTAACAGATGTTGACTACAGTACAGTATTAATAAACTCTTGCCATACACTGTATTTAACGTAACTGGCAATAAGGCAGCAGAGAAAGGGGTCTATATCTGCAGACAGCCTGACCTAGAACCAAGCAAAACATTCCTGAGCTTACTCTTGTATGAAAAAAGCAAAGGACTGTCCATAGGTGCTCTGAAGTGACAAAAAATACACTAGAGCCGGTTGTGGGCACCTTCTGACCTTCTGTAAAATCACTGGTATCTTCCAAATGCCACAGCCTGAGACTGAGCATCTGAGCATGGGAGACAGTCACTCACAATCCTGCAGAGAGAGAGAGAGAGAGAGAGAGAAAGAAAGAAAGAGGAAAGAACCATTGGCTCATCTGTGGTCATGTGATGTTTGGTGTCATGTACTATGCATCTTGCAAGACATCGTTCGTTTATTAAGTTAAAAGAAATATTTGCTGGTCTCGCGGAACACTCGCAGAACAAGTTACTTGCAATCCAAGGTTTTACTGTTATGTGAGATGGAACAACACGTTCTTTTTTTTAACTTTTTAAAAAACATTTTTTATTCACTTTTTGAGAGAGAGAGAGAGGGCGTGAACGGAGGGAGGGACAAAAAGAGGAGGAGAGAGAGAATCCCAAGCAGGCTCCACGTCAGCATGGATCTCATGAACCATGAGATCATGACGTGAGCTGAAACCAAGAGTTGGACTCCCCACCGACCAAGCCACCTGGGTGTCCCAGAACAGCACATTCTCGAACAACCAATGGGTCAAAGAAGAAATCAAAAGAGAGGTCAAAAAATGTCTTGAGACAAATTAAAATGGAAATGCCATATACCAAAACTTCTGGATGCAGCGAAAGCAGTTCTAAGAGGGAGGTTTGTAGCAATAAATGCCTACTTTAAGGAAAAAGAAAGATTTTAAATAAACAACCTAACTTTATGCCCGAAGAAACTAGGAAAAGATGAACAAACTAAGCTAAAATTAGTGGGAAAAGGATGTAATAAACATCAGAACAGAAATAAATAAAGTCTAGAGAGACAATAGAAAAGATTAATAAAACTGAGAGCTGTTTGTTTTGAAAAGATAAATGAAATTAATAAATCTTTAACTAGACTAAGAAAAAAACCAGAAGACTCAAATTAGAAATGAAAGAGGAGACATTACAACTGATATCACAGAAATACAAAAAATCATAAGAAATCACAATTAACAATTACACAACAAAATGGACAACCTAGAAGACATGAGCAAATGTCTAGAAGCACACAACCTACCAAGACTGAATTTTGAAGAAATAGATATAGAAAATCTGAACAGAGCAATTGCTACTAAGTGATTGACTCAGTAATCAAAAACCTCTCAACAAACAAAAGTCCAGAACTGGATGGCTTCTCTAGTGAATTCCACGAAGCATTTCAAAAAAAATTAATACTAATCGTTCTCAAATGCTTCCAAAATATTGAAGAGGAGGGAACACTTCTCAGTTCATTTAATGAGGCCAGCATTACCGTGCTACCAAAGCCAAGCAAGGACCCTACAATAAAATAAAATTAGGAGCAATTGGGTGGTTCAGTTGGTTGAGCAACCAACTGTTGATTTCAGCTCAGGTCATGATCTCAGGGTCATGGGATCTCTTACAGGTCTCAGGCTCTGCTTACAATGTTTTCCCTCTCTCTCTCTCTCTCTCTCTCTGCCCCTCTCCCCAGCTTGCACTCCCTCTCTCTAAAGTAAATAAAATGAAAAAAAAAATTTTTTTAAAGAAAAGAAAATGATAATGCCAATATCCCTGATGGACAAAAATGCAAAACTCCTCAATAAAATACTGGCAACCCGAATTCAACTTCACATTAAAAGGATCATTTACCATGATGAAGTTGGATTATTTCCCTGGATATCAAGAATGATTCAACATACACAAATCAATAAGTGTGATATACCACATTAACAGCGTAAAGGATAAAAATCATATGATCATCTCAATAGATGCAGAAAAAGCATTTGACAAAAACAACACCTTTGAGAATAAACGCTCTCACCAACGTGGGTGTAGACAAAATGTACCTAAACATAATAAAATCTGTCTGTGACATGCCCACAGGTCACATCATACTCAATGGTGAAAAGTTGAAAGTATTTTCTCTCAGATCAGGATCAAGACAAAGTTGCCCACTGCCATCACATCTACTCAGTATAGACTTATACTGAGCAATCAGCTCAGCAATTAAGCAAGAAAAAAGAAATAAAAGGGATCCAAACTGGAAAGGAGAAAGTAAAATTGTCTCTACGTGCACATAACGTAATCTTACATGTTGAAAATCCTAAAGCTGTAGTAAAAGACGGTTAAAACTAGTGAATAAATTCAGCGAAGTTCCAGAACACAAAATCAACATACAAAAATCAGTTGCATTTCCAAACACCAACATCAATCTATCCAAAAGAGACTTTATGGAAACAATCCCATCCACAATAGCAATGGAGGCAACGAACTATCAGGAATAAATTTAGCCAAAGAAAGATGTTTTCAGATACACTGGAAACTATAAAATATTGATGAAACATGGGGCACCTGGGTGGCTCAGTCGGTTGAGCGTCCGACTTCAGCTCAGGCCATGATCTCACAGTCCATGAGTTCAAGCCCCGCGTCAGGCTCTGTGCTGACAGCTCAGAGCCTGGAGGCTGCTTCGGATTCTGTGTCTCCCTCTCCTTCTGACCCTCCCCCGTTCATGCTCTGTCTCCCTCTGTCTCAAAAATAAATAAATATTTTTAAAAAATAAAAAAAAAAAGAAAGATGATGCAGGAATAAGGGAATAGTGGTAGAGAGAGGAGAGAGCGGGAAGATGGCTACTGCTCTGACGTTTTATTTCCATGGCCAGTTTTCAAGATCTGTTTTCATTTTCCTTTTTACTGGAAATTGTTTCAAAATGCAGATGCTAAACTTATTCATTTATGTGAAGTATTTGAAATACTATCAGTTTAAATAATTTGGGGACACCTGGGTGGCTCAGTTGGTTGGGCGTCTGACTCTTGATCTCAGCTCAGGTCATGGTCTCATGGTGTATCAGTTTGAGCCCCTCTTTGGGCCCTGTGCTGACGGCACAGAGCCTGCTTAGGGTTCTCTCTCTCTCTCTCTCTCTCTCTCTCTCTGCCCCTTCCCCATTTGCATTCTCTCTCCCTCAAAATAAGTAAATACATTTTTAATTAATTAATTAATTAATTAAATACAAACACCTGAAAGAAAACTGGTTTCAAAAATATCTAGATGTGAACACAATCACTTAAGGGCCAGAGTTTCAAATTTTCTTGCAGATAACTGGAGATCTTCTGATAGAGCCTTGAAATTGTTTTAAGATTTTCTCAAGCATACAAATATATAACAAATTATAAATAACAAAAACATAACTCATAAACACGAGGCTTATAGGTGATTTTTTTAAATTTTTTTTAACGTTTTATTTATTTTTGAGACAGGGAGAGACAGAGCATGAACAGGGGAGGGTCAGAGAGAGGGAGACACAGAATCTGAAACAGGCTCCAGGCTCTGAGCTGTCAGCACAGAGCCCGACGCGGGGCTCGAACTCACGGACCGCGAGATCATGACCTAAGCCGAAGTCGGATGCTTAACCGACTGAGCCACCCAGGCACCCCTATAGGTGATGTTCTTAAGCAGAGGTGGCCAGAGTAGAGATAAGGTGTCAGTCCCAGGCTGGAGTTGCCTCTCCCTCGTACTAAGTTTATATTTTTAATCCTTCTTGATTTTTGTCTACATCCCCATGCTTCTGTATGCCAGACCAGTCACTTGCTGCTAACAGGACAGTTCTCTAAAGGTACAGAGTTTCTATGCGCTTTTGTAACTGCTCTAAATTCAAAGCTGCTAATGCAGGCTTTCCGTCCTAGCCATGTGAACTCCGTCAACCACATTTCTATTGCTCCTGCTATTTCTATTTCTGTTCTGAAGTGCTCTTCTATATGTCTCCATTGCAAGAAGTAGATACAACCTTTTATGTGACTAATATCAAATGCTCTAGCCTTCTTGCCTGAGTCACCGTGTGAGGACTCCATTGTGGCTTAGAGAAGAACAGGCCCGGCTCTCCTTCAACTGCTGTCCTCAAAGTTTCCGTTAGCGTTGGATTCCAAATGCGATCACTTTTTGATTATTACTAAGACACTCTTGTTTCCCACAGCTTTATTGAGATATCATTAACGTATAACATTGTAAGACACACTCTTGGTGTGGATCTCAGACTAGCCTACCATGACTTGGCTTTTTAACCAGCTCATCGTCCTCAATGGACATTTTTCAAAGATGCTGATTAACCTTCCAATGAGGAAAATAGTCTACATGCTCCAACTGACTTGACAAACATTCCCCAAATTTCTAAGCCTTATTTAGACAGAATTAAAACAGATAACGATAGTGGGATGTCAGAAAGCTTCTCTTTGTTCACGGAAGGCAGAGGAATTCAAAAAAGTCTGAAATTGGTACAAATGGGGTTCAAGTTAAACCTAAGGGTCTAATTCCTGACTTTAAGGTTTTAACCTTAGTAGAATAGTAAAAAGTTTGTTGTTTTCATTAAGAAGTTTTAGAACAGACAAGACAATTTTTTGTACAAATATTTATTGAGAATCTACTAAATACCAGGCAACAAGAACCAGTGAGACACTGTTCCAGTTCCCATGGAGTTTGCAGCATAGAATCCAGGTCATGATCTAATGGTTGGTGAGTTCGAGCCCTACATCGGGCTCTCTGCTGTCAGCTTGGAGCCTGCTTTGGATCATCTGTCCTCCTCTCTGTCTGCCTCTCCCCTGCTCACAGTCTCTCTCGAAAATAAATAAACATTTGAGAAAAAGAATCATGGCAGCTAACTAACCAAGAGGTTATGACAAAGTTTGATATGTGTTATGACAGAGGATATTCAGGGTATTATAGTGTCAAGGAGAAGTCAAGAAAAGCCCTTCTTGAGAAAGTGCTACTTAAAAAGATACCTGAAGGGTCGGGGGAGGGGTTGGAGTTAGGAAAAGAAGGAGTAGGCATAGAAGGATGTTTGGAACATTCGCCAAAGCATTCATTTGTTTCTACAAATGAAAACACAGTGCCAACATGGAACCCACAGAAATTCACAGTGGCTGAAATTCAAAGGGAAAGAGCAGAGTGGTCTCAAGATAAAGCTGACACCCAGGAATGAGCGACAGAAAATTGCAAATCATGTTAAGGATTTGTTTTTCCCTTAAGAATATAGAAACCATGGAAGGAATTTTATTTTATTTTATTTTATTTTATTTTATTTTATTTTATTTTATTT
>NC_064807.1:44874100-45024331 GCF_023721935.1 Panthera uncia
TTTATTTTATTTTATTTTATTTTATTTTATTTTATTTTATTTTATTTCATTATATTTTTAAGTAGGCTTGACACCCAGTGCAGAGCCCAATGCAGGGCTTGAACTCAAGACCCTGAGATCAAGACCTAAGCTGAGATCAAGACTGAGCTGAAGGGTGCCGGGTGGCTCAGTTGGTTAAGCGTCCAACTTCGGCTCAGGTCGTGATCTCACAGCTTGTGGGTTCAAGCCCTGTGTCGGGCTCTGCAATGACAGCTCAGACCCTGGAGCCTGCTTCACATTCTGTGTGTGTCTCTCTCTCTGCTGCTCCCCCACGTGTGTGTGTGTGCACTCTCTCTCTTTCTCTCTCTCAAAAATAAATAGGTAAACATTAAAAAATTAAAAAAAAAAAAACAACTGAGCTGAGATCAAGAGTCAGATGCCATCCAGGTGCCCCAAAGGAATTCTTCATGTAGAAAAAAAATGTCACTGTGGCCAACAGATTAGGGGTGAGTAAGGTTGCAGGAGACCAGGTAAAAGGCTATGAAAGGTAATGGTAACTTGGACTACAATAGCGGCAGAGTCAATAGAGAGACATGGATGGAGTCAGGAGATTTTTAGAAAGTCACATTGATTAATTGGAAGGGAAGGGTGAAGGAGAAGGAAGAAGGAAGCCAGGAGGTGAATAAAGAAGAACCAAGATAATAGCTTGAAAGTGAGGCTGTTGCTGAGCTCAAAAAGACGATTCCAGGAATTTAAGCACAGAGCTGGTTTTTGTCAAAGGCTAAAAATAGTGTGATTCCGAGTCTTGTTCAACAGGTCTGTAAGAGTCTCCTACTCATCCAATTTAATTTTTGAAGTCATCCTCAGTTCTATGTTAAATCCACAGTACCATCTGTGAAACAGCGATTTTCATTCAAACCAGCCAGCTACACGCCCACATGTGGGAAGAAATCCAATGTTCACACTTTTAACACTATAAAATATATGTGTGTAAATAGAGATCTACTTAGCATAATTTGAGAAAGTACCGATCGGGAAAACTTTGATGCAAAGTAGTACGAATGACACAGCAATAAAGCATATTTTCTATATGACATTATCTATTCTCTTAAGAGTTATGAAGAATTTAATATATTCTTTATGTAGCAATAATTGAAACAAGCAAAATCTTAATGGATCCTGTAATTAGATTCCATTGTAAAGGATTACTAAAAGAATACAGAATATTGATCTGTTTGTGGCATGGGGCATTCTCAATATATATGTGATTCTTTTAAAATATTCATTATGTGTTCTATAGCCACAGAAATTATTGATGAGAAAAGGTATTGGAAGACAGCCACATACCAAGGGTTCCTATCAGAAGTATAATGAATGTGGTAGAAGGTGGAAGGAAATTAAAAAATTACTGAAAATAAATGGAATTCTGTCCTGCTCAGTATCAATATGCTGGGAATACATTCTAGAAACCCAACAGTACTAGAGGGACACATAATGAATTCAAAGTTCTAGTAATCAATATATCATTTTGAAATATGAGCTTTCTAAGCGTCTTTTTTTTTTCCTAAAAAATACTTATAGCAAATTTTTAACGAGTAAGGACTTGAAAGCCTATCCTGGATGTGTACATGTGACAAAAATAACAAACCCCTCACCTCCTCTGTCCCTGAATTTGTTTATCCCTCTCTGTTTCCTGTCTCAGTGATAGTATGCTCCTGCCGCTAGCCACCAAAATAAAAATCTGGGAAGCATGCTAGGCCTTACCCCTGACATCTACTCAGGCTCTGATTTCAGCCGATTGAATTTCCTATATATTGCTCAAACCCATTTTTCATTCTCTGGAACCACCTCCAGCCAGGAATGTCACTCACCTGAATTACTGCAGTATTTTCCTAACTGGATTCCCTACATTGAGGTCTTGCTTTTCTTTCTAACCCATCATCCACACTTCCACCAGAGAGATCTATTTGAAACATAGACCAGCGCAGGTCACACCCTGTCTAAACTCCTTCATCACTTTCCTTTTGCTCCTTTGAATCTATAACTTTTATTCTCTTTGAAAGGTTTTAATGAAATTAAACCTCTGTCTGTCTCTCTCTCTCTCAAAAATAAATAAACATTAAAAAACATTTAAACACGGTAATCCAAAGACTCAAAAAGCTCAGGGAATTCCAAACAGGATAAATACAAGTGCTATATTTTGAGTTTGCTTTAGAGACAGGTGCAGAGAATCCTTGGAATTGGAGGCTCGCTTTCTACAGCTTGTCAAAAGCTCTGCAAAAGGTGCTCTCCTCTCCATGAGGACAAAGTCTTGGCTCCTGGTAAAAGTAGTTGGAAAAGAAAAAAAAAAGAACTTTCTCCTCAATTGTCAAATCAGTATACTTGTATCATTTATTGCATTTCTCCAATGTGCTAGGCCATTCTGGGTCCTTTAGCATGTGATGTCATTTAATCCATACAACCTTGTTTGTGTGTAACGTTATAGATGAAGAACCTTAGGCTTACTTTGCAACTTGTTCTAGGTCATAAACCTTGTCACTTTTAGCAGCAGAACTTAAATACAATTCTGTCTATAAATGAGGCTTGCACTCATTCTTCCCACTACTTTTTCCTTAGATATGCACACGTATTATACACAGAGTTCAGTCGCTATTTGCTAAATGAACGGCTAATGTTAAACTTCATGAATCTAATGCCACTGCCATTCCCCAGGTTTGACTAGCTATGGCCTGCAATCGGCAACCAAATCCAGCCAAAGCAGTTAAGCATTTGCAGCTTCAGACTCATCCACCGATCCAATCTAGAATGAGTCTTGTTTACCTAAACAGAGTAATCAGCGTACTAAGGTGATCCCACCAGGCGGCTTTCTTTGCTTAACAACTGGCTTGTTCCATTCTATGGTTCACTACTGAACTTGAACTTTAGTTTCCTATTGTGTATCCCATTTACTCAGTTAGGTCTGGGGCTGGACCCAGGCATCAAGATGCTTTTCAGTGTGAGTAAACCCTACCCTCTGTACCCATTGGCAGGGGCCCTGATCCAAACCAAATAGTCCACTTAAGGCCACACTAATAGGACTTGGAAAATTACTCTTGTCTCCCATGGCTCTTAAACATCAACCTAGATTGAATACCAGTTTACTTTTTGGTCCTTATGGGCATTGAAAAGTGGGGTGTTCTGCATGTCTATGGTGCCCATCCTATCAATGAAGGGCATGTTCTGAAAAACTAGCATTTCCTAGTTACCTGATTCTATACTTTATGCACCAGGCAGACATTGAGGTCCCAAATGCCTAGAGACAAAGCCTGCTGAAGGTTTGGAGTTTTCAAAATCCAATCCCCATGAATATTTACCTGTATGTTGAAGTGTGGTAGTGTTTGTGATTGGTGAGCCTTCAATCAGAGGTAACATATCTGACACCTTGCCTTTACAAAGTAACAATAATAACGTTAGCTAAAGCATTTATTGAGTATGCCCTATGGGTCAGATTTACATGTGTATGATCTCACTTAATCCTCACAAACATACAAGAGTGTGGAAGGCAAAATAGGGGTTTCCAAAAGATGTCCGCACATTAATCCCACCAACCTATGAATGTTATGTTACAATGCAAAAGAGAAGCAAGGTAACAGGTGAAATTAAGGCTGCTAATCATCTGACTTTAAAAATAGGGAGATTTGGGGGCTCCTGGGTAGCTTAGTCAGTTAGGCGACTGATTCTTGATTTCAGCTCAGGTCATGATCTCATGGTCATGAAATCTAACCCCCCATTGGGCTCCATGCTGGGTGTGCAGCCTGCTTGGGATTCTCTCTCTCTCTCCCTCTCTCTCTCTCTCTCTCTCTTTCTTTCTATTTGCCCTTCCCTTGCTCTCATGCATGCTTGCTGTCTCTCAAAAAAAAAAAAAAAATAGGGAGATTATCCTGGATTATCTGAGTGGGCCTAAAGTAATCGCAAGAGTTCTTGAATATGGAAGACGTCAGTGCCAGAGTGATGCAATGTAAGATTCAGTGGGCTCTTGCTGGCTTTGAGAAGGCACGGGGGCCACAAACCAAAGAGTGTGGGCAGCCTCTAGAAGCTGGAAAAGGCCAAAAACCTGATTCTCCCCTAGGATCTCCAGAAAGAACACAGTCCTGCCAACATCTTGATTTTTTTTTTTTCAACGTTTTTTATTTTTATTTTTGGGACAGAGAGAGACAGAGCATGAACGGGGGAGGGGCAGAGAGAGAGGGAGACACAGAATCGGAAACAGGCTCCAGGCTCCGAGCCATCAGCCCAGAGCCTGACGCGGGGCTCGAACTCACAGACCGCGAGATCGTGACCTGGCTGAAGTCGGACGCTTAACCGACTGCGCCACCCAGGCGCCCCGACCAACATCTTGATTTTAATCCAGCGAGACCCACATCAGGCCTCTGACCCACAAAACTGAAAAGTCGATGTGTGTTGTTTCAAGCCACTGAGTTTGTGCTACTTTGCTATAGGAACAATAGGAAACTCATTACAAGGAGATACTATTATTCCCCTGAATTTTAGATGAGAAATTTTGAGTCCCAACCAAGGGGCACTCATTACCTCAAAACAGAAATAATTTGTTGTAAGAGACCCTCACCATTTGGACCATGAAGAAGACAAAAAGTGAAACTTCTGTTTGTTTTCTTTAATCATATTATTCTTTCTGCCACCCCTCCCTAAAAATGGATGTGAATGACTGGTTGACTACATGTAATTGTCATATAACACAGGGTTTTAAAAACTAGAAAATTGGTCCGCACAGAATAAAGGAATGTGTCTGGAAAATCTTCTTCATCTCACCATCACGGGATGCATATTCCATATAACTCAAGTGGCAAAAGCATCCTGTTGGTTCTAGTACTATTTTCCATGCGAGAAGTCCAAGAACTAAAACAAACAAACAAACAAAGTCAGTAAAAAGGAGTTAGCCAAACAAAGACATCTATCAGAAAATGGCTTAAAACTGGGACCAGCATGTGGATGTTTTTAACTGAGCTAAGGTGATTTTTTTTGGGGGGGGCGGTCTGTGTATAAATCAAATAGTTGTGTCTCTTGAGGTGAACCACCTCATATTAGTGACTTTGGCATCACGTAGTGGAGCTTTAGTATTTGTGCCAAGTTCCTTAGGCATGTCGGACACATCACATGAGCCTATTTCATGATAAGCCCCGTGCCTGTTTTTACTAAATATTACTGTAAATCCTCACCTGCATACGTCTGAATAACATGTTTCTGTGGTAAATCCTTCACCAGGCGATAATCTATACTAGACTAAAATCGCCTCAAGCACCTTCAGTTTTGGTATTTTGTTCCAGTGACTTTAATCTACAGCTTACTTCATGAGCAAAGTATATGCCAATATATCTAATGAGGCCTAAGCCCTAGTTGGCTTAAAATATCATTCTCTAGGGAAACGAGAGGTGGTTACTATGATGAAGTCAGCTAGTAACACAAAAAGTACAGTTTGGCAATTTATTAGTTTCATTTGTAAGGCTGCAGAGCTAAGAGCCGAGACAATTGCTTTAATCCTTTGTCCCTTATCCTATTTCTCCCTCTGACAGCATTCGCTTGGCTCCTGCAGCTAAGCTTAGGAGTCTGGCTGGGGAGCTGCTCTCACACTGGTGGGGCTCTCCTTCACCCTTCACCTGTTAGCTCTCCCCTGGTCATGCAAATCAACATGCAGGAACAGTTCTCACATGTGCTCGGGCCACATATTCAAGTCCCTTAGTCATGGCCCTTCATTTCTGACTTTCTGTCTTGTTGACTCAGAAAGAATTAAGATTAGGAAGAATATCTTTCTTCTTATGCACCTCTCGTAATTGTATGTGCACATGATGGCTATCTCAGTCAACTAGAGGCACAATACTGCTGCATAACAAATGATCCCTAAACTCGGTGGCTTACAGCAATAAGCGTTTATCCTTACACTTGCGGAAGATGTGGTCTGGCTAACCTAGCCTCTTTTCCGGGCTGTGGGCTGGCTGGCTTTGGTTCCCGGCTGCAGGTTCAGTTGAAGTCTATTCTAAGTGTCTGTGTGAGGGGGCTGGGCTGGCAGGGAAACAGCTCTCCAGGTAGAGCATGTTCTTCTCATGGGGGAAACTGGAGTACAAGAGGGCAGGCAGAACCATTCAGGTACGTTTCTGGTCTCTGCTTTTGTCACCACCATTGCATCACCAAAGCAGCTTACATGTCCAAGCCCAAAGTTGAAGAGCAGGAAAAACACACTTCACTCATATGGGAGCAAGGCAAGGGAAGGAATGATATAAATCTGTCATGAGACGATAAAGAATTGAAACCCCAAATTCAGTCAACCACAATGGTCCATATGTATAGGATATGTTGAACTTCCTGGGGAAACATTTTCTAGCAAGACTGGGGTAGAGGAGGGTTAAAAAAGCAAACGTCCAGTGGGGCGTCTGGGTGGCTCAGTCAGTTGAGTGACCAACTCGATTTCGGTGCGGGTCATGATCTCCCAGTCTGTGAGTCTGAGCCCCACGTCAGGCTTTGCCCTGATAGCTCAGATCCTGCTTGGGATTCTCTCTCTCTCTGTGTCTCTCTCTCCCTTCCCCACTTCTCTCTGTCTCAAAATAAATAAGTAAACTTTAAAAAAAAAAAGCAAACTGGGGGCACCTAGGTGGCTCAGTTGGTTGAGCATCTGACTTTGGCTTAGGTCATGATCTTACCGTTCATTAAGTTCAAGCCCCCCATCAGGCTCACTGCTGCCAGCCTGTCAGTGCAGAGACCCCTTCAGATCTTCTGTCCCCCTCTCGTTCCCCCTACCCCACTTGTGCTTTCCCAATAAATAAATAAATACCCTTCTCGTTCCCCCTACCCCACTTGTGCTTTCCCAATAAATAAATAAATAAATAAATAAATAAATAAATATTTGGAAAAAAAAAATAAAGCAAACTGCAGTGAGAATAGCAATAAAGCAAATCTGGCAGTTATAAAGTTATACATTTTATTTGCTAGCATCCCTAATTCTTGCATTTTTTGGATAATTACAAAAGATCCACAACTTCTATGGTTACTCTCCTTTTTCCTCCCTGTGTAGATATTCTGCTACTAGCAGGGAAGTATTTAAAAACAACCCTAGCTCTGGAGTTTGAAAGACCTGAATTTTAATCATAGATCTACTGTGTAATTGCTAAGTATCCCTGAATGATTCCTTCTGCGTTTCTTGACCCAAGTTTTCTCATCGTTAAGTTATGATAGTATCTTCTGTGTTGCTTGTGTTTCTTGACCCAAGTTTTCTCATCATTAAGTTATGATAGTATCTGTGCTGCAGAGTTCTTATGAGGATCAGGCATAGAACGTGGCATGTAGCAGGGATCTAAAAAGGGGGAACTGGGGCACCTGGATGGCTCGGTCCATTAAGCATCCGACTTCGGCTCAGGTCATGATCTCACGGCTTGTGGGTTCAAACCCGCATCGGGCTCTATGCTGACAGCTCAGAACCTGGAGCCTGCTTTAGATTCTGTACCTCACTTTTTCTCTCTCTCTACCTCTCCCCCACTCATGCTCTGTCTCTCTCTGTCTCTCAAAAATAATAAATAAACGTTTAAAAAATTAAAAAAGAAAAAGGGAGCTGATGTTCTTATCATTTGTCCTTACTCTCGCCCCCTCTCTCTGTCCTATTATCCAGCATCTACCACAGAAATGTGTTTATTGGTTCAGAATGATCAGTGGACATTTGACCATTTGTCATAAGACAAATAACAATTTGGGACCATAACATGGTGGGGCGGGGGGTATTAGAAGCACACCACTTGGGGGTTGGTAAATGTCTGCTTTGCTCTCATTCCTGTGGTATATCTTGTGGATAATGTAAGCACGGAATTTCAAGCATGTCAGTGACTAATTGTACAATCAGTTTTCATCTAGGCTACAAAGAAAAACAGATTTTACCCCCTGGCCAGGTGCTTTAGGTAAATAGGGTTTAGAAGCTTTAAACACTTCTTTAGAAGAAAGGATCCCTTGAGATCCTATACTTCACCTCAAACTTAATGTTCAGCCCCACTTCAACTCCCTAATATGTATCATACTTATGACTCACTGATAAATTGTGCAACCAGTTGACTAATGCACAGTCTATTTCAAGAAGATATGGTTCATCTCTTTTTCACCACTGTATTCTTAGCACTTGGCACAGTAGATGCTCTATAAATACTTGTCAAATCAACAGATAAAAGAAGTAATGACTAAATCTGAATTTTAAACAAGGAGAAAGACTTCCTAATTAAGTACAAACCAAGCCCATTAATTTTATTTTTCAACAAAATGCATTTGTATTACTCATTTCTGTATTGTCTTTAAACTGTTATTTCAAATCATTTTCAGTCCTAGGCCTTAATATTTGAATTATAATAAACTACTCTTTGAGATTTACTATGTAATAGCTCCATTTCCTACTTTGCATGCATGTAGCATTTAGGGGTTAAAGACGAGGTCATTATCACCTACCAAGGATATATTGGAATTTATGAAATGAATAATAATGTTAAAATAAAGCTCTCATTATCCCACAGTGCAATCTTTAAACAACTGGACTTTAACTTTTTCATTCTCATATAAGGATATAATTATACTCAGACTTATTTTTATTTATTGTACTCTCTTTAGAATAAAAACCAAATGCTTGGCAGTCATTTAAAGGAATTATCATCAAATCAAGGAATTCACTATTCTATGAAGTTATATGTGTGTGTATGTGTGTAAAACACAATATATGCAATATATTCTAACCTGGTAGGTGACATAAATACTATGTAACACAGAGCTATATATAATATTTTATTCCTATAGTTTTATATATAATGCAAAAAAAATATAGTTTCAAACAATGCACTAAATCTCAGTGTGTTCTTTTTGTGGAAAGGTTTCTAAGTAATGTGGCTTTTTATCATAATTAATTTAATTCGAAAAAGTTCATAAAACTATAAAGACAAAAATAAAACCATGCATAATGAGGATATTCCCATAATCTTCATTGGCACCATCCAGGAAAAGGGAAGCCCTATTAAATATTTGGTATATTTCTTTTCTTTTTCTTGTGAAGATATAGATAGAAAGATAGATTAGACAGATAGATAGATAGATGTAAAGGTGTGTGTGTGTGTGTGTGTGTGTGTGTGTGTGTGTGTGTGTGTATGGAGAGAGAGAGAGAGAGATGGGAGAGATTAACAAAATTGAAGTCATACAGCATAAACCGCTTTGCTCCCTGCTTCTTTCACTCAACAATACACCATATATAGTAAGCATCTTTCAAAGGTTTTTATTTGTATCATTTTAATGACTGTATAACATTCTATACTGTGTAAGTACCCAGTCCTCTAATATTAGACATTCAAGGTATTCTACATTTTCTAACATTATAAACGAGACAGCAATGATTTGCCGGCAATCACTTTATGCTACCCGGCAGCAGGTTTCAACCTAAGTAGTAATGCTTTTGATCAGGTTTGCAAACCAGGCTAACTAGTTGGTCAGTAATCACACAGTAGATCCATAGTTCTTTAGCCAGGGACCCACCCCTGGTTGAACCAGCCAGGGTCAGCAGAGGTCATACGTTCAGTTCGCAAGTTAGATAATAATGCTATTCAAAGTATGGTGGCTGCAATGTTATTTAAAAGTAGGCGAAAAGCATAAGAGACTGTTAAAAACTGAGAACAAACTGAGGGTTGATGGGGGGTGGGAGGGAGAGGAGGGTGGGTGATGGGTATTGAGGAGGGCACCTTTTGGGATGAGCACTGGGTGTTGTATGGAAACCAATTTGACAATAAATTTCATATATTAAAAAAAAAAGTAGGCGAGATGGGTTTAGGCGGTACAGAAACGCACGAGTAGTTATTTGTTTTTAATGAGTAATAAAGTAATATCAATAAGGTAACCTCTTGGCATAAATATTTAAGTCTGTTTTAGTGATGATTTACGCCTTCCATTCATTCATCAAACAAATGCTTCTTGAGAATCTCCCAGACCCCAGGCTGTGTTTCCACACATTGGGGATGCCACTATAAACAAGACAGGTAAGATTTCGACCCTCAAGAGGCTTATTCTAGCAAGAGAAACACATAATAAAAAAAAGTAAACATAAATATTTGAATTCAGGTAGTGATCAGTAATATGGAGGATATAAAGGAAAGTGAGAGAAGGAAGACAAGGAGGTCTAGGTATTGCTACTCACAGAAGCATTCATTTCTATGAAATGAGAAACTGAGCAGGTGTGAAGATACAGGGGCGCAGCATTCTCTGCAAAATGAACAAAAGTACATTCCACATACTGCATACTGCATTCTGCATACTACATACCCCAGAATGAACAAAATGAACGACCTGAAAGAGCAAGCTTCGTGCATTCCAGAAAGCAATGCCAGACCGTTTGACTTAAGCAGACCGAGCAAGGGGTACTGGTAAAGAGGTCAGGAAGGTGATTCAGAAGGCAGGTCACAGAGGGCCTTGTCAGACCCCGCAAGGATTTACCTTGCTCACAGTGGAGTGGCAAACACAGGATAGTTTTATCAGACAAATTTATGTTCCGGAAACATATTCTGCTGCTGTGTGGAGAACCAGTTGGTAAAAAGCAGGAGCAAAAATAGGAAGATGAGTTAGGAATTTAATTAATACCACAGTCAGGTGTAAGACTCCCTTGGACCAAAATAAGAGAGTGGATGTGGTGAGAACTGTCAGATTCAACGTCATGTTTTGAAGGTGCCGCTGACAACACTTGGAGGAAGAGAAGTAAAGTGTGTGAAGATTTGGGATGACACCTACACATTTGACTGTGTGATTCAGGCAATGGTGATGCCCTATACTAAAAAAGAGAATCCGTGCAAAGGGCGGATTTGAGACGAAAAAAATTAATAATTTTGGTTTTAACGTGATGGTATTCAAACCTGAAGCTTCGGGGGCAGGAGGGAACGGGATTCTCACTGGATGCTATTTAAAGCCACGCGCCTGGATGGGATCAGCTAGGGAGCCTGTGAGGAGGGCGGGGCCCAGAGCTTGCAGCCGGAACTGGGAAGCAAAAGAGGTGAGGTGGGAGGATACCCAGGAGAGTATGTGCAGGTGTGCAGGGAGGACCCACAAGACCGTGTCTTCCAAGGGGATATCTGTGCTCAGTCTGCCGCGAGGTTGCAGAACATGGAGATTGAAAATTTGCTGCTAGCGGTTGCCAGACGAGGGGGGGGGGGGCAGCATGGGAGAAGGGGAGCCGGAGATCCAAGCTTCCAGTTATGGATTGAGCAAGTCACGGAATAAAAGGCACAGCACAGGGAATAGAGTCAATGATACTATACTAGTGCTGTGTGGCGACAGAAGGTGGCTATACTTGTGATCACAGCCTGACGTGGAGAGAAGTCAAACCACTATGTTGTGCATCTAACGTACTGCGGTGTGTCAACCATACTCAAATTTAAAGACCATAAAAAGCAGAAGAAAACCGCTGCTTTTAGCAACATGAAGATTGCTGGTGATTTTCACAGAGCAATTTCAGAGTAGTGAGGGCAAATCCCCGCTGAAGCGAGTCAGCGCGCTGCGCGAGGTGAGACAGTGCGACAGCGAACACAGTCAAGTCTGTTAAGTCTTGCCCAGAAGCTGAGGCAATGTGGGAGTAGGTCTAGGAAAGGCTTGCCTCTACTTTGCTGAGATGAAAAGTCTAATTGCATGCTGATATCCAGTGAGACCGAAGAGTGGAAGTGCCGGGGACGGGCTCAGGGTGGAGAGACTGTCCTTAGAGAGAGCAGGAGCTGCTCATCCTTTGTGACCAAAGGGAAGACATTGCATGAGGGTGTGGTGAAAGGAGGCTGGTGGATTTGGGACGGGGGAAAGGAAGCAATTCTCATCTGCTTGTTTTGTTGTTGTTGTTGTTAATTATAAGCTGAGAGTGGTGACCGGGAGGAAGCATTGGAGGTTGGAAAAGAGAGACCATCTAGAACAGTCCTCTGAAAAAGTGGACAGGAAACTGAACAGAGAATTCGAGCAGAATTCTCCTGCAGTCTGGGCCCCCAGTTGAGATCTGTGGCAATGCATGTAAAGCAAATGTCTTTTTCCTCACGTCCCATCCATCTGGCTGCTAGAATGCAGGTGTGGGATAGGCAGGGTTGAATTATCACCAGGGTTTGGGTTTTGTCAGGAACAGTACAATGGAAATAGAGGCAGACAAAAGAGTTGAGGGCGTGTCTAAGGACATTGTGGTGACACTCTATGAAATCTAAGCTGGGTAAGGAAAGAAGTGAGCCAAGAGGAGAGAATTGGACAGGGAAGAGGTCATGGGGTGGATCCCTGATCTACCGGAATGGTGTCATTTTTGAGTGATATCACAGTGGAGATCACAAAGTGGGGTGACGGAAAACAAGATTTTGGAGCTTGCTGATAATAACAAGATCTAGGCTATCATTGTGGGAACAAGTGAGCATGATGGGGAGGTGGGTGGAGGGGAGATGTTGGAGTGAGATTGAGGAATTGGACTTGATGTCCCAAGTAAAGGGGTTCTGAATCCCGCCTGCATGTTCAGATCAACCCACGGGTTGAGAAAAAAAAATACCCAATGCCTGGATTTTATCTTGACCAATTAAATCAGCCTCTCTAGGGTTTGGGGAGGTGGGCCCAGGTAATCTTGAAAGACATCATCCTGTGATGCAAATGTGTAGGTAAATTTGGAGACCAACCATCTATATAGTGTTGAAGTCACCAAGAATGATATCAGGAGCAGTAACAGAAGGAAATGTAGTGAGTTGGTTGCTCAAATCTGCCATGCCTGAAGCAGAATGACTGGGTGGATAGGAAATAAAAGCAGTTTAGTGTCACCTCAAGGCAGCAGGGGTTTCTGAAAAAGAAGCACTGATGAGAAACAAGGAGAGCACCTGTTTTCCTATTCTCACCTCTAGGACCCAGAAATGTGGGACGGGGAAGCAAACACAGCCACCAACTGGAAGGGCTGCCGGTAAGCAGGATGCAGGGGGCAGATCCGGATCTGAGGGCAAGAACGTGAAGGTATTCAGGAGAGAGTCTGGGAAGAGGATTCAGAGAAGAGCGTGAAGGTAAAAGAGGTGTTGCTATTCAAGCTCTGAGTTCCAAAGGCCACACTGGAAAGGACTGCAGTTTGGGAAGGAACGGGAGGGTGGCTCAAATAATGGGCTTCACAGCAACGTATGGACTAGAGTGCCTGTGTTGACCTGAGAGGCTTGGACTTGTGGTGACTAAGGCCAATGAGAGTGTGAGACATGAGGATTAGTCCCATGGCCTCTTAGGGAAAGGCGGAAATGAATTCTGAGTACAGCTTCCTTCCTGGGATAGGGGGCTAAGGTAGTAGGTGATGACGAAACAGGTGGAGGAATTAGGTTGGTGGAGTTGTGGAAGGAAGGCTGTGTGTCTCTAAAGCCTTTTATGTTGAACTGGAGACAGCGTCAAAGAGGGTGGGAGAGTGGCGTCTGGGTGACCCAGTCAGTTAAGCATCTAATAGCTGGGAACCTGCTTGGGATTCTCTCTTGCTCACTCTCTCTCTCTCTCTCTCTCTGCTCCTCCCCTGAGCTTCTCTCTCTTTCTCTCCCTCCTTCTCTCAAAAATAAACTTAAAATAAAACCAGGTAGGAGAATAATCCTACAAAGAGTAAAGTATCAACCTCTCTTAAAATCTTTGACATAAACAGCTAAATGCTCTGAACCTCAGGACTTGAATTATATTGCAATGATCTGTTTATGTGCCTGTCTACAAGTAGGCTTTAAATTGCCCCAGCAAGATCTTTTTCTTATTTATCTTTTTACCTCCAGCACCTTAGCATAGTGCCTAGTACAGAAGAGGTACTTAATAAATGTTTGATGTACCGAAATGAAACGCTTAAAAAGCCAAAGACCAAGTCTTTCTGTGTCTAGAGTCAAGTAATCAAGTGAGACACAATATTTTGTTAGAATTTCTGGTTTGTAACCTTACCAAACTGGACCTCTTGCTAAGTACACTTACTTGTTTTTTTAAGTTTGTTTATTTATTTTTTGAGAGAGAGGGTGAGCAGGGAAAGGGCAGAGAGAGAGAAAAAGAGAGAGAGAGAAAGACAGAGAATCCCAAGCAGGTTCCATGCTGTCAGCACAGAGCCTGTTGCAGTGCTTGAACTCACGAACGCTGAGATCATGACCTGAGCTGATGTCAAGAGTCAGATGTTTAACTGACCGAGCCACCCAGGCGCCCCAATACACTTATATTTCTAACCACAAACAGCACTTTTATTTTTTTACTCATTAAAAGAATTAAATTAAAGTAGTTTCTGCCAGGAATTGGTGTCATGAAATATGTGTTTAAGTATTACATTAAGAAATCAATATTTCTAGCTTGCACTAAGTACATTAAGCATCCCTTAATTCAGGAGCATGAGCAGTGTGTGCACTTAAGATTAATTTTATGAAAAGAGAAGATAAAGTAGATCAGCCAAGCCAAAGAGACAGTGAGTCCTCAACATGGTCTTTAGTACTAAACTTTTTGCTGTATTTGGGGCACCGGTTTCTCCCTTTGTTTGGAGTTTGTGTCTGGAATCAGGACAAGCTAACACAGAGCAAAAGCAAAGAGACTCTACTCAAAGAATTAGCTATCTGTTCTCAGCTTCTTGTAGAATCCTGTTGTATTTCTCCCTTACTTGTAATATTGTATCTCAGAAATACAAATACTAGCTGTTTCATATAATGTGGTAATTTACTAGAATGTTATTTTTTTCTTTCTTTTTTTTTAGAGAGAGAGAAAGAGAAAGTGAGCGGGGAGAGAGGGCAATAGGGAAAGAGAAAGAGAGAGAGAATCTTAAACTGAGCGTGGAGCCCATGGTGGGGTTTGATCCCACGACCCTGGGATCATGACCTGAGGCAAAGTCAAGAGTCGGATGCTCAACCAACTGAGCCACCCACGTGTCCCTAGAATACCATTGTTTTAAAAATATTTCTTATGCTGTATGTCAAAATAAATCCCAAAGAATTTACGTGTGAGGGGAAAAAAAAGAAGAAAAATAGAAGAACAAGATAATTCTATCTTGATGCAACCCAGATGCAATAAAAAAAGATTCAAAGGAGGTGCGCCTGAGTGGCTCAGTCAGTTAAGCGTCCAACTTCAACTCAGGCCATGATTTCATGGTTCATGAGTTCGAGCCCTGCATTGAGCTCTATGCTGACAGCTCAGAGCTTGGAGTCTGCTTTGGATTCTGTGTCTCCCTCTCTCTTTCTGGCCCTTCCCTGCTCATGCTGTGTATGTGTGCGTTTCTCTCTCTCAAAAATAAATACATTTTTAAAAAAAATTTTAGAAAGATTCAAAGGAAAATATTCAAATATACAAAACTTTATGAAATCGCAAATATGTAAATCACAAAACAATAATAAAAAGGAAATTGTTTCTCATTAAATGTGAAGAAAAGAATTAATGTCCATATTCAAGCATATAAGAAAAATAATCCCAGCATGCCTAAGTGGCTCAGTCGGTTGGGTATCTGACTTTTGATTTCTGCTCAGGTCATGATCCCAGGGTCATGGGATTGAGCCCCATGTCCTACTTTGCACTGAGCATACAGCCTGTTTAGGATTCTCTCTCTCTCTCTTTCTCTGTCTCTCTCCTCCCTCTACCCCTCTCCCCTGTTTGCATTCTCTCTCTCTAAAAAAAGAAAAGAAAAGAAGAGAAAATAATCCCAATAGTTAAGTGTTCAAAGGATACAAGCAATGACCACATAGTAAGAGATATAAATTCTAAAAAAATAAACAGAAGATAACAATAAAAATATTAGTTTAATCCTATCAAATGAGCCAAACTGGATTAATAACAATCCACATCTAGTGAAGATGTGATACAAAGCATTCATACAGCATTTGCAATATTGTAATTTAGGGCAACCATTTTGGAGAGTTATATTAAAATGTCGTTATTTTAGGGGTGCCTGGGTGGCTCACTTGGTCAAGCGTCCAAGTTTGGCTCAGGTCATGATCTCAACAGTTCATGAGCTACAGCCCCATGTCAGGCTCTATGCTGACAGCTCAGAACCTGGAGCCTGCTTCAGATTTTGCGTGCCTCTCTCTCTGCCCCTCCCCTACTCATGCTGTCTCAGTCTCTGTAAAAATAAATAAATAAACTTTAAAAATAAATAAATAAACACTTTTTAAAAAATATGTAGAATTTGGACTAAGATTAAAAAGGATGAATATTTTAATGTAATTATTTCCAAATTAATAATAATAGTGACTAATATTTACAAAAGACTTCTTGGTGCCAAACACTGTTCTAAGTGCTTTATATATATTTTATCTAACATAATCCTCAAACTGCTCAATTAAGTGAGTACTATCAATATCTCCATCTTATGGGTGAGGAAATTGAAGCAAAAGAGGCTTAATAACTTTTTTCAAGGTCAGTCAGCTACAAAGGGACATGGTCAGAATTCAACTTGAGAATCTGGCCTCAGGATGACAAAACTATGAATTATTCTTCTTTTTCAAGTTGTCCTATACTATGGTTGAGATATTGCTTCTATGATTAACAGAGAAGGAGTTTTCCATAAACTTTTCCACCTAGAGAAAGCTAAAGGTATAGAAGGCAGATGTCTTTAGCTCTTTGCCAAACTCCATGGAGATTTCTCTCACTCTTTAATTATTATGTATTTAAAAGAAGCTGGGAAAACAAGGGCTCCATTCTTACTATCATTCCCAAAAGCCCAGTCTCTGTCCACTACAGCTTGATCCAGGGAGAGTTAATATAGCTGGCTCTCTGCTTTCTGGAACAATCAGCTCCCCTGTGCATGCTGGGGTAAAAATTACGTTCGTGTGTTCGCATTTACTTTGAACACTGCACTCGATTACAGGTGAATGGTTCCATGCTGGAGAAAGGGCAGCAATTAAATGATAGAAAATCATGTTTCCTGTGTGAAGAAATGCAGAGGAACAGGCTAGGAAAAAAGAAAAAAAGCATTACAACAATCGGTAATTTTTTTTTCACTTATCATGAATAAAATCCTGCAGGAAATTCTGCCTTGAGCCTTTTTGCCAGATGTCATAGCATTCTCTTTCTGCTTTCACCCAACGACCAAAGGTAAATCTGAGTGCCATCCTGCACACATACAGTTTAGATTCTTTTTGAGTGTATAATCCAGTGATTCCTCTTGCATAGTGTGAGACATGCAGGATGCGGTGAATTTTCAGCAGATTCAAAGTATGGATTCATCACTCGAAACTAGTCCTCTTCTCCAGCTCATTCAATATGAATCAGTATTATTATTATTATTATTATTATTTACTTTTAATATATTAAGGCTTAAATATTTCAGGGATTTTTCCTACAAGTCTTGGGCAATAACGAAAGGGATCTGAGACAGAAGAAGAAGGAAACAACAAAGACATAAGATTAATTTTCAGCTAAAATAAGCTCCACTCAATTACCTTTGGGGCAGAAATTGCTTTTATTCTCTGGGAGTGCTTGCAGCTGTTTGAACTTTGCTGATTTTTTTCCCCTGAGATTCTCATCTCGGCTACCTGGATAGTGCACAACATGTTCAGCAAGTTGTTCAGTAGGTAGGAGGAAGTCACTGATCTATCCTTCCTACTTTCCCAACTACCAAGCAAATCCACTTCAAGGTGAGACTCCAGAAATAACCTTCTGCATGAGTGACCAGCAGTTAGACAATGTGGCTTCTGGGATGGGATGATGTCACCAGCCAGGGTCTAAGCTTTGCAAATGCTTCTCAACTCTGCATAAGTCATTTCAACTATCGGTCTTGCTCTCTCCTAGTGGCCAGATGAGGGAAAAACAGTGATTGTAAACCATTTTAAGATTCAGAATCTTTTTTTTTTTCCTACGGAGGGCAAAACACTTAATTACATTAACTACCTTTAATGCTATACTGAGGGGGAAATTTTTATATATATGAAAAACTTTTATGTATATGTATTTAAAGAGGCCTCGCTGTGTTGTGAGAGAAATGTATACGTAATATGCATGGCATATATTATTTGATGCTGGTTGAGACTTCCCTTAAAAATTGCATCTTAAACTTATTTTTTAAAAAGTAAGTCTCTTTAGAAAGGGCATAAAGAAAAGATTCATTGAGGTGGAAGATATTTTATTTAAAAAAGTGTGATTTGGTATAAAATATATAACTGAATTTGTTCAAAGGTATAGGGAGGATTTCACAGCCATCAGTTTTAACAGCTGAAAATGCATTTTCTTTCGTCAGTGTGTTTGTTTTTCTTTTAAATGATCACGAAGTGAAATGAATGAGTGTCTCCTGCCTGGCACAGGAATGAAAATTTGCTTCTTTCAAGCTATGAGAGTTTCGCTAGGATTTAATTTCTTTGTAAAGTCGAAGGTTAGAATGTATTCACCTCTAGCTTCTCCTGTCCAGCTGTAAGATTCTATTAGTATCTCTTTTCTAGGAATGATTTCAAGGGCATTCTCAAAGAAAATTTTGGGGGAAAATGTACTCTTAGTTCCTTCCTTTCAAAGACTTGATTGTTTGAACCTACCCACAAGTCAGAATTCATTGCTGCTGCTTCTGGGCTTGTCACTCTGCTCCGAATTACAGTCATTTACTTGCAGATTGATTTTCTCTACCAGGTTATAAACCTACTTGAAGGCCAAAACTTGTGTCTTATTCATTCAAGTGTCCCCTTCCTCCAAGTATTTACAACAGCAATAGACTCCCTAAAAGCAGAGTAGAATTAGCAAGAACCTTGCACCTAATGGGTTTCCTACATTTGTTCAGTGACTATTGGATGTAACTCAGAAGCTGCAACTCAGTTTCACAGAGCTGGGCATAACTCAGTAGCACAGTTTCCTTCTTGTCTCCAGCCCATGATACCCAGACCAGCCTGTGTCCTGGTGCGGCAGTCAGATTGTTGTCTTACCCATTTATTTTCTCAGCACTTCATGAGTGCCGGGTACACCATTATCATCATTAACACACATAGTTCTCACTGCATTCCTAGTGCTTTACAAGTACTAACTCGAACTCTCACCCCACCTGCTATTCTCTTCGTTTTACAGCCAAGGAAACTGAGGCACAGAATGTGACAATATTCAACACCAAATAGTCTAGGGTCAGAGGCCACTTTTCTAGATCACAGTTCCTCCCACATGGAGTAGTGTTACTCTTTGGAAACAAAATTAAATCTAAGGGTCATTTCCTGGGTAATTGACCATTCTTCAGGATTCCTAATCCCTTTTGATGTATCTTTCAGTTGCTAATCAAATAGAAGAGCTCAGAGCCTGTTTTGCCAAGAAGGCAAAACATTATTAAAACAGCGGTGTTCAAAGAATCTAAACCCGCCTAGCTTTCTGAATTCATTTTCCCTTGATTCAGCCTTGGTGAAAAACAGAGTGCAGCCTGACCCAGCGATAACCCCATTAGGGAGTTTCTTTCGGTGCAAACAACAATTTAAGCAAATATGCCCTTCTGTTTTTTTCTAGTGCTCTTTGTTATTGTAGTAAAATCTAAGTTGGGCTTCATGTGGAATCGCAAAGAGCCACAAGGGGACTTTTCATTATATGCAGAAATGCAACAGAATGCTTTTTATGCCCCTCCAAGCAGTTATTATTTATCTGCATGGCTAAGGATAGAAGATCTAAAAAGAAGCCAAGTGCTAGACGGGTCTCTGCTCCTTCACCCCGATGGAAGTTTCAGGTCCTGTGTGCAATGTCTGGGCAAGTGCAGTCACTCTCAAAGCCAGGGGATCTGCCATTTCCTTTGCAGTTCAAGTACTCCAACTACAGACATTCCTACTTTTAATCTGATTATTAAAAGCCAACTAAAGTAGTTAAATGTTTAAAAAGGGTGAAGACCTGATAATACGTAAGACGCTCTGAGTACTCTGTTGACACTTAAATACTGTAGCCAAGGACAACGCAGGAAGTCATTTACTGCTATTAATCAGTAATCTAAAAGCTTTGTGTAGGTGTGCAAGTGTCTCTCCCTTGGCTAACATCTGTGAATTGATCACTGAAAAATCTGATAAAGGAACATTCTAAAAGTACACAGTGAAATCCAAATGATTGCCATCAATTACAGCTTACCTTTTGTCAGTCTCAAACTTGACATTTTAAAACGTTTTCGTTATCACCTTGCTTCAAAACCAACAATGCACCTACGGTTAAAATTCTACCTTTCTTTCATCAAGACATTTGAGACCTATAAGACTTAAACTTCTATTTCACACTGACTTTACTTCTATAGTTTTTAAAATAAAGATTTCATGCCCTCTGTATGCTTTATTTTTTCCTCAAGATCTTGTTTTGTAATCCTGACCCATGAAAAGTACTGCCATCTGCTGGCCATTGGTATTTAACTCTGTATGAACAGTTTGGGGTCCTTGAAAGGACTGTGAAAAAGCACACACCAACCCATTTGTGGGTACATTTGTGACTTTAAAGTTGACCTTTAAATGATGACACCTCTGTGTGTATCTGTGTGTGTCTCTCTTTCCCGTCCAAAGTGAGCGGGACAAATGTTAGACAATATTGACTGGCAAGGTTAAAAAAAAAAAAAAAAAAAAAAAGGCTAAGTTTTGCTGCCCCCTGCTGTTCAAGTTTCTTAGCATATCTGAGCTTTCATTCTTGCTAAAACTAAAAACAAAATGTGTTTGTTCCTGCTTTTATTTATTCACATAGTTGTTCACTCAGTTATTTACTCAATGAATGAATACAAGCCGTACTACCTACCTATGAGCCATGCTGTACAAGGTGACTGAGACAAGGAAAGAAAACCTGACTGAGACAAGGAAAGCAAAATGAAGAATTCCAAGGTAAAATGACATGAAAATCTGTTTTAAAATGCCCCTAGAGGGGCGCCTGGGTGGCTCGGTCGGTTAAGCGTCTGACTCTTCATTTCAGCTTGGGTAATTATCTCACAGTTGGTGGGGTTGAGCCCCGCTTCAGGCTCTGCCTTGACTGAGCCGAGTCTGCTTGGAATTCTCTCCCTTTCTCTCGCTGTCCCTCACCTGCTTGTACTCTCTCTCTAAATTAATTAATTAATTAATTAAAATAATGTCCCTAGAGTCTATAAATTCAGTTGTATCAAATCAGTGATGTTTGCCTTAATAATAGTCTGAGGCAGAGTGGGGAAGAGAAGGGAAGGGGGCAGAAAGGGAGGACAGGCAAGGAGAAGGAGGGGAGGAGAGAGTGGACAGGACGGTGAACAGAGTGTAATCCAGTCATGGCAGCACCAGGAGGATAGCCACTTGTTTCCTTTTTACTTTAAGTCCATTTTAAGCATAAAACTTTTTTTTAATGTTTATTTATTTTTGAGACAGAGAGACAGAGCTTGAGTGGGGGAGCGGCAGAGAGAGAGGGAGACACAGAATGTGAAGCGGGCTCCAGGCTCTGAGCTGGCAGCACAGAGCCAGATTTGGGGCTCGAACACACAAACTAATGTTTTAATTTAATTCTGAAATATCTTGTCAGATGATCTAGAATAAAATATTGCATCTGGTATAAGATCTCTGGGGAGGCCTGTGGAATTCTCAGCAATACCGTGCTTCCTTTTACTAACCTTTGCTCCATTTGGGCAAAAAGCGATAATTTCCGTTTGATCAGAAGCTACCTCAGCGATGGCCAATCACTTACTCTTCAATTCAGCCTCTTGGAACCTATGGCAATACCACAGGAGTGCCATTTCTCTGTGAAATATCGCCCATTGGCTTGAAACTTGGCACCTACCTCCCCGCTTTACGTAGCTAACTAGGGGCTGTCTTTTAGGAGCCCCATCACATATCGCCACCTCTGGGAAGTTTTTCCTGATTCTTCCTGAGCTACCAGTCTGATTAAGAACTCCTCTCTCCCATTTTCCCTCAGCACTTTATAAATACATTTTCCACTGCACTCCGTGAAATGACTGTTTAATTATTAATAAGCTCCCCTACAACCTCACCCTCCTTCTCGATCACTCTTTCCACCTCCTTGCCTTTATTGAAGCCTAGTCAACCATTTCCCTCCACAACTTTCTCCAGGAGAGGCCAAATGTTCTAGCGTTCCTCATGCATCATGGGACTGCCAGTCCCTCAACTGCCAACTCCAGATTGGTTTGCTTCCTGATGTCTATAAAACTAATACTATATTGAGGTCTCTGACCAGCCTTGTAGTTCTCTCTTGCCAGCTCCTCCAGCAGTTGGATCCTGGCTCCCTGCCTTCCCCTTTCCCCAAGTTCTGTTATAGACCATGGAGCTACAGTATGATCTCAGACCATGCACACAGACAATATCTTCTGTCCTATCTAATGATCTGATTTAGCTGTACACTTTTTGGATCTTGCCATAACCTGGGGTGACTATTTTTCTAAAACCTTGAGCTTCAATATCTCCCTTCAGGACCTCCCCTCCTTCCATCTTTCACACCCCTTCATCCTACCACCACTGCGCCGAGCCTTTTTTTGCGACCTTCAGTTCCTTTTACCATCACCCAGCTCCTTCTTGGCCTCTGCTCCCTAGAAGGTTGGACTCGCATGACTGATGATATAAACTCACCTTCCCAATTCCGCCCATTCCTTGAGACCCTAGCAAGTCAGACAATAGAGGCCTACGAGGGAAAATTATACACCATTGTAGATTGGTACCATTTCAAATTTATGGTCCTTAATCTGACATAGTCCCACAACCATGCCAAAAGTATGCCATTTATCTTCAAAGCCATTCTGCAACCTCATCTCTCACTTTGTTGAGAATATTAGGCCATCAGGAACCTTCTATTAAGTTTATCTCGAGCTCCCATTCTTACCTCCTTTTTCCAGACCCACAGCTCCTTCCTCTGATACAGGACCATTCTCTTCATCAGTACTTCTGATCCCATCCCCCTGGGAAACTCTGAGATCCTGCCCCATTAGCCATCCCTCTCTATCAGTATCTTCCATTTTTCCTTCTGTGTGAACTTCTTCCCCTCTGCTTACAAATGTATTCAAAACTCTTTCATCGTTAAAGGGAAAGAAAACCAACATTGACTTCCTCTCCTCTTATCGTGTTTCAGTGTCGCCTCCTTTCACTTCCAAACTTCAGGAGGGAGGTATCTCTTGTCTCTTCCTCACTTCCAGACCATTCCTTTTGCTCTTCAGTCTAGTCAGTTTCCACTCTTGGTGGAATAATCAATGTGAGGGCTTTGTTTTTATGTTTAATATTCTGGAGTCAGATGGAGTAGAGAGCTCTGCATATATATAAAGAAGTGTTTAAAACTATTTGGTTTTAACATTAATATTCAATTTATTAATTTATTAATTAAATATTTATTAACATTCAATTTATTAATTAAATAAAAAACAAGTTGTAAGTATTCCTTCAGTAATTACATTCAGTTTACAAATTGTCCTATTCTATTTTTACATTGGGTACAATGAGAAATATCTTCACTTTTTTACTGATTATTGTATTAACTATTATTGGTAACATTTCTATATTAAACAGAATAATTTTCCTCAGCTCTCTTTTGTCATTAGATTCAATTAAATATTTTAAATTTTTCAAAAATTTTACATATTTCACTTTATATTGAAGCATTTCACATTTCTAACAAGACACATTTAAGATACCTATAAGCAAAGCATTTCCAATAACTCAAATATTTTTTAAATGGAATTATTTATATGCTTATAGAATTACCTATAATACTCAGAAATATAGCGAATCAACTTTTTTGTTTTGGGGTTGGCTTTTTCTCTTTTCTTTTCTTTTCTTTTCTTTTTTTACTCACAGCTTACTATTGTCAGGCCAGAAAGGAAATGCAAAGATTTCAATAACAGTAATTTCTTTTACACTCAGATATTTCCCAATTTTATATATCCATCCCATCAGAAAACTTATTATGTATGCACCATGAATAGTTGTAAGAACCACTGAGCTATTTCTAATTTATAACCAGCTAATCACAAAGGCTCATATGGCATTCTTTAAGTTTGTCCCAGGAAGAAAGTTAATCATGGCTAATCCTACTCGAGATTATTTCCTACGAAATCTGATTAGCTGATTAAGTTGTCAAAAATAGCATGGTCATTGTCACCACTGAAGAGTTTGGGCTCTCAACCAATTTAATGCAACAGCCCCAGGGTGATGCCAACACAAAGGGCAATCAACTTGGTTGTGATTGGAAAACCAAATATTTATGTAAAGCACTCTGTCAACATTTTGTGAAAACTGTGGAGTCTTGCCATTTGAATTGTAAATTACCACAGTTAAAGTTAAGGATCAAGTGATTTGGTCACTAGTTTATTGCTTAGATCTGGGCATGTCCAACCTACAAAACCTTTCTCTTAGGAGCCAATGACACTAAGACAGACTCAAGAAGTGACTTGGCGCTCCGTTCCTCTGATCATCACTCTCCTCCCCAAGTCCTGCTTATCAAGCTCCCCATCCCTGTATTGCAAACTCACTAGTCTGAAGTATATCACTTGGTAAAAAAAATTAAGAAGCATCAGAGAACATTCAGGTTTTTCAAGTAGGTATGAAGTCGAATTTCACCATTTTAAGAAGACACACTAAGGAATTTGAATGTTGAAAGTTGAAAATCCTAGCCCCATCATCATATATGTATACATATAAACATGTATATGTGTATGCATCATATGTATATACATGTATGCACATGTATATCATCATATATACGTATATATAAATCTTGTCATGTCCCAATGTCTCATCCTTGTAGAAGATGGATATTGACCTGACATTCCTTAATCCTGAGTTTTCCTCTTTCTAAAGTGGGAATAATAATTTCTATCTTATAGATTTTTTTAGGAGATTAAGTTGTTAAATGTAATTGACATGTAACTGTAATATAATTGACATGTAGGTATTTTTTCAATAAATGTCCTTTCAGATAGCAAGTTTTCTTTTTAGTTCAAGTTAGAAAGTATAGCTGACTATTTCTGTAGAATTAGGACATAAAATTGGGGTTTAGAAAGAAAGTATTTATACATGTATCTATTTAATATATTTTTTAATTCAGGATATGGATCAAGACAAAACACTTGAAATGTGAATGGCTAATAATATATGAGAAAAAGCTCAGATGTACAAGGAGTTAAATACAAATTAACCACAAAATGGATTTGTATTTATAAATATAATGCTTATTATTGGTGAGTATGTGGGAAACAATTTCATTTTCTTCCCAGGAGTACAAGGTGGTGGTAGCTTTCTGTAAGATAATTGGACCCTATTGGGTGCTTGCAAAATGTTCATTCCTTTTGATTCTCCAGCCCCACTCCTAGAAATTTATCCTTAGGAAAAAAAATAATATTTAAACAAGTATTTGTAGGGGCAACTGAGTGGCTCAGTCAGTTAAGCATCCAACTCTTGATTTGGGCTCAGGTCATGCTCAAGATGTGATCTGGACAGCTATTAGCAACACCCTCTCAGTATGTTGTTGGCTGGGAGCTGGACGTTGGGAAGGTATGTATGAGGGATTACCCGAAAAAAGAAGAAGCTATTGAAATACCTGTACAGTGTCATGATCAGAATTGTTATAAGGTGACCTGGGTACTTCTTTAGAATTTCTTAGAAAAAAACAGGTGTACAGGTGAACAGAGAGAATTTATAGGGCAAGAACAGAAGGATAGAACAAGACGTTATTTTCATATACAGACTCTTGAGATACCTCTTGTGAATTCCCCATACCAATCAAAAAGAGAGACCACTAACTATTAAAAATGCTGCCCTCTGTTGATTTGAGGGCTTACTAAGAAAAAAAAAAATATCTAAAACTTGGAAATAAGCCAAAAAGGTTACTGTCTGTCTTTTCAAAGACACATGAAGTCATTATCCAACAAGTCTGCCCAAGGGTCATCTGCTTCCAGGGGTGAATGGCAAACAATGGCCCTCACCCTTAGCCAAACCAGCTCTCTACCTGTTTTTACATAGATTCAAACTAAGAATGGTTTTTATAATCTTAAGTGGGAGATGAAAAACTCTAAAGAAGAGTTATAGTTTGTCATATGTAAACACTATATAAAATTCAAATTGTAGTGTCCATAAAGTTGTACTGGAATATAGCCATGCTCATTCAATTAGACATTGTCTACATTTTCAAGCTTCACATACTCCTTGATTTTTGCCTCTTAATAGGTAAGGTTTACAGACCTTACCTAAGGGGCTGTAACTTTGTTTTATTGTTTCTTATTGATAAGTGTTTAGACTCAGGTGGTAGATTTCTTGTTTGTTATGGTTGATAAGTTACTTTTTTTTTTTTGGCAAAGCTGCAAATAGGATTGTTGGTAGATAAGAAAACTCCAAAGGCTATAGTTTTATTGTTTTGCAAAAACAGTTTTGTATCTAATTTTGCCATCTTCTAACATACTATTTTCTGCTGTTTCAGCTTCTTACTCTCCTCCTTTGAATCAGCTTTGCCACTCCACTAGATCCTTTACTAACGACTAAGAGATTTTTTAGAGACTAAGTACATCTCTGACATAGGCGGACTATATATTCATTTGAATATTATGTTTTTAATTATCTGAAAACTTATTTTGACACATTCTTCTAAAATTGGATTTTTATATTAAGAGAACCCTATAGTGGCTGCTGTGAGTTCAAATCACCTAGAGTTTGCCAGTCCAATCCTTCTCAGTATTTGCCTGCTTTTTTCTCATAATGCATTGTGATAAAAACTAATACAGTTCCCTTGGAAGGTGGGTCCATTTGTCTTGAACTACATGCCACACACACACACACATAAATAGTGCATGACAATCAGCTGGGGGGGGGGCGGGGGAAGTGACTGGTTTCCTACAAGAGGTTAGAAAATTGCTTAAATTTTGTCTAGAAGTGCTAATTTCCTCCTATTGATGGTTTGTGAATTATATCACTCAAAAACCCAGACCAGATTTGGGACAATTTTCCCTTCACAGACATCACATGTTCAAGAGCACATGTTTGAAGATGTTGGTGAGGATGCGGACAAAGAGGATCTCTTTTGCACTGCTGGTGGGAATGCAAGCTGGTGCAGCCACTCTGGAAAACAGTATGGAGGTTCCTTGAAAAACTAAAAATAGAACTACCCTACCACCCAGCAATTGCATTACTAGGTATTTATCCAAGGGATACAGGTGTGCTGTTTCAAAGGGACACATGCACCCCAATGTTTATAGCAGCACTATCAACAATAGCCGAAGTCTGGAAAGAGCCCAATGTCCATCAATGGATGAATGGATACAGAAGATGTGGTATATATGTATACAATGGAGTATTACTTGGCAATCAACAAGAATGAAATTTTGCCATTTGCAACTACGTGGATGGAACTGGAGGCTATCATGCTAAGTGAAATTAGTCAGTCAGAGAAAGACAAATACCATATGACTTCACTCATATGAGGAGACAAAACAGATGAACATAGGGAAGGGAAACAAAAATAATATAAAAACAGGGAGGGGGACAAAACAGAAGAGACTCATAAATATGGAGAACAAACAGAGGGTTACTGGAGGGGTTGTGGGAGGGGGGATGGGCTAAATGGGTAAGGGGCACTAAGGAATCTACTCCTGAAATCATTGTTGCACTGTATGCTAATTTGGATGTAAATTTTTAAAAATATAAATAAAATTAAAAAATTTTTAAAAAGAGCACGTTTGAGCCCTGACCTGCAAGTTATAGTACAAAAGTCCAGAAGTCCAGTTTAACCCCTTCCAAGTTTCCAACTCTTTCTCTGAGAGTCTTCTAATGCTTACAGGATCCATTCTATTCACAGGGTCTAACTTTGGGCAGAGAGGCAGCACAGAACAGAAATTGGACTTGCTGGTCACATTAAAGCACAGAAGTTGGTCAAGATCCCCCAATTACAAAGCAATCATACCCAGGGTATCTTCCTTCCCACAATGGTTCCCTTCTGATCACTGGGCTTCCTGCTCCCCAGTAGAGAAATCAGCAGACTCCCAGAAAACTACATCTTTGAGGGACTCCCAGCCTTCTGCCTTTTCAAAGGAACACCCCCGTCTTCTACATTTATTCTTTAGCCATTTCATTTTATAACTTAAAATAAACAAACAACCTTTACATTGTAAGAAAGGGTAGACCTAGAGCAAAAAGTAACAAAGAGTGGAAGTCTTTACTATTTCAGTAAACAGCTTACATGGGCAGCACCCCCACAGTGATATTTTAAATGAAAGTGTACTTGTGTCTTGTTTCAGTGCTTTGCTGCTGTAGGGAAAGAGGAAAGTGTATTCTTTCACAGCCATCCTCCCAACCCCTAGGTTTATGTGCAGTATTTTTGTATCTCAGAACATTACTGCCACCCAGCATTTAGTTTAGGAGAGTTTAATCCATCAAGGGAGGTTCAACTAGATTATCCCAGCAGGGAAGGGATGGGGACTTTGAGAGGAAAGGATTATCCCAGTGGAGGGCTGGTGCTCTGCCTTGGGGATGGTTGGGGAGGGGGGCATGCTGCAGGGGGATGCGGGAGTGGTCAGTCGGTGTCGAACAATGAAGACCATGAGTCTGGATTCTGAATCTCGGTGTATTGGACATTGGCTGGGGTGGGAGAGGTTAAAGATGGCCTTGGCCTGCATCAAGCCAAACTGGGGGTTGGCAGTGTCTCATCCCTTCAAAAGCCTCCCCTCAAATTTAAGATGAGTATAGTATGCACATCAGAAAGGTCATCCGGTAGCCGGTTACTCTGTTTATTTCCTTTTTGTTACCTCGGAGTCTTGCGTCAACCTCATCCCTACTTAGTCCTTCAGGAATTCAGGGACAGGAGCACACCCCCGATCGGGTCGCGGGAGTAGGAAGAGCAAGGCTCGGCAGCCGGGTGTTAGCAGTTGGGCAGAATGTCTGTTAACAGCCAGTTTCCTCCAGAGGAGTCTCCCTCCCGCGAGAACTTCTGGAACAGCGACCAGCCTGATTTTACAGAGGAGGCCGAGGTTGCAGCTACCAGTGGGCAGAGCAGGGAGTGGCGCTCTTCCTCGTAGGGATCTTGCGAAAGGTAACAGATCTGATTAAAGGGCAAAGGCACAGAATCTGGGGCAGTGCAACGGCTCAACTAACGGTCTCCATTATTATTATCATAACTGTGAACCCCTTACTTAGAACTGGGGTGAGAAAGAAACCGCGGAGAACCGGAAAGGTCTGCCAAAAGGACCGGACGCGAGAACCTCCAATTGAGGAGGGGGGTGGCGGGGGCGATTCCCACACCAGCAGCCAATCCAGCTGTCCCGGGGAGGAAGAGGAGGAGCCAGGGCCTCCCCCGGGACTCCGCACTGCTCCGCGCGGTGCCACCGCTACAACTCGCTCGGCTCCCGGTCTCAGCGCGTCCGCCACCGCAGCCGCTTCCCCGCGCAGATATGGCCTCAGGTGCCACCCCCGCGGCGGTGAAGGTGAGATGAGCCGTCTCGGCGGCTGCAGTCCGCCCTGCTCCCGCTGGGTGGGTGGGGGACCGCGCCTTCGGGCCACGCGCCGGGCCTGTGCGCCCCAGCCACGGCCGGCAGGGTCTGGGGCCCGGCCCCGGGGGCGCTGGCCCAGCGGCGTGGGTTGGGGGAGAGAGAATGCTTGCAGTCTCGCTCCTCTCCCCCCACACCTTGGGCTCAGAGGCACCTGCGCCGCGCCAGGAGTGGGCAAGTGGAGAAGGGCGGTGGGTGGAGGCTGCGCTTGCTCCCCACACCCCCCCCCCCCCCCAACGCTTCCCCAGCTCCACTCCTTTCCGGCGGGCAGCTGCTGGACTAGCAGCGTGGGCGCCCGCAACTGCTGAGACCCGCCTCCGGTGCCGGCAGTACTCACGCTTCCGCTCCAACTCGGCTCGCTGCCCGCGGCCCACGTGGGAGAACTGGGTGCTTGAACTTGTGCGAGCTTCCGGTTTTTTTCTTATGCTTTCAAACGTAGGGCTTTTCTGTCCTGAAGTTTTCCCTGCAGCGCAATGCTTGGGGAATTCTGAGACTTTTTGACCTCACCGAAATGGAGTACCGGGCCGCTCCCTGTTTGGAGGCCTCTGGCTTTAAGCTGCTTTGTTTGCAACCTTGAAACAGAGATCGGTTTTCTTGTACCCTCGGACCTCACAGGTCTCCATACAAGGGATCTTTGTTCGGTGGAAGCTTTGGCCAGGGGAGGGCCCGAGTTCTGAAGGGTGCCTCGAGCTTCCCTGGGGCTTTTTATTTATTTATTTTTTTTTTAATTTTTTTTTTTCAACATTTATTTATTTTTGGGACAGAGAGAGACAGAGCATGAACGGGGGAGGGGCAGAGAGAGAGGGAGACACAGAATCGGAAACAGGCTCCAGGCTCTGAGCCATCAGCCCAGAGCCTGACGCGGGGCTCGAACTCACGGAGTGCGAGATCGTGACCTGGCTGAAGTCGGACGCCCAACCGACTGCGCCACCCAGGCGCCCCTCCCTGGGGCTTTTTAAACACATCCTGGTTGTAGTCTCGGGAGAAGAGTGTAGAATTACAGAGCAATGGAAATATTGATGATGAAACTTCAGATCTCTTCTAGGTTGTTTATGATTGGCTAAGAACTCAGTAAATTTGTTTGACTTTAGAAATTCTTGGCGGATGGGATAGGAAGGTCTGGGATAGATCCCTCTTCGGTTATCTCCTGATTCCCGCCTTTGTGTTCAGTTCTTTTGGGAGAAGGCAAATCTCTGCGGTGTGTATTCAGCCAGAGTGATGAGTTTATTAGCCCTTGCAGCTCTTAATGAGACACTTAGAATGAGAAGGGGTAGGGTAGAGAGTGTTGCATTCATACTCAGACATGATACTCAGCTTTGACATTTTGAAAAGAATCTTGCGCTTAACAAACATTTGTAGAAGGCCTCTCCCTTGTCAGTAGCAGAGGACAAGCAGAAAATGTTTACCACGCTTATGAGCAAAGTAGGTGAGTTCTTTAGGTGTCCGTCTTTTAAGTGGGGATTTTCCTGCAGGGTTTGCTGGGATGGTGACAATTAATCTGTCTAGCACATGGTTGAAACTTATTAGATGTTAGTACTTATTAGATGTTAGTGCTTATTAGTGCGGGAGCTGAAATAAATTTTACAAGTCTTTTCTCCAACAGTTATTTTGCTAGGTCTTATTAGATGACAGCTTTCAGTGGCTAAGCAGCGGAAGTGATCACCTTTCCCTTATAGGAGTACACTTAAAGTGACATTAGGAGCAGAGAGGGATGGTTATGGAAACAGCCTCCCTTCAGTCTTGTTTGACATTCTCCAGTCACACAATCCCTGTGAAATTAGTGCAGTACACTTAAGTGCAGAACGGGCATTGACTAGAGCCCTGATGTAAATACTGAATGACGTATATCTTTGGTCTTGGCGAGCTGCTGAATATAAAATTAAGAGGGACAAATAGTGCTAGGCCTGCTGGCTGATTGCTCTTTGAGCTTAGAAGGGTGACTGCTGTGCTTTGAGAAACCATGATGGCAACGCCAAATCCCTCAGACTGCTGAGGCTACGTCCTATGCAGGAGACACGAGGTGCCAGCGTGCAGAGCAAAATGGGCTCCTAAAAACCATACCCTGTCTCCAGATTGTGAAATGTAGAGCTGGAACATTTCTTAAGACCACATAGCCACACAGACCCTTTTTGTGGACATAAAGCTGAGGCCTGGAAAGGTCGACTAAGGTGTCCAGGACTATACAGCTGGACCTAGATAGTGATAGAATTGGGCCCAGAGCCTGGTGTGCCCCCAGCTGGATGTGAGGCAGTTCCGAAATACGACATGTCCTGTTTTATTGTGTGAGTAGAGAGATCATGCAGCCTGCACCCCCCTCCCCATGCCCACTGGCTACTCTCCCATGTTATTAAGGATAGCTGTTGTCTGGGAGGACCTCAGGGAGACATCATCCTCCAACATCAGTCACGGGCAGGTGGTACGTATGACCATGCAGAGGGCTAAACTGGTTTTTGGCACCCGGACAGAACATTCTAAAGGGCTCTTTCAGCTGGCTATGGTTCCCCCAGGCAGCTGCTCTGGGGGATTAAAAATAAGCCTTATTAATCACGGTTGTTATCACAAGGAGGAAATACGGTTCCATCATAAGTGTGTAGTGAGCTGTCAACAAAATGGTATGGAGAGAGACAGGCAAGTCACGGAGTCTAGACTGTGATGAATGGGCCTTTTGAGCTCTCCTTGTGGCTGCCTGAGTGTGGCTGGCAGAGGCCTTCAGACTGAGAGTCCTTGAGCGACTCTCCGAAACCAGGCCTCAACTGGAAGCTGGAGGCCAGGGAGGCTTCATTTTTTGCCTGGGGTCACAGTGGCATTTTGGACAGGACGCTTCCTCCTTTTGTAGGGCTGCCCTGAGCATTGCCAGGCATATAGTGCATCCTGGACGCCTCCCCACAAAATGCCCGTGGCGCTCCTGCCCCCTTGTTGTGGCAGCCAGAAGTGTCCCCATGGGTTTCCCGACACTCCCAGGAGAGCCAGTACACGCTGGGTTGAGGGACCTGGGCCAGATCCCTGAGACAGAGACTACCTGGTGAGGAGATGCGGGAGCAGCCCAGTTTGCATTCCGACCAGCAGAGAAAGACCAAGCAATAGGGGGCTTTTTGTTGTTGCTTCGAGGGATGTTCATTTTTGTTTTGTTGTTGCTGGAAGTGGGAAGATATACAGAAACGGTGACAGATATTAATGCATTATTTCACTTGATTCTCATCATTCTATAAATTAAGGATCTCCTTTTCAGTACCGATGAGCAAACAGGTGATATAAATTTTTGTGTCCAATGGACTCTAATCCCTAATTGTGATTGTGATCATGGTATTCTATTTTAAAAATTTTTTTTTAATGTTTATTTATTTTTGAGAGAAAGTGTGAGCAGGGGAGGGGCAGAGAGAGAGAGAGAGAGAGAGAGAGAGAGAGAGACACAGAATCTAAAGCAGGCGCCAGGCTCTGAGCTGTCAGCACAGAGCCCAGCGCGGGCCTCGAACCCTTGAACTGCGAGATCATGACCTGAGCCTAAGTCAGGACGCTTACCGACTGAACCACCCAGGTGCCCCATGATCATGGTATTCTAGTCTGTGCCTCAGAAACATCTAAAGCAATCGTTTCCAAAGTGTATGATGCATCTGCACCCACCTTGGGGATTTGTTAGAAAGGCACGTTATCAGGCCTACCCCAGGCCTGCGGAATCAGAACCTCTGGGGGTTGGGGGTGTCCAGCAATCTGGGTTTTAAACAGCCTCAGTGTATTCAGAAGCCCACTAGAGTGTGATAGCTGCTGACCCAGGGAGCTTTGAAAAGGCCAGGTTTCTGCACTCAGAACAAGCTCTTCAGATGCTTCTTGGTGTTCTAGTTTGCCATGGCTGCTATAACCGTTACCACAGACTGGATGGCTTAAAACAATGCAGATGTATTTTCTCGCAGTTCTGGAGGTTAGAAGTGCAAGAATGAGTCCTAACTGGGCTAAAATGGGAGTGTCAGTAGAGTGGCTCCTCTTGGAAGAGCCAAGGGAGAGTCCCGGTCCCTTGCTTTTCCAGCATCTAGAGATCACCAGTGTTCCTTGGCTCATGGCCCCGGATCACGTCACCTTCTTTCCCATTTGACCGTCTTATAAGGACATTTAGGGCCTACCCAGATAATCCAGGATAATCTCCCTGTCTCGAGATTTGTAACTTAATCCAGTAAGGTAACATTCACAGGTTCTGGGGCTTAGGACACAGACAGGATCTCTTTCAGGAGCGTTATTTATTTAGCCTCAGCTAGTCCAGATTTTGGCAATTCGTGGTCTGGGCCATAGGGTGGGGGTGCTCATTTCTGGCTGCACATTAGAACTACCTGAGGAGCTTTAAGAACACAAACCTTGCCTTGCCCGGTTAATCAGAGTCTCTGGATTCTTGGACCTGAGCTTCAGTATTGAAAGTTCCCCACAGGATTCTCGTATCCCGGAGCTGACCCAGGGGGAACACCGGGAACATTCCTGCTGCTGTGCCACAAGGGAAGGAAAGCTCTACAGAATACAATTAGCATTGAGGAAAATCCTTCTCAAAAAAGAAAAAAAAGTTGGCCATTTCAGTAAAAGGCGAAAGATTTATGCGATCTGAAGAGAAACCAGAGTATAAAAAAATTGGCCATTTCAGGAGGTGAATTATATCTTCAAGGGGGGTGTCTACCCATTAGAATAAACATCCTGACTTTGCAAGAGGTGGTTGGTTAAGTAAAGCTACAGATGTTCTGAGCCCCAAGGTTATCTCTGATCAGAATATCACATGACCAGATTAGTTTCCCAGTGCCGCCATAGCAAAGTACCGCAAACTGTTACTTAGGCAACAGACATTTATTCTTTGTCTGGAGGCTGGGAGGCCAAGATCCAGGTGTCAGCATGGTTGGTTGCTTCTGAGGCCTCTCCTTGGCTTGCAGTCAGCCAGCTTCCTGTGCCTCACATGGTCTTCCCTCTGTGTGTTTGTGTTCCTAATCTTGTTTTATAGGGATACCAGTCATATTGGATTAGGGCCCTTCCTGTGACTTCATTTAACTTTAATTACCTCAACAAAGATCCTATTTCCGAAAAGAGTTGCATTCTGAGATATTAGATATTAGTGCTTCAAAATACGGATTTGGGGGGAACCAGTTCAGCCAATAACCATCACCTACAAGGGTGGCTTACGGAGAAGGGCATCTTGTCCGAGATGGAGCCACCAGCTATCTGGACCGTATTGCAGGTTTTCAACAGGCCACCCAGACTGAGACATTTGGCCACTCTGTCCGCATACAGCTGGGCTTCTGGGATTTTGCAAGGCCCTGGGAGGCTCAAAGCCAGGTTGGCTCAATTAAGGGAGAACTTTTGTCTCTTGTGCTTGCCAAATAGGTCAACGGCAGCCGGGGCTGCAGGACTGAAATGCTCAGATAAGGGATTGCTGCCAGCTTGAGCTCTGGCCTTCTTGCCTCCTTGTGAGCTTGAAGCGCTCAGAGGAAGCCCACCTCTCTGGCATGAGCTAGTCTCAACTGCTTGGGGTTACGGTGTTTTGAGAATGCCGTCGTGGAGTGCTAGGTTCCTTTAGGTAGTGTATCTGGGCCTCAGAGTGATGGTGAGTGGTTCTTGAAACCAAGTGGGATATGTGAAATCTCCTAGGTCTAGGTACCAGGGGAAAAGGACGCAGGATAGGGGGTTAGTGTGAGCCCTTTTAGCATTGCTGGAAATAACCATTGTGGCCAGGTAAGCCAACATTTAGATAAAATGCTTTTGTACTCTCAGGAAGTCAAACTCTCTTCTCTTTTGAAGGAAGTTGACTCGGTGGTCTGTCAGTGGGAAAGTATGGAATGAACCCAGTAGCTGTTATAATTTGGCAGTGACCATGATTGACCAGGTTGGGGGGGGGGGGTCTCTATTTTAGAACTTTATCTGGTGTAAAGTGACCTAGGAATTCCATCCTTGTCTCCAAACATATTTATTTCTAGCAGTCTAGGGTTTCCTGGATGGAGGGCTGATGCTTCTGACCCAGAAGGCCTGGTAAGGTCCTGTCGTTGCTTCCTGAGTGTGGATGAAGTCACTGATGGAGAGTCCCCTCCCTTCTTAGGTGTTTGCGTAGATGCCAGAGTCATTATTTCTGTTCGCTCTGTGACCCCGGTCCAGAATCTGACCTCTCTGGACATCAGTTTCCTTAATACATGGAGACAGAAAAACTTTCCCAGTACAGTACGATGCTGTAAAGGACTCCAGGGGATATTGGAAGGTAGTAGTACATCGTTGTAGTTGAGCGTGAAAGACCTAGGTTCCTATTCCAGCTTTGCTCCTTACTTCTTGGACAAGTTTCTTAATCTGATGCTTTTTTTTTTTTGTCTTTGGTAAAGTGACTGTGACACTGTGGGGCCTGTCTTGCAGGGTGGTTGTGAAGATCAGTTGAGGTAAGGCATCTGAAGCACTCAGCCTAGTGCCTGTGACTTGTAAGTACTCAGACACAATTACTTCATCACTAAGGCATTACCAAGGCAAGTACTAGATGGACTGTTGAATTGAGAGGCTCCACGTGACACCCTATTAGGTAGGCCATGGGTGCTTGAGAGAGTTCCCTCCTAGTTGTACTTTGCTGTGGAGCCAGCAGGTGGCAACATTGCCCCATTCTGGCACTGCTGGCCTCCCTCCACAGCAGAAAAATGGTTAGAGGTCTATTTCCCCGATATGGCAGTATGCAGTTTGCTACATGTGTTCTGTATCCCTTTTGAGATGTGGTTTTCCATGAACAATTGGAGCCGGTTAGATGACTGGATGTGTTCACCTATAGATAATTCCAGTGCCCGAGACCCTGTTCCAACCTTCTGGGGAGCGGTAGCAGCTCTTGCTTTCATGCCCAGTGAAACTACGTGTTCTTCTCTGAGGGCTGAGTTACCAGCTACCTAATGCAGTCATGCAGCCAGGGTGCTGCGGACTGAAGCTTGGGGCTGCTGATAGCGGGCCCAGGGGCTCCAGACTGCAGCAGGATCCCTGGTTGGCATTTCTTCATCGCTGCTGCGAGGCTGGGCTAGCTTCCCCCAAACCGAGGTGGTTTCACAACAAAGTCTGTGTTGTCTTGTATGTACAAGTCTGAGAATCCAGTATTGAATCCGGATGTGAGATGCCCTGGCCCAGCGAAAGGAAGGGTTAGGATTATATAAAACCAAATTAAAAAAAATTTTTTTCTATCAAAATTGTCATGGTTTAAATGTACTGACTTAAATGAACATTTCTGTTGATTTCAAAACTGCAATGTGGGTTTTGTCTTACGTGGTAGCAAGATACGAGAGAAATGTGGGGTCCGCATCGAATGTGTAACCTGCTGTGGTTTTAACATACCACAAGGTGGCACCAACTTCAAAAACTGGTTTAGCCACTTGAGGACGTTGGGGGGATATTTTTAAAGGTCTGAATCCTGTAACTAGCAGTTCTTCAGTAAAATCTCACTAAATTACCTGTGTTGTTTTATTCTGTTTGGTTTTCCTTCCAGAAAACCGCGGGCCAGAGAGGTGGCCATTTTCCCACATATTAAATAGAAGTCAACTTGTGTCACTTGATCTGAAAATCACTCAGATGTTCAGTTAATTCTTAACTCTGGAATTTTTTCTCAAGGAGCTGCTTTCTTTCATTTAGTAGAAATTTTACTCCAGTGACAATAGATTTAAAGCTTTTTGTTGAAAAAAAGGAAAACGTGCAGGTCACTTTCCATTCAGTTTCTAGTAAAGTGTCCTCTCTTTTAACCTGTCATCAGTAATTTAAATCCTGTTTCTCTTTGAGGAACTGTCAGCCCAGGGAACCTGAATGATTTCAGTCATTGAAGTTTTAGTTAACTGTTCAGTTAATATTTAGTTGTCTTTGTAATTATTCTTGTTTGTGTTTCTTAGTCATCAAATTAACTCTGGAATTGCAGTATCAGGTTCCTGTAACTCCGATTAGCACCTGGAGACAAGGACTAATAAGTTCATCTCTGGAAAATGCAATACAACACTTGAACTTGAAAAATTTAGAACTTGTTGGGGTGCCTGGGTGGCCCAGTCAGTTAAGCGTCTGACTTCAGCTCAGGTCATGATCTCACAGTTTACAAGTTCGAGCCCCTCATCAGGCTCTGTGCTGACAGTTCAGAGACTGGAGCCTCCTTTGGATTCTGTATCTCCCTCTTTCTGTCCCTCCCCCTCTCTTTCTCTCTCAAAAATAAATAAACATTAAAAAAATTTTAGGGGCTCCTGGGTGGCTCAGTCAGTTAAGTGTCCAACTTCTGCTCAGGTCATGATCTCGCCAGTATTGAGTTTGAGCCCCGCATTGGGCTCTATGCTAACAGTTCGGGGCCTGGAGCCTCCTTCGGATTCTGTGTCTCCCCCTCTCTCTGCCCCTCCCATGTTCATGCTCTGTCTCTCTCTCTCTCTCTCTCTCTCTCTCTCTCTCTCTCAATAATAAATAAACGTTAAAAAAACTTAAAAAAATTTTTTTTAATTTAGAACTTGCATTACTTATTTATATTTACATATATATGAAGGATAGTTTGATTTTATAAATATACATGAAGCTAACTTTTTATGCTTTTTCAGACTCTTCTATCATGATCTCTTACAGCTCTGTGATTTCAGTGGCCTAGGAAAGAAAATCTTTCTTGTTTCTTTATCAAATGGCATAATGAAGAGAAATCATTACTGGATGGGGATACAGAATATTTTCTGTCCTGGCCGTCTTTTGAGCATTTCTTACTCCATAACCCATTTAGTAGAGAAAACAAGATTGGTTAGAACCACATGCCTCATTTTTAGGTTTGCCTTTCTAACTTAAGCTAGTTAAAGTATTTTTCTATGCTACCTTTGTTATTTCCATAGTCAGAAACAAATGTCATATAGTCCAAAATATGTCCCATGCATTGGTTATTTCTGGAATATAGAAGGCTCTCAAATGTGTATTGAATGAGTGATTGTTTTTCTGTGATGTTCAGTTGTTTTTTTTTTTTTAATTTTTTTTTTCAATGTTTATTTATTTTTGAGACAGAAAGAGACAGAGCATGAACGCGGGAGGGGCAGAGACAGGGAGACACAGAATCTGAAACAGGCTCCAGGGTCTGAGCTGTCAGCACAGAGCCCGACGTGGGGCTCGAACTCACGGACTGCGAGATCATGACCTGGGCCGAAGTCGGACGCTCAACCGACTGAGCCACCCAGGCGCCCCTGTGATGTTCAGTTTTTTAAAAATAACTAGGACTTAGCAGGAATGGTGAAGAGCATATATGTATGAATAAATGAACTTGCATGAAATAATGGTCTTGTTTACAATGAAAAATGACCAAATATGTTGTTTTCTTATTGTCTCCTTTAGATTGGAATAATTGGTGGAACAGGCCTGGATGATCCTGAGATCTTGGAAGGACGAACAGAAAAATACGTGGATACTCCATTTGGCAAGGTTCATATCCAGTTAGCAGAGACATACCAGCCTCTTCCTTTCTTCTTGCTGGCTAGGTTTTTAAGTTAAAAAGAACTTTTTTTAAATTGCTTTTGTCGTGGCAGCACAGGGCTCTCTGCCCCCGGCTGAGAGGGGCCAGTATTCCTGTCACTGGGCTCTGCCAGCTGAGACCGTGTCCCTAAGAGTGCCTTGGACTTCACACGATTGAGAACATGGCTTTTGAACGTGCACACACAACTTCTCAATTTTTATCTCTAGAAGCCAGACACTCATTTCAGAGACCGCAACTGCACTTCTTCAGATCTCTGCATTCAAATCAGCTTCTAATTGGGGCCTGTGTGTCTTCCATACTAATTTTGGAGACAGACTGATGACACACGGTAGCAAATAATGCAAAGTGGCCTCTTCTCAGTAAGCCCTGGCCCAAAGGGGGGATTTCCTGAGGATGCAGAACACAATAGCATAACTAAACTGGAAATAAAACACTCCTTTTCTGTTGCATGGAGGCTATTTGTTCTTCCAGCTCTTGTGTCAGCCAGCTAGGATGAGGTGTCTGCCTTCTAATTCCATAGTGTTGCTTCCAAACTCGATGGTTCTCCTGGTCCTGTAAGATCCCTGCATCTGGCAGTCTCAACCCAGTCCTCCTTTTCATCCAAGGCTATAGATTGACCTTGTGTTCTCTAAGTCCTGCTTTCGCCTTGGCTCACTTCACGGTCTCCTGTTTTCTTAACCCTCCCCACCCCCCCGCCCCCTTCAAGTTGTCGGGACCTTCCTCTCCATTATCTCAGGTCGTCCCATGACCATCTAAGACCTGGTTAACATGGCAAACTGTTCCAGTGCGGAGTCCTTAAATTCTGTGACAGTGAACTCCTTTCTGCACCTGTTCTTGTACCCGCCCAATACCCTTGACACATCTCTCTTTGATCAGTGTTAGTGACATCAGAATCCCTGGGGCGCTTGGCTACAAATAGTTCTTGCTAAGTGTGGTCTACCCCATGCACCCAGGGCAGCTCTCCAGGTCCTGTGACTTTCTGTGCTTGTAGAAGGCTCAGTATTAGTGACTAAGTTAATCAAATATAGACTCTTGTACTTCTTTAAAAGCATATCTTCCGAGTTCTCATGAATCCTTTTGTGGTTGAACAATGGAAGTGGCAGTTTTTAAATTGTTTATATATGAGTGTATCCACGTCACTGGGTTGTAACCATTTTTCATTATGTTCAGCCTTCTGATGCCTTAATTTTGGGGAAGATAAAGAATGTTGACTGCGTCCTTCTCGCAAGGTAAGATATTCTAAGCTTTTTGAATGTTGGTACCAAAGGAAGATTTAAATTTGACCTGAATTCTGGAGAGAGTAATGACACAGGAATGAGTTTTTATGTGCTGGTGGAGCCAGAGCTTCTCGGTCACCTTTATTTACTACTTATGGTTTTGGGGTAAATTATCTGGACTCTGGAGAACAGAGATCTCACCCCACCCCCCTTAGACTAGACAAGTGGTTAGAGTAATTAATGAGCAGTACAGCAAGTCCGACAAAAATTGAAGCTTCTGGTTTCAGTTCTAACTTCAAGAGGAGAGAGGCTTTCTCATGTCCGTTGTTTTTCTTCTTTTTTAAAAAATTTATTTTAGAGAGTAAGAGTGTATTTGTAAGCAGGGGAGAGGGGCGGAGGGAGGGGGGGGGGAGAGAGAGAGAGAGAGAGAGAGAATATCTCAAGCAGGCTCCATGCTCAGCTTTGAGCCTGAGGCAGGACTTGATCCCACAACCCTGGGATCATGACCTGAGCTGAAATCAAAAGAGTTAGTCGCTCAACTGACTGAGCCACCCAGGCACCCCCATTGTTTTTCTTCTAATAAGGCAGACTGCTTCATTCACGACCCCTGGTGCAGTAACAGTTCTAGGTTTGCAGGGAATGGGTTCCCTTTGGTATCCACACTCTGTTTTCTTGACCAGGCTAGGACTATTCCATTATTACAGAGGGAGCAAATCATTTTTATCACAAGGTTGGAAATTAGACTACATAGATTAGTTTTCTGTTGCTGTAGAACAAATTAGCACAAATTTAGCAGCTTAAAACAATACACACTTTCTGCGCCCCAGGAGTGTGGGTGCAGCTTAGCTGACTCCTGTGTTCAGGGTCACACAAGGTCACACAAGGTACACTCAGGACTTGTTCTCATTTGGAGCTCCGGGTCCTCATTCAGGCTTAAGTGCTTGTTGGCAGAATTCAGTTCCGGGGGCGTAGGTCATAGGATAGCGGCCTGCTTCCTCAGGGCCAGAAGGAGGGGGTGCTCTAGTACATGCTGGCCAGGTGAAACCTAGTCAGGAGAGTGACCCCAACACCTCTGGTGTAGCCCATTGGCTGGAAGCAAATCTCACATCCACCTGCAGTGGAGGGAGGAGGGAATTAGATGGAGCGTGAAAACGGGGATCACCCTAGAGTCTGTTTGCCACACCCCTTTTTAAAAAAAAATATTTTTAATGTTTATTTATTTTTGAGAGAGAGACCTTGAGAGCCAGGGAGGGGCAGAGAGAGAGAGACAGACAGACAGACACAGAATCCAAAACAGGCTCCAGGCTCTGAGCTCTCAGCACACAGCCAGCCCAATGAGGGGCTCAAACTCCCGAACCGTGAGATCATGACGTGAGCTGAAGTCAGACGCCCAACTGATTGAGCCACCCAGGTGCCCCTGTCTGCCACACCACATTTTTAAAACAGAAGTGACTTTGCTGAATTCAGTAAAACTAAATTTAGGTTTAGATGGTTACATGGGTTGATTTCAGGCAAAATTCTTTGTTGGTCTGTGGTCATTGCGGGAGGATTGATTAATTTTTTCCAGGCTCTAAGAGAAAACAGCTAGTGGTGTGGCCCCATGGTGAGGCTTTTATACTACTGCCAATTGAACTGAATTGTGTTGGACTGTGAACTATTTGTCCCTCTAATGTAGTGTTTCTTTTTTTTTTTTTAGATTTTATTTTATTTTATTTTACTTTTTAAAAATTTTTTTTTTTTAATTTGAGAGTGAGAGGGCACGAGTGAGCTAGGGGCAGAGAAAGAGAGAGAGAGAAGCAAGGCTCACCCAAAGCGGGGCTCAAGCTCACCTGATGTGGGGCTCAAACTCAAGAACCGTGAATCATGACCTGAGCCGAAGTCAGATGCTTAAGGACTGAGCCACCCAGGCACCCCTAACGATTTTACTTTTGAGTAATCCCTACATCCAACATGGGCTCGAACTCACAACCCTGAGATCAAGAGTTGTATGCTTACCAACTAAGCCACCCTCGTGCATGTCTAGTGCAGTGTTTCTTAACTGCTTTTTTTTTTTAAATGTTTATTCATTTTTGAGAGAGAGACAGAGAGACAGAGAGCAAGCGGGGGAGGGGCAGAGAAGGAAGACACAGAATCCGAAGCAGGTTCCAGGCTCAGAGCTGTCAGCACAGAGCCCCTATGTGGGGCTCGAACTCATGGACCATGAGATCATGACCTGACCCGAAATCAGACACTTAACTGACTGAGCCACCCAGCCCTCTTGCCTACTTTTGGTTTTTGATTTTCTTTTGAAAATCTTTTTAGTGTTTTGAAGACCAGTCTTAGGAAAACGCATATACTTTCTGGGCATTCATGAACCTCTACCTTCTGAGAAGTCATCTGTCAACTCAGGATAAAAACCCTGATAAGCTATTCCCTGATAAGTCTGAAATTATGTACAGAGCATTTTGATGTTTTACATAATTCTGTTGGTAAAGATTAAAGTTTCTTTTTTTAATATAAATATGGGATGATACAAGGGATATTTAATAACAATCTATGGTGCAGTAATATCCATTTTACAGATGAAAAAAACTGGGCTGAGAGAGCTGAGTGGCTGTGATGAGATCACCCCAGTAGTAAATGGCAATGCTAGGATTTGGACCCAGGCAGTTTTACTCCAAAGCTCAAACTTAATCGTCATTCTAGAAAGAGATTTGTGTGTGTTCGGTTACTTCCTTGAAAGCTTACCTCTGTATTACCACATGTAAAGGACACTGGACTTGACACTTTGCCTTTCTGTGGTGGAACATTCCATGTAGTATTGGTAGTTTTTCAAGCAGCCCAGAATAATTTTAACTCTATGAAATACTGCTTCTATTCTGACAGTATTCGAGTGCCCTGCTCACTCATCTGCTGTATTCTTCCCACAGGCATGGGAGACAGCACAGCATCATGCCTTCCAAAGTCAACTACCAGGCGAACATCTGGGCTCTGAAGGAGGAGGGCTGTACACATGTCATAGTGACCACAGCTTGCGGTTCTTTGAGGGAAGAGATTCAACCTGGTGATATCGTCATTATCGATCAGTTCATCGACAGGTGAGCAGATCATTGAAGATGCTTTAGGCTCATGTAAGATCATTCCCAGCTCAAATGGACATTTGGTGGGTACCTGGGAGAGATGCGGAGGGCAGGCCCACAGACTTGCTCTAAGCTTTTCATTGTGGGAGTTTTAAACATCTGCAAAACAGAATAAGAATCTCTCCGGTTACCAGTTCCCAGCTTTGCCATATATCAGTTCACTACAGCCTGTAACTTGAAAAGATAAGGACTCTGTTAGAAACAAGCAAATCACTTAATATTTCCTTAGTATTAGCAGTCTAGACAGTGCTCCCCTCTTCTCTACCATCTTAGAGACTTTTGTTAAGTTGGTTTGTTCAAATACGGGTCCAGAGGGGGGGTCCACTCATACATGAAAGAGCTAATAATGTTTCATCCACCTCCTTTTTTCATTTTTCTTGTTATTCTGTAGTGTCCCCAGTCTGGATTTTACTGACTGCATCCTTAAGTGTCACTTAGGGTGTTCCCCTGTGTCCTGTGTTTGTTGTAAACCAGTGGGTAGCTCTGGAGGCCTGATAAGAACCAGGTTCAAATTCTTGGCAAGAACCCTCCCTTCCGCGTTGTACCAGCAGGCACGTGATATCTGCTTGTCTTTACACGGTGTTGATTGATCAGTTGGTTCAGGAACTACGGACTTCTTTGTTACTTAATTGCACAAGTAATTTATAACTGTCCTTTACCAAAAAAATTCAGTAGTAATAGACTGCCAAGCTCCTGGGCTTTTTCTGGACTTAGAAATAGTTAAAGAGGTCACAAGGGAGAATGGGTGGTCTCCTAGGGATTCCTGCCTGCTGCACCCTGCCCCCCTACAATTCGTGGTGAAAAGAACCACCTCCCAAGGTGTTTTGGATGGAGACAGGTGGCTGTGCTCTGCGCCTTGAGTCAATGATGGGGAGAAGTAGCAGAGTGGAAGCCACTTGGTGGCTCCTACTGGAGTCCCCAGACCATGACCTATGTCTATCACTCCCTTCCCATCTGCTCTGTCTGAGTTTACTACACCCAGACACCTCTCATACCTCTTCTATGCAAGGAAAGTTTATTCAGTCTGGTTCTCTGTGCCTTCTGCCTGTCAGGGATCTGTTCTATTTAGAGTCCATCAGAAGCATTCTTGATTATTCCCTGATGGAGTGAAACTGTTAGGTTGAACTACATGAAATTGACCATTCTCTAGGTCAGAAATGGTTGAATATCAGCAGTTTCATGTGGCTCCACCTAACAAATAATGGGGGTAGACGAAAATCATTACATGACCTTCATGTATCATTTTTCCTATCATTTTTTCAGCACCTGACACCATATGTTTATTATTCATCTTTCCCTCTAGAATATAGGCCATGTGAGGGTAAAGACCCTATCTGCCACTTTATCCCTAACACTCACAACAGTGCATGGCCCGTAGTTGCTCCGTCAGTATTTATTTTTAAAGTTTCTTTTCTTTATTTTGAGAGAGAGAGCGAGAGCGTGAGTGCATGAATAGGGGAGGGGCAGAGAGGGAGAGAGAATCTCAAGCAGGCTCCACTGTCAGCGCAGAGCTGGACACGGGGCTCGATATCACAAACTGTGAGATCATGACCTGAGTTGCAATCTAGAGTCGGACACTTAACCGGCTGAACCAGCCAGTCAGTATTGTTTAGCAATTGCATGAACGTGATCGTTCAAAGGAAGAGAGAGGTTGGAATTCTTGATCAAAATCTCTATAGTTGTCAAGAGTCCCTGTGCTTGGAGGTAAATGACTTGAGAAAATGGCTGTAATATGCTTGTGTTTCATAAAGCAGAGTACATGGGATGCCTGACTAGCTCAGTCAGTAGAGAGCGCATGGAACTCTTGACTTCAGGGTGGTGAGTTCAAGTCCCACATTGGGTGTGGGGCCTACTTAAAAAAAAAAAAGTATAGCAGAGTATAAAACTCCGTATTCAGACTAATCCAAATTTATTATCAAAGATGGTGCTGGAAAGAAATGTCTGACTTGGGCGTTAAGCCTTGGATTAATTTGTTACTTAGATGGTGTAACTGTGGTGTTTGCCAGATATTTTCCTCACATATATATAGCAAATGTAGATGTTTCCCATACTGGCTCTTTCAAGAAAGCAGTTGGGGTGATGGAGAAGAGAAAGAGAACAAGCGTTGCCCTCCTATGTGGTTTCATTCCGTCGTAGCACTCCTTAGCTGTGTAACCTTAACGCCTTCTGATACCTGTTTTCTTTTATGTGAAGTGGGGATAACCTGACTCCTTGCTTTTACCTTGGAAATTCAGAGTCTAGCAAGTGCCTTTTATCTAGCACGTACTACCTTCCCAGTACTTGGGTGCCATTATTGTGCTTGTGGCATGTTGGTTGGGTGGGTCTGTAGTTAACATTATTTGGTAACAATAGAAGAGACTTTCTCTTAAGGGAATATCATTTAGAAGAAATCTGAAGTTTTATGTTGATGACATATTGCAATGATGACATTTTGGATTTATTGGGCTAGATAAGATACTAAAGCTAATTTTACTTATTTCTTTTACTTTTTTTTAATGTGTTAGAAAACGTAAAATGACTAAGTGGCTTGTATTATACTGCTATTGGACAGTGTTTCTGAATAATGCTGCCACTAGCTGGGCCACTTAACCAAGCTTGGGTATGTACCTGAGTCACTGTGAGTAGGTTTATGTCATAGGAGAGGAGAATCGGTACTTTTTACCTTATGAGTAATGGCCTTCGTGTATTTAAGGTAAACCTTGGTGTGTTCAGGCAGGCACCTGATGCGTTCTCTGGGTGATGGCCTCAGACACAGAATGGTGAGCGAGCGGCTGTGCTGTTTGTAGCTTGAGGTTCCCATAGCCACCCACCCAGCCTCAGCTTGGGTGACAAAATTGCAACATTCTGCAAAGCCACCCAGTGGATGATAGCCACGGGGACAGGAGCCCTGGATTATGAGGTTTTCTCTTGGCTCTGTTTATCCTCAGCCAAATCAGCAGCCCGTTGCCCTCTCTTAAATCCAGGTTGAGCCCCACCATTACTTAGGCTCTTTCTCTCTGCACTACATATGGATTCTTCTACAGGGACTGATCTAGAAACATATTTTTGCTTACTGCTGTCACTTTGTCGGCACATTATCTTAGAAAAAATATCCTTGTCCTAAAGTGGTCATCAGAGGATTAAGTGGGATTGTTTTAATATCCCTAACAGAAACTTGTGATAAAGAATCAGGAAGGAGTAGTGTGGCTATTCTTACTTAATAGATGGCAGAACTAAAACACGTCATTTGCTCTGCCGTCCATAGAAAAAGTGCCCAGCATAGAGAAAACCACCACCAGCCTGGCTTATCAGCCATGCCTACCTTAGAGGCCATTAAGGTTAAGAGTGACAGCAGGCTCTGATTTTTTTTTTTTTTTCAACGTTTTTTATTTATTTTTGGGACAGAGAGAGACAGAGCATGAACGGGGGAGGGGCAGAGAGAGAGGGAGACACAGAATCGGAAACAGGCTCCAGGCTCCGAGCCATCAGCCCAGAGCCCGACGCGGGGCTCGAACTCACGGACCGCGACATCGTGACCTGGCTGAAGTCGGACACTTAACCGACTGCGCCACCCAGGCGCCCCAGCAGGCTCTGATTTTATGGTGGTTTTTAAAATGTTAGATTTCTACCCTAAAAATGGAATACACCCTTAAAGGAGTATGATGGACTAGAAGCTCTTTTAAGAAAATAAGCTCATTGTCCTCTTTTTTTTTTTTTTTTTTAAAGTTTATTTATTTATTTTGAGACAGACAGCATGAGTTAGGGAAGGGCAGAGAGAGAAGAAGAGAGAGAGAGAATCCCAAGCAGGCTCCACACTGTCACCGCAGAGCCCCGTGTGGGGGTTGAACTCACAAGCTGTGAGATTGTGACCTGAGCTGAAACCAAGAGTTGGACGCTTAACTGACCGAGCCACCCAGGTGCCCCAAGCTCATTGTCTTCTGAAAGTAATTTTTTTCTCTCCAGCTGTGTTCCAGCCTGTGAAAAGTTGAAAGCCTGGGCCTGAGAGAAGGGGAATCCTGGGTGTGGCTGACATGGAGAGAGCAGGACAGCAGACAGGTGGGGAGGGGAGTGGCTCCAAGTATTTTTGGGGTGTGTGCAGTCATGCATCTCTTTCTCAGACATGCAAAGAAATGCCTTAGCAAATATTTAAAGTGAAAATAATATCTTGTGCTTATGATTAGGGCAGCTGTGGAAAGCAAAATGGATGGTCTAGAATTTAAATACCAGAAGAATGTGTTGGTTTTGTCATTTTCCTATTCTTCCTACACGGTGACAGGTTTCTTCACTCTTCCCTTGCCCTGGGTCCTGGGCTTCAGGCACAACGCTCTTCACAAACCAGTTACAAATGGCGTTCTACAAGTACTGAGAACTTGTGGGAGGTTCGTCCACAGTAAGTTTTTTCAGTGCCTCATGCCTTCTGATGGAACTGGGTTTGATTGATCCATTTCTTCTACCTTGATGGAGGTTCTTGTTGTCAGAGCCACAGGTCATTTGACAGTTCGGGATAAAACATGGTTAAGAATGGGACTTGTTTCACTCCTTGACGGTCATTCCGTGGTCCCTTTGAACTAGGGAAGGAATTTGATCTTTCTGTCTGTCTTAAGAGACTGTTGAGAGGCTGTTTATACTTTAAAAGGATCTCACAAGGGAGATGCTCCGAGATTCATAATTTGGGGGTTCTTCTGTGATGCAAACTCTTGTGTGTGTAGCGTATACCTGTCACCCCGAACTACTGACTCTCCATGTCGTGCCTGGTACACATGGGTAGAGGATTCCAGCAGTTCCATACATGACTCTTCTCTTCACCATCAATCCTGATAGTTACTGAAAGGAATTGAATTCTCTATATGTGGGTACGCTATTTGGAAAGATGCCCACGTTCTATTAAGTTTTTGTTTGTTTTTTTGTTTGTTTGTTTGTTTTTTAAGATGCAGATTAGTAGGACCCATTAAACTGCTATAGCTATCGGAACTATCTCGAGCTGGGGCTAGCAAACATCTGTGAAGGACAAAGATGAGATTCTTACTTTCTAATAGTGGCTTTTATCAGGAATGTTATGCAGATGAGGATTTTTTTTTTTTTAAACAATTAAGAAAAATACAATAAAAAATTTGAGATGAAAAACAGGGTGTGATTCCTACTGCCAGATGTTTTCTGCAAAATGCCGTTAACATGTTAGCCTGTTACGTTTGAGGCCCCCAGTTAGGTTCTGGTGGAGAATGCAGTGGGAGAAGCCCCGGCTTAGAAGTGAGAACGTCCAGAATTGTTCCCTGGCTTTGCCCCCAAACTCTTTTGTCACTGAGTGTCCTCATCTGCAAAATGAGGGTGCTGGATTGGTTCTTGAGTTGATAGCCTCCCTCTTCTTAGCGTTCTTTTTTCACTACGTCAGGGAAAGGTTTGAGTAATGTGGCTGTGATGCTTGCTTGCTTACTCATCAGGAAAGTCCCGCTGTAAACACAGTGGTAAGGGATTATGTCAGTTTATTTCCCCCTCCCAAAGCCCTGGGCTTCCCCCCTTGAGGTCATGGTATAATATTGTTTGAACGGGCCCCTGCCAAGGACTGACCCGGAGGTTGAGGTGTGTTCTGCTGTCCATTATATCACCAGTCTTTGAACTTCTGGGGCATGGCGTGGATTTTTATCGGTACTAATGGGGCTTCTGGTAAAGGATTTCACAGGAAGCCCTCCCTTAGCCCTTTTTCCATGCCCGTGAGCAGCTATTTCAAACCCTGACTGCTTCCTGCCCCTCTCCTTCACTCTTAGTTGAGAGCATTACTTCTTTATGAAAAAAACAGAAGCTATTAGGCATAACTTACCATGTTCCTTCCCCCTCCCTCTCATCAGTTACTTGTGTGCCCAGCCTTTACCATCTTCCTGCCCACCTGTCCAGGAAGCAGGGGCAGCTATACCCATGTTCCCGAGAGTTTCCTCATTCTGCTCCGCAACCTAGTTCCCTTATTACTGCCTCGCTTCATATCCCTTCTCTTATTAAAAATGCTGATAAGCTTCCAATTTGGGGGTTATTACCAAGTGCCACAAATCCCTTAATCCTGTTCATCACGTACAAGTGTAATTTTCTCAGTTTATGGTTGAAGAGACTTAAAACTCAAAGATATTGGTCATTACTCTCTAGTAAGTGGGATCCATGGAGTTTGAAGTCCAGTTAGCATCCAGAGCCTGTGACCTCACCCACCCTTCACACACAGACTTCCCAGCTGTGCCTTCCCCCTTCAGATCCCACTGGCCACTAGATACAGGACAGGGTCCCAGAGATACCTCACACTTTGTAATTCAAGATTAAATTACCCCCCTTGGATGTCTTCTAACCCCACACTCTCACCCCACCTGAGCTCTTCCTTCCCTGCTTGGAAAATTCCTAAGTTGATCATACCCATGGTACTGCCTCAACCTGGCAGTCAGTGCCATGGCTCTGGGTCACCCCTGCATGGAGAGTCCATCCTCAGGTCATACCTGTGTGTGCTTTGAACCACCCTCTGTTCTCTGTCAACCACTTCCCTCACATCCCTCCTTCTCTCCAGTGTGTCTCCTGCAAAGCTGGTTTCCAGACTACTCCCAGAAAATAGAACAGAAACAAAGACATGATCAGAAAAGTGCTGGAAACAAAGCATCCACTACTCTCTGGGAGCACTCGCTTAGGGTTGTCACACAGTGGTGATTAGTACCAGCTCAGACCCACAAGGCTGAGTTAACAATACAGCCTGGGGAGAAGGAATGTCCTAATAAGCTCTTTGTTTGGGAGGGGCCAAGATGGCAGAGCAGCATGGAAGGTTTTTTTGCCTCTCTCATCCCTGAAATGCAGGTAGATCAACACCAAACTATTTTGCACACCTAAAAACTGATCTGAGGATTAACACAACAGGCTGCACAACTTGAAGCACAGAACTTGGCAGTTGCATGGCACACAGAAGTGAACTAGGGGAGAGAGAAGCCGTAGAGGGTAGAGAGCTGATTTTGCTTGCGGAGAGATGATGGAGACTGGGGTGGGGGAGAGAATACAGGAAAAGCACTCCCCCCGAAAGCAGCTGGAGAGAAAGAGAAAGAGTGGAAACACCTCTAAGGGGCTTAACAAGAAAGGGAGAAAGGAGAAAATACAAAGAAGAGGGTTTAAATACCGTTAAGACACTATAAACAGGGGAGTGCAGAGTCTGAAACTCCGCAGCTTGATACCTGTTGGAGCTGTAGTGGGAAAGGTGAATTCCTAGGAGCAGACAGCAGGGTCTGAGGGGTCCTCAGGCCACATGAGGAGAAGTGGTTCCCTTGCTGAGAGGACATTTGGTAGAGGTTGTGTGGCCTCCCCACAGGCAAAGGTCCCAGTGGACCCCGGAGAACAGCTACATTTGCTGGTGTTGGAACAAGGATGTTAAAGGTGAAGCCTGGCACCGGATGTGTGTTGTGATTTACCATAATCCCTGGAATGCTGCTGCTACACGATCTGAACTTTTTCTGGGGCAGGCTGGCACCTGGCCATTGCTCGGTGAGACCCTCCCCCAGAGGATTGGAGTGGGTCAAAGCCACAGGGCCCTCAGAAGTGAGGGGTTTGGAAACACAGCTCCATTTGAGATAAAGCTCAGGAGGGAGGTGCCACCTGGCAGGCTGATTGACGGCTTGGTCATGGACAGTGTAGAAGAGGGGAGTGGACGGAAGCTGGAGACAAAGGAGGGGCGCTTGATTGCCTGTTGGGGAGAGCACAGAGTTCTGATACTAGAGACTGGGTAGCTGGGTGACACCATTTTCACCCTTCCTGTGCATGCACCACAAATGATCCACCCTGGTAAACTCAGCACCATCTAGTGGAGAACAGAGCCATTATACCAAACCCCATCCAACTGTGCCAACTGTGCTCTAGAGGAACACCACACGTCTCTGCCTGCTTAGTTTAAGACCATAAAGTGCTTCATAGTTTGACTTCCAAGAGAAACTGGACATAATTCCAATCATATTTCATTCTGTTGGTCCGTCTATTGAATTTTTTTCTTCTCTTATTCTTGAATACATAAAAATTTATTTTTATTTTCCATATTAATAAAAATTTTTCTTTAATTTTTTCTACTATACTTTTACTTTTTTGTAAATTTTTTACTTCTATTTTACTTCGTCATTCCATTTTATTCTTTTTTATTGTATTTATGTTTTTAAATTTTCAAACGTTTTCCTTTTTTCCTTTTTTTTCTTTTCCTCCCTTTTTTCTCTATTCTGTCCAGCTTCTTTCAACAACTAGACCAAAACACACCTAGGATCTTCAGTTCTTTATTTGATTTTGTGGTGTTTTTAATTTTTCAATTTTTATTTTATTAATTCTTTTTCTTCCTCCAAAATGACAAAATTCACCCCAAAAGAAAGACCAGGAAGAAATGACAGTCAGGGACTTAATCAGCACAGATACAAGCAAGATGTCTGAACCAGAATTTAGAATCATAATAATAAGAATGCTAGCTAGGGTTGAAAAAAGCATAGAATCCCTTTCTGCAGAGACAAAAGAAGTAACATCTAGTCAGGACAAAATTAGAAATGCTATAACTGAGATGCAATCTCGAATTGATGTCACAAGGGCAAGGATGAAAGAAGCAGAACAGCGTATCAGCGATATAGAAGACAAATTTATGTAGAATAATGAAGCAGAACAAAAGAGGGAAACTAAGGCAAAAGAGCATGATATAAGAATTAGAGAACTCAGTGACTCATTAAAAAGGAGTAACATCCAAATCATAGGGGTACTAGAAGATGAAGAGAGAGAAAAAGGGGTAGAAGGCTTATGTGAGCAAATCATAGCAGAAAACTTTACTAACCTGGGGAAAGACATAGACATCCAAATCCAGGAAGCACAGAGAACCCCCTTTAGATTCAACAAAAACCCAATCATCAACAAGGCATATCATAGTCAAATTCACAAAATACACAGACAAGGAAAGAATCATGAAAGCAGCAAGGGAGAAAGAGTCCTTAACCTACAAGGAAAGACAGATCAGATTTGCAACAGACCTATCTACAGAACTTGGCAGGCCATAAGGAGTGGCAGGATATATTTATTGTGCTGAATCAGAAAAATACGTAGCCAAGAATTCTTTATCCATCAAGGCTGTCATTCAAAATAGAAGGAGAGAGAAAAAAAATTCCCAAACAAAAACTAAAGGAGTTTGTTACCACTAAACCGGCCCTGTAAGAAATTTTAGGGGGGAACTTTCTGAGGGGAGAACTGTGTACAAGGTAGCTCATGCAGAGATACTGGTTGTACCCTTTTTAATTACCCATTTTTTGTATAATAAATATACTGGCCTATCTGTGGCTTTCTATTTAGCACTTTAAACAAATAGATTTTTATGTCCTGATCTAGAAAAATCGTCGAGATGTACCATTAACTAAAAAAAAGAGATATTATTAACTAAATCAAGCATTTTGTGAGTCCATATTATATACATTTATATATTCTTTAACACAAAGAAAATACGTTTGTATGACTGTAGGAATTCTAGAAAAAGAACAGTTTTTCTTTTTATTCTATTCTAGTTCACAACATGCGGTTTTCCCTTTTCACCATCTCTCTCTTATCTTTCCATACGTGTAGTCAGATACCATCACTTTCTTCCTAACAGCTATACGCTCTTCCATTGTTGGGTATGTGATTTATTTAAGTTGCCTTCTAAGTGAGAAATTTGTTTTCAGTTTCCTGTTTGTATTAACTGGTTCAGTTAACATTGGTGTGTCCAGTTGTCTTTGTATTTGTGTGAACATCCCTGTAGGATAAATTGCTAGCACAGCTTCTGGGCATCAAGGTGGCTGTGACAGACCTACATAGAACACCTCCACTTTCCCTCAGAGCCCAGGCTGTAATGAAAAGAGGGACTGGGAGGTTTTTTTGTTTGAATTTGGTTTCTCAGAAACTGAGTTTGCCTCTTCCCATGCACATTATTGTTTGGATATCTTTTAAGTTATGTGGGTGGAATCATTTCCCCAAAGCCATGCTCCTTATGAGTAGTCGTTGGCCCTGCTTTGCCAGTATATTCATTGACTCATGTTCCTGCATGCTGAGGCCTGTTGCGGACATGTGCCTCCTCAGAGATGTGCAGTTAGGTTTGCTTCTGCTGTAGGACAAGTTGTTTGCAACTCAGCGTTTCTTCAAAAGAAAATTATTAACAAATGACTGTCCTACGACTGATTTAAGAGTCTTGATTCAGAAACAACCTACCAGTCCATCTTTTTTTAGGCTTTTCCCTATTCTGTGTGTGAAAGTGCCTTGGCAGTCTTGAAGTCATTTTTCTTGCCAGTACACAACACAATTTTGCCTCCTTCACTCTACCATGGGCAGTTTTTTGTTTGTATGTACACATAACGTCTCTTAGCATGTATTCGGGTTTGATAGCCTCACACAGTTTTTTGTGCACCTTTGCCTTGAGGTCCACACACACGTCAGGCTCTGAGGTTGGCACGTGGCAAGTACAGAAGTAGATTTTCCCTGAACAGTAGTTGCTAGTGCTGAGCACTTGCTTCATGTGTCTCATTCAGTCTTCACATCAACCTTGGAAGGCAGGTTGTATTACTTACTTCTCATTCTGAATATGAGAAAACAGATAAAAACTGAGGTGCATAGACATCAGATTGACTTTCCTAGAGGCATAGAGTTCTTGAGTAAGCGGTAAAGCCAGCCAGATCAGTCACTTCAAGAGTCTTTCTGCCAGGTGGGGTCCTAAGCTAGTGGGGAAGTGAAATGATAATCCTCTTGCCTAGCTGGGAAGGTATGCTAACTGTAGCAAGAGTTGGGACAGCCTTCAGCGTCATTTCTTTATTACTTGCAGAAACCAGAACTCAGTTGACTGTATCTTAAACCATGTGAGCATATGTATTAGTGTCCTGTTGATGCTGTAACAAATTACAGTTGACCCTTAAACAACATGGGGGCTAGGAGTGCTGACTCCTCTTGAGTTGAAAGCCCATGTATAATTTTTAACCTCCCCAAAACTTAACTACTAATAGTCTACTGTTGACCAGAAGCCTTTGATAACAGTCATTTAACGTGAATTTTATCTGGTATATGTATTATGTACTATAGTCTTACCATAAAGTAAGCTACAGAAAAGAAGTTGTCATTAAGAAAATTCTAAGGAAGGGGCGCCTGGGTGGCTTAGTCTGTTGAGGATCTGACTCTTGATTGTGGCTCAGGTCATGATCTCACAGTTTACAAGCGTAAGCCCCATGTGCTTATAGCGTGGAGCCTGCTTAGGATTCTCTGTCGCGCGCGTGCACATTCTCTCTCTCTCTCTCTCTCTCTCTCTCTCTCTCTCTCTCTGTCAAAAATAAATAAATAAAAACATTTAAAAAAAAGAAAATCATAAAGAAAATACATTTATATACTTTACTGTACTTATCAAAGAAAATGTACTCCACTCTTGTCCCCTATGATTATAAACCCCCATTGCCCTTGGTCAGCATTTCCTTCAGCATTAATCATGCCTTATTTTATGCTGGACAGGAGTATTGCTATTTATAGCAATTGAAGTTTAGGTCATTAAATGTTTCATTGAATGTACTGACACTTAAGTTATATGAAACACCACGGATAGGTGGGCAGGTGTGTGAAGCAAGGTATTTCTCATTAGCTCCTTTCTTTGCTGGATCTCGACAGCCTAGCCCTGAAACCATTGGAAATATTAGTATTAAAGTCTTCATTGCCTCCTCAGGGCTGTCCCCTTCACTTGCCCCTGCAGGCTTGAGTGCTCTGAGGCTCCAGCCTCAACCACAGCTTCTCCTTGGTGCTGGCTCTCTGTTCCATCTCCAGCCCAGACCTCACTTCCGAGCTGCTGGCATTTGTCTGGACATCTTGATTGACTTAATCCTCATAATACCTGTATAAATGGGTGGATAAACTACATTTTATGATTGGAAATGGAAAATCAAAAAGATACGGCAGTTTGCTCTAAGCCATATAGCTAGTGGTTAAAGAGCTTTATTTAAAGTGAAAAATGTAAAATCTTCCACTTGACAGAGGAAATGAAAACTATAGTTAATAATATCACATGTATATGACATAACATAAAGCATAACTAATACATGTTTTGTCTTAAGATAGAAGTTCAGAACAGAGAGGAGTGATTAGGCAAAGAAGGGGTAGAAATAGAGGAGAGGGGGACAGAGATACGGTGTGGGTTCTATTGCGTGGACATTGGGGTATAGCTGCTAGAGGTTTTTGTGGCCCTGTTTTTGTACTCAATCATGGTTGTAAATGGGGATATTGCTAATACTTGACTCATGGAAGGCAGATACCAAGCCAGAGCTGGAGTACGTGGCACCATTTTATTGGTTAGTTTTACAAAAAGAGAAAAGCCTCTGCTTATATGGGCTGGAACAGTCATTTGACCTGTTCTTCAACCCCATCTGGAATTGCTTTGGAGTTAACTTAGCCTTCCCCTGAGACACATGACAAAAGGTTGGGAGGAGTACAGGCTAGGTTTTCATCCCTGCAAAGCACGGAGGCCTCCTTACTGAGCCAGGTGGCTTTGGTGCCAGCTAGTGTCCCTGTTTGGTATGTGACAGGATGAAAGTAACATTAATTTTGGTAGGCGGACCCACCAGCTGTATAAACTGAACTAGTATATTCTCCATGCCGTTTCCTTCTCTCCCGTCCCCGGAAGTAGACATTAAGTGATCTACCTTCCCCTGTTTTCCCTTGGTCTGGCCCTCTCCAGCCCTCCCCTCTGTAGGAAAGATGAAGAGTCTCTTTCCTGTATTACTCATGAGTTCAAGTTGAGAACAATATAAAGGACATAGAAAGTGCTTTATTCTGAAAACTTTGGGTGAAAATTGCAGGGTGATTTGGCTCTGGCTCTGGGTTAATTTTAACCTCTTCTTTGTGGATTCAAAAATGTTTTACCAAAAAGTTGAACTAAGAGAGTTCAGAACTAATTATGATGGGTAGAGCAACAAGCTAAATGGGGTGGCAAAGAGATTCCCAAAAGTGGAGCAGGACAAATGGCTGCTTTTTCAGTGGGCCAAAGGCATGAAAAAATAAGATTGGGGGTAGAGGGCAGAAATTACTTTCATTAGAGACAGGTCAGTCAAATGCAAGTTTAGGACCTCATCTGGAACTTGAAACTAAAAAAGCATTTGTTTAAAAAAAAAAAAAAAAAGGGCCTGGGTGGCGCAGTCGGTTAGGCGTCCGACTTTGGCTGGGTCACGATCTCGCGGTCCGTGAGTTTGAGCCCCGCGTCGGGCTCTGGGCTGATGGCTCGGAGCCTGGAGCCTGTTTCCGATTCTGTGTCTCCCTCTCTCTCTGCCCCTCCCCCGTTCATGCTCTGTCTCTCTCTGTCCCAAAAATAAATAAAAAACGTTGGAAAAAAAAAATTAAAAAAAAAAAAGGGACATTTTTGAGGGCATCAAGGAAATTTGCATGTGGTCTGTGTATTAGTTGGTGCTGAGGAATTAATTTTAATCAGATGTGATAATGACATTGCAGTGAAAAGTACACATATTTTGGTCCATCTAATGGGTAAAATGACAAAGTCTGAGATTTGCAATCATGGAAAAGCTAACAGATGAGGCAAGCTTGACAACATTTGAATTGTTGAATCCAGGTGATGGATATATATGGGGTTCACTGTACAGTCCTCTACATCTATAATGATTGGGGATTTTATAGTGACTTCTTAAGTGGTTTACCCAGCCTCCTGAGCCCAAAGTTGAGCTGTGCCTACAGTCCACTTTGGTTGTCCTGTCATAGTCACCAGACCTGGTGGGAAGCATTTTGCCACCAACCCAGAGCCAAAAAAGCCAAATACCATTCCAGAGTGGCTTTTCCAATAGTTGCCTTCACCATATCCAGAGCTATTGATTCTGGAGCAGGCACCAAGATGCTGACCTAGATAAAGTTGATTCACCCAGCCGCCAGAGGATGGAGTGATGGCTTTTAAAAAAGATTTTTTTTCACTTTATTTTATAGGACCACCATAAGGCCTCAGACCTTCTATGATGGAAGTCACTCCTGTGCCAGAGGAGTATGCCATATTCCCATGGCTGAGCCGTTCTGCCCCAAAACGAGAGAGGTTTGTAGTCTTTCTAGAAGGTGCGCTAAAATAAGTTGTAAGGGCTTGGGGTGGCATCTAGAGTTAGACTAATTGGCTAAGCACATGGTCCCTCTTCCACCTCTCAAGCTTGCTTCTTGGGCAAGGTTTCACGAAGAGTTTCTCTGTGTCAGTAATGCCTCTCAGTCATTTATAAGCTGAATCACTCAAAGATGTAAGCTACTTTTTATAGGACTTGATTTTGCTGTCAGAAAACCTTTTTTTAAGTTTATTTATTTTGAGAGAGAGGGTGCATGTGCACACAAGCAGGGAAGAAGCAGAAAGAGGGAGAGAGAGAATCCCAAGCAGGCCCTGAGCTGTCCGCATGGAGCCCGACTCAGGGCATGACCCCATGAACCATGAGATCATGACCTGAGCTGAAACCATGAGTCGGATACTTAACTGACTGAGCCACCCTGGTGGCCCAGAATACCTTTTAAATAATTTAGTGTAGGACAGCGTATTAGTCAAGGATGTATAGTCTAGAACAAGATTACCTTGGTTCTGGGATCAAACCTCTGCTCTTCTGCTTAGTTGTGTTTTGTTGGACAACTTCTTAATGCCTCTGAGCCTCAGTTTCCCCACTTGGAAAATGAAGATAATGATAACATGTACCTGATAGAAATGTGTGAGGGATAGATAGGTTATTACTCATAAAGTGCTTTGAACTATACCTGTTATGAGACATCCAATGAGTGGTAACTGCTTTTATGAATTAAGTTATTAGTGATAATCTGTAAATTTTCAGAATGGCATCATTGACTTTTAAGATGAGTTTGGCTATTACTGTCCAGCCTCCTTTCCAGGATTATAGTAAAATCTCAGAACTACGGGGATAGCCCTACAAATGCCAGTGGAAGTACCTAACCATGCCACTCATTCAGATAATTTCAACACCTACATACGGAAAGTAAAAGAACTTTTATGTTCAACCCTGCATAATTGTGTAAAAATAGGTTCCGTGTGGTTAACAGCAAGGGCATCTTAACCTCACTGTGATCTCAAAATTCTAGAATCTGAAACCAGGAGTTGCGGGGGATCGGGGGGCAGGGAAGCCATTTCAGATATACCACTGCTTGTTGGTTCCCTCTGATTTCTGTGAAAGTAATTTTTTATTTGTTTTAAAAAAATGGAAGGTTAAGTTTGTATTTTTGTATTTGGATGTATATGTTTCTGGGTAGTTAGCAGCAGAATATATCAAAATGTTGGTGCTAGTCTTCCCTCTGAAACACAGATCTGTCCACATAATGAATTTGTTTTCCAGGGTTAATTAGATGTATATAAAATTCTCATCCATTTCCAAATGGGGGCAGCTTGGGAAGAAATAGACTAGGGAGAGATACGCTTGAGATCTTGTCCCACAGAGAAAACACTGATTTACAGTACTAGGAGTAGAGGTGTAGGGTAAGGGAAATACTAATGATGTCTTCAGAACTCATGCAAATGTGGTGGCTTGGTGATAGTTTCCAGTAACAGAGTTTGGCCTCCCTTGAGACCACATTAACTCAGCAGTTATTGGTCTAGCCAAGTCAAGGGACCCCCCCAACATTTAGAGTGCTAGGAAAGGCAGTTTAAGAAAATGGGAAAGAGGTGCCTAGGTGGTTCAGGCAGATGAGCGTCCAATTCTTCATTTCAACTCAGGTCATGATCCCAGAGTTGTGGGATGGAGCCCCCACGTTAGGCTCCACACTGAATGTTGAGCCTGCTTGGGATATTCTCTCTCTCCCTCTGTCCCACTCTCTCCCTCTCCCCATTCCCAACCCCCTCCTCCTCTTGTGTGTGTTCTCTAACTAGAAAAAAGAAAAAAGAAAAAAGAAAAATAAACCTTTGGAATATAACTTTATTCCTACATACTCTGAGAGATTTGTAAATATTGTCCAGAAATGTAAAGAGTAGATGGTGCTGCCCCTTGGTAATTATTACTTTAACTTTGAACATTCACATGACTTTTCATGTACTGATGAGGAAGAATTGTCAAGTGGCAAACAAGGTGTGAACAATGGTTGTACTGCTCTACCACTTGTGTTATATATAAAGAGGTAAATATGAAAATATTTACATGCAAATAGAGTCTTTTTGGAAAACTGACCAAAAAAACTGGTGATTTCCCTTGGGGAGGTGAATTGGTTCACTAGGACATGGGTGGAAAAAATACTCGTCACAGAATAATATCCTTTTGTAGTGTTTATCTTTTGTCCCATGTCACTTGTACCCCCAAAATATTTTCACTTCATGTCGTTTTAGGAGGTAATCTGAAGACACAGTCTTTGCAAGTTCTAACACATAAAATATATTTAGCTTGGTGATCTAATATTGCTGATAATATTTGAAGGATGGTGGTAGGTTCAGGAATTCCATCATGATTGCTCAAAACATGTAAATGAAAGCATCTTGACCTCAGACCCAGAGATCTCTCAGTCAGCCTGTGGTTTGTATCTCTGGTACATAGTGTTGAAGTTCTCTGTTCTTGTGGGGGGTGCAAAGTGACGAGACCCCAGGGTCTGTCACTGTAGCTGGTCCACACCCAAAGAAGCCTTCTCTTCTTCCTCCTCACCATCATGCACCCACCTCCCAGAGTGACGTGAGAACTTAACACGCCATAATCCAGTGTACCAAGTGGTTGTGCTATTCCTTCACTCATCTCTAGAGGTGCTCAAGTTTGGCCAGACATACAGCTTAGTTATTCAGGATTTTAAAAGACATTTAATGAAGACAGGACTGGGCTGGCTATATCTTTTAAAAACAATTTTTTAAATGTTCATTCATTTTTGAGAGAGACACAGAGCACCAGCGGGGGAGGGACAGAGAGAGAGAGAGAAAAACAGAATCTGAAGCAGCCTCCAATCTCTGAGCTGTCAGCACAGAGCCTGACGCAGGGCTTGAATTCACGAACTGGGAGATCATGACCTGAGCCGAAGTTGGATGCTCAACCAACAGAGCCACCCAGGCACCCCTAGGCTGGGTATATTCTTAATTTGGAGGTGGCGGGGGTAGGTAGGGGAAAGAGGAGTGATTTAGGCCTTTGAATTTATAACCTGTACTCTAGGGAAAAGTTTTTATTAAGCATACTCTTATTTTCAGCATAATCTGGGATAAATAAACATGATATAACATCAACTGTTCACTGTCCTATGACTTGTCACGCTTCTAAATTTGGAGTTGCCAAGGCTCTTGCCAAAATTATTTAAGAAATAGGTTAATTTGCTTATGTGGTTCCGACACATGCAGGCTAGACATACTTTGGCCTAAATTGGAGACTTTATTGACATTGAGTCTCTCCATTTTATATTTAAAGCACCCCAGGAACCTTTGTCAATTATTTGGCAAACGTGTGTAGAAGGTGCCAAAATTAACAATTGTTAGAAGACCGGTTTGGCTTTTTACACAGTGTTTACAATATGCCCAACACAGTTCTGTAATGTATACTCCTTAGCTCCTTTAACCTGCACAACACTTCTATAATACAATCTTATTACCATTTTACAGATGAGAAAACAACATACAAAGATTAAGTGAATTTCTGGCAGTGCTTAAGTAGGTTAACAGTTAAGTTTAAAAGACTTAATTTTTTTTTTTAGGACTTCATTTTTGTTTTTAATTAAAAAGGAATGTTGAAGCACAGGCTAGAAATTAATAACCTAAAGGTTAGATGTGCATTATTAATTAGATACTGGAAAAACTGATCAGGCTTTTAAATAATGTTTTTAGGGGCGCCTGGGTGGCTCAGTCGGTTAAGCGGTCGACTTCGGCTCAGGTCATGATCTCACGGTCCGTGGGTTTGAGCCCCGCGTGGGGCTCTGTGCTGACAGCTCAGAGCCTGGAGCCTGTTTCAGATTCTGTGTCTCCCTCTCTCTGACCCTCCCCCGTTCATGCTCTATCTCTCTCTGTCTCAAAAATAAATAAACGTTAAAAATAAATAAATAATGTTTTTAAAATCCATGCATAGCCTTACCATTGAAAGAGATACCACGATAAATTTATCCCTAGAGAGAAAAAACCTGCACAGCCTCATTCTGTTTCTATATGTTTGTGGAAGAGGCAACAGGCAAAAGAGATTATGAAGAAATCATCTTCTAGCCAAGAAAAGCTTTTACAACGGTCTTTAGATTGTGTATGAAAGACCTTTCAGGAGCTTGGAAACTGTTCCTAGCATGTCTTTGAGATGTGACTAGAATCAGAACCTTAGCTCAGCCTCTGGGGTGAAGAGCTCAGACTCAAATCCATATTCACAACCCAGCTTAGTCTCTTCAAGCTGTTAATAAATGAAATTAAAGTATAAAAACAAATGCCTAGTGTATAGAAAAAGCTCACTGTTTGCTTTTGTTGCTGTAAGCCATATGTGCAAGGCGCTGGGGGAACAGGATTATGTAAGGAAGGTGAGGATCCAGGAAACACATTTCCGTGATCTCCCAGGCTCTGTCTGAGGGCCTCCAGGTACTAGCCATTTATAGAAAAATACTTAATTAACTTGTTCAACATTGGGGGAAAAAAAACCAATATTAAACTGTTACTTACATTTGTATGTTTTGAGTTTGTGACTCTGTGTTTTCTAGGTCCTCATAGAGACTGCTAAAAAGTTAGGGCTCCGGTGCCACTCAAAAGGGACAATGGTCACAATTGAGGGACCTCGCTTTAGCTCCCGGGCAGAAAGCTTCATGTTCCGTACCTGGGGGGCGGATGTTATCAACATGACCACGGTTCCCGAGGTGGTTCTTGCTAAGGAGGCTGGAATTTGCTATGCAAGTATCGCCATGGCGACAGATTATGATTGCTGGAAGGAGCATGAGGAAGCGGTAGGTGGAATTTCCTTCTGAATATATACGACCTGGGTTTCCGGGTGCCACGAGAGCCATTGAGAGGGTGCCTTAACCATTTGTTTCTACTGTATTAGTTCCAGAAAGCACCTTTCTACCAGGTCTTAAAGTCAGCTTTTTATATATGGTCAAATATTTTCTATATAGTTCTCATTGGAAGATACAAAATGGTCTCCAGAGAGAAGAACAAGACACTTCTTTCCAAGGATCAACAGTAAACAGTACATTGTAGACATGTAGATGCAGTGGGAATTCATTTTGAGACTTGCGCCTTATTTTTTATTTTTTTAATGTTTATTTTTGAGAGAGAGAGAGAATACAAGCAGGGGAGGGGCAGAAAGAGAGACACAGAATTCGGAGCAGGCTCTAGGCTCTGAACAGTCAGCACAGAGCCCGACCCAGAGCTCAAACCCACGAACCATGAGATCATGACCTGAGCAGAAGTCAGACGCTTACCCAACTGAGCCACCCAGGCACCCTGAGACTTGGGCCTTATTTTAAAGATGAAAGTGTGTTTTGGTTGTAATTTCCTTATCCTGCGCTACAGGTTGTTTGTTTTCAAAGGGAAAGACCTATTACCTCTTCCTGGTAAGAGGACTCTGTGTTCATATCTGTTTAACCTGCCATGACTGGATGGATGATGCTTGGTACAGGAATATGACAGCAGACAGTCAAGCCTATAAGGGTCTAACATTCTGAGTTTTTTGGGGGCTTAGGGAGGAAGTACAGAGGTTAAGCAGACCAATGTAAGAAAACTCAGGCTTATAAAGAAATAGTATGGTGAGAAGTATATATCCAGTTGACTCAACCAAGCATTTGAAGTCTGGGAAGCCTTTCTGGTGTATGTGCGGTGGGAAAGGCAGGCATGCGTGGGTGGAGTGGAGAGGAGGGAGGGAGGCAGGCAGCGCCATGTAGGCTATATAAGGATTTCAGCGGGGAGGTTAGTAAGGAGTTCTGGGCAGGAAAGACGGCAAGGTCCAACTGGTATCTGAAGACACTGGACCACTTCAGTCAGGCTTCCAAAATAAATATTCTCATTGTGAAAAACTTCAAACAGCTACAAAAGTAGAGAGTCTAGTATAATGAACCCCCGGTTACCCATCACCCACCTTTCCAGTTACCAGCTATGGCCAGTCTTGGGTCATATAAATATACCCCTACCCGCTTCTCTCTCCCCTGCCCTCATTATTTTGAGTAAATATTTTTCTAAAGGAGTCTCTTTTATTTTTTTAAATAAAATAACAAAATAACCACAATACCATTATTGTACCCCAAAATACTGATATGAATTCCTAGTGTAATCAAATATCTAGACTGTTTACATTTTCCTTCCAGTCTTCTACAACCATTCACATCAGGGTCCCTTATAACCCATACATTGCATTTGAATGATATGCCTTTTTTTGTTTTGTTTTGAGAGAGAGCATGCAAGCTTGTGTGGGAAGGGCAAAGGGAGAGGGAGAGAGAATCTTAAGTAGACTCCACACTCAGCACAGAGCCCAACACAGGGCTCGATCTCACAACCGTGAGATCATGTGCTGAGCTGAAATCAAGAGTCAGACACTTAACCAACTGAGCCACCCGGGTGCCCCTGGAATGATACACCTCTTATATCTCTTTCAATCTAATATTCCCCTGTCTTTTCACTCCTTGGATTTTACTTGAAGAAACTGGATCATTTGTCTTGTCCTCTATCTCATTTTAAAATAGAGAAAGGGAGTGCTTGCTTCAGCAGCACATAGACTAAAATAGAGAAAGGGACAAAAGTACAGTCAAGGAGTTTTGAAGTAAAGAACAAGTACAGGGCTGGCTGTTCTGAGCACATGTAGGGGAACTGACATCTTCTCCAAGGTGACCCTTCCCACTACGTCAGAACTGCTTGTTTCACCGTCCATTTTCATACAAAACCGAATAAGATATTCTTGCTGTCTGTCCATCTGTGTATATGGGGTTTGGGTTATACCTGAACACAGGTTCCTTGTTTTGCATCAGTAGCTTGGTGTGTAAGAGACTTCCAGATCCTGACACAGCATAATCTCTGACTTGGCAGCTCTGGTCACCTAAGGGACAGCTCAGACTTGTGGTGTTGAGAAGCTGCCTCCAATTAGCAGGAGGCTCCAGCCCCTGCCACTACCCAAGAGCAGATTGCTTCCTGCCTGTGGCTTTCTGCTCAGTCTCGTAACATCGGTCTCCTCTGCAGAGCAAATGGTGCTTTCCTTTACTACATGAGGTTTGGAAAGCAGTCAGTTGGAGTCGCTTGAGTTGAAAGCAGAGAAACTGAGCTGGGTGTAAGTGGTAAGGCATGAAGGCAGATAATGCTGAATGCCACAAGAAAAGCATAGATGAAGTTCGCCGCATCGTCAACCAGCCATGTGTGTCACTGTGCTTTAGACCAGATGTGCAGCCTGGCGTGGTGTGAAGATCTGGGAGTTGCCTAAACCTGCTGTCAAATTCCTGTTGCTCCATTTACTTGTAAGATGGGGCAGGTTATTTGATCCATTTACTCTTCTGTGGGATGGAGCCAAAGGTGAGAGGGAGGCGTATATAGTTTTGACCTTGCAGGATTTCTGGGAGAATTAAACCAAATGATATATGTTGAGCAAGTACCATAGTGCTGGCTCCTATGCAGGGGTGGTCATCGGATGGCAGCTATGACGGAGGGGGGTGCAGAAGTGTGAAGAAAACTTGACATTTGAGCTAGACATTAAACAGAGGATTTAGAGGGGCGCCTGGGTGGCTCAGTCGGTTAAGCATCTGACTTCGGCTCAGGTTGTGATCTCATGGTTCATAAGATCGAACCCCACATTGGGCTTTGCAGGGCCTGTTTGGGATCCTCTCTTTCTCTCCCTCTCTGCCCCTCCCTTGCTCTAGCTCTCACTTGCTCTTTCTCAAAAATAAATAATAAACTTTAAACAGAGGGTTAGATTTTATTATGAGGAGGTTAGTAGAGTGGGCATTTTAGGTAGAACCCAACATTAGGAACAAAGAAAAGAGAGGTCAGAGTCTATATAGAAATATCAGTCAAAAGGAAAAGCGTAAGGAAAAAAAAAGCAAATATAAGGTAAATCCCTTGGGTGCTTCATGAGCCTGCCCTGGAAGACTCTGCTTAAAATATGCCTCTCCATGTACCTGGCAGCACCCAGCCCGTCACTGCTTCGTATCCCCGCAGTGAACGGTGCCCATCATTTTTTTCCAAAACACACCTCAGTGTTTGTGGGAGGGATTTGGACTTTATATAAACACCAGGAAATAAGTAGTAAAGTATTACAGTCCTTGTGTCCCTGAACCTCAGATACGTTCTGAAGTATAGTGAGGTGTGACAAATATTCCACCTCTAATTATCCATTTTACATTCACAATTTTCAGCTTCCTTATGAAGCAATTTCAGTCATATACAAAAGTAGATAATAGTATGAGCTTTTGTAAATCAACACCCAGCTTCATCTGTGAACATACCAACTTAATGGCCAACCATATTTCATCTGTACTCTGATCCATAATTTTATCCATAGACACCTAACATACATTATCATCACTTTCCAACAATTCCTTAACCTATCGAGGCAGAGTTCACGTTTCTAGTGGTCTCTAATACCACAGTTTTTTACTTCCAAGTGTTCTGAGAAGAAACCAGGTCTTTTGATCTATAGAGTTTCCCACCAGAGTTTCCCACCATCTGGATCACTGAAATCATCTCCTTGGGGTAGTTTGAAAGATTTCTCTGTCTGCTGTATTATTTTCTGTAAATTGACAGCTGGTTCTAAAGATTTTTTGATCCAGTTCAGGCCTCAGATGTAGTGTTTAGTTTTCCCATCAGGAAGCTCATTAAAGTGGACTATTTGTTTGGTTTGGGATTTTTTTGTTGTTGTTTCTGTGATATTAGCAGCTCATCCATTAATTCATTGGGAGCTATAAAAATGATGAGACTCTGATTCGTCTTGAAGACGTCTCTAAAGGGAAACGTGCTGGAGCATCTGGGTGGCTCAGTCTGTTAAATGTCAGACTCAGGTCATGATCTTGCAGTTCATGGGTTTGAGCCCCTGCATCAGGCCCTCTGCTGACAGCCTGGAGTCTACTTCAGATTCTGTGTCTCCCTTGCTCTCTACCCCTCCCCCACTCATGCACTCGCTCTCTCTCAAAAAATGAATAAACATTAAAAAAGATTTTTTTTTTTAATTTACATCCAAGTTAGTTAGCATATAGTGCAACAGTGATTTCAGGAGTAGATTCCTTAAAGCCCCTTACCCATTTAGCCCATCCCCCCTCCAGTAACCCTCTGTTTGTTCTCCATATTCAAGAGTCTCTTATGTTTTATCCCTCTCCCTGTTTTTATATTATTTTTGCTTCCCTTGTGTTCATCTGTTCTGTGTCTTAAAGTCCTCGTATGAGTGAAGTCCTATGATATTTGTCTTTCTCTGACTAATTTAGCATAATACTCTCTCGTTCCATCCACATAGTTGCGAATGGCAAGATTTCATTCTTTTTGATTGCCGAGTAATAAATACTCCATTGTATATATATACCACATCTTCTTTATCCATTCATCCATCGATGGACATTTGCGCTCTTTCCATACTTTGGCTATTGTTGATAGTGCTGCTATAAACATTGGGGGGCATGTGCCCCTTCGAAACAGCATGTATCCCTTGGATAAATACCTGATAGTGCAATTGCTGGATCATAAGGTAGTTCTATTAAAAAAAAAAATTTTTTTAAGAGAAATGTGCTCATCTTCTGACTGGTTAGCCAGTGTAGCAATGGTTTTAAGACTGGGATCCATTTTACTGTGGATGTGAGGAGAATTAGCCACATCTTTCCAGACCATGCTAACACATACTTCTGAGATGGTTTCTCAGACATTATATTGAGAACCAGTGGTGCTTTTCAGAGATGTCATTAGGTTTCTCCAAGACCTTCCCCCTGGAAGCAAGACTGCCTTGAAAAATGCAGAGCTGGTGCTCAGGGGATTGGAATTGGAGTAAACTGACTTCACAGATGAGGTAGAAACTCAGGAAAATGGTCTGCGAAAAGCAGTGGAATTCTAAATTGCTAGTAACATCCTGTGCTGTTGTTTCTCTAGGTTTCAGTGGACCGGGTCTTAAAGACCCTGAAAGAAAATGCCAATAAAGCCAAAAGTTTACTCCTCACTACCATACCTCAGATAGGGTCCATGGAATGGTCAGAAACCCTCCAGAACCTGAAGGTAAGTATCCTTAGCTATCTTCAAGCAGACCCTTCCATAGACCTTCAGCTGCCTTTTTCTCTTATTTTCACTTCACCTTGATTTAGCCCGTCATGTATTTTATACTAGTCTAGAATTTCTCTACAAGTTTTCATGCTCTTTACTATCATACTAAAATTGAGTAGTTTTATATTTTGGCTAATAATGCAAGACTGTTGAAAGTCGAGGTGGTGAGAGTTTTATTATCTAGTCCGCCAGGTTCTTAACATTGTCATGCTTTGCAAGGTATCACTAAGTCATACTTTAAAGAAGATTGATTGTGCTTATTGTGCACATGGCTTACATTGTTGACAAAGCTATTTGCTGTTTGGCAGATCCATGCAAAATTTAAAGCCAAAACACTAAGATAGCAATACCAAAACGGTGCCAAGGAATGTCTACCTAGGGCTGATGTTGTATCAAATTAAGACAGTGATTAATTATAAACATGGGATGGGTTGTAGATTGGTAGCTTTTCAACTCTAGTAGTCATTCCCAGAATATAATTTAAACAGACTGCTAAACTCAGAGACTCATGATTTTTACTTGGACATTTTGTGACTCTCATGATTAACCCCATTGGATAAGGAATTGCCTCAAATTGATTGGATATTATATTCCCCTACTATCCAGAGAAGATAACTAGCATGTTCTAAGGTCTAGAACACACCTGTACTCTTGGATCTTATGACAGGTAGTTGAGAGAGGATTTGAAAAGTTGGTAAAAGCCCTCCCTACCTGAACTGCTACTACCAAGGAGCCCTGGAATGAGAGCCACGATTTCAGTGTGATGAAGACACCGTGTGGTGGTCAGTGATGGACAACTGCTGGGCTTAGAGGAACCATGATTTGGAGTGGATGCTGACTGCATGGTGTAAATGCTCCAGCACAGCTGATTTCAAGCTGTCCACACAAAGCCATTGATAGATACACAGAGCTGGTTCTTGCAAACTGATATAGCAGGCTGCAGCACACCCTATAACAAGATGTCTGTCAGCCTTAAGGACTGGCAAAGTCAAGAATATTGGAATTTGTATTCTGTTTTCCCACTAGACTTCAAGTCCATAAGGGACAGGAAATACATGTGTTGGTTTCAACCTGTATACCTAGGAGATACATGTTCTTAAGTAAGTAAACGATAGCCCTTTTCCCCCATCATAATTGAATGCAGGCAATCCTTACTATAATTGAGAAGGAAAGGGAAACAATAATTTCTAAGAATAGGGAGTGTTATAACCAGAAACCGTTATATTTCCCTGAGTGTGGTGCAGTAGGAGCAGCATAACGTTAGCTTGTCTAAACAAGCACACTATTGATTGTGGGAAATATGACTCATACTTTTGCAGCTGCTGAGGCTAATGTCACCTGCAAAATATGATGGGTTGTTTTTTTTTTCTTTAGGTTTTCCAACTGACCGTATTTTGACCATGGTCTTTTAAATTTGAAGATAATTTCCCAAGCAATAAATTATTTCAGCCTCATTTTTAAGTAAAAAATGCTTGAATGGTAGAAATTCATGTGTTCCTTTCCTTCTGAGAAACTTCTGAAAGTATGTAAAAATAGTGTATTTCTGTATATATGCATTTTTAAAGAGGGTTAATATGTGTAGCTTTCATCAGATTCTCAGGAAAGAAATTGATCATCAGATTCTGAAGAAAATAAAGAATTGCTGCTCTAGACAAAACTAAGAATCATGACCTCCATTCTGTCACATTAAGGGACACCCTACTAATAACCGCTTATTCTTTTGGGGTTTTCTGGGGTAGCATGTTCAGACCTCTGTACACTGAAATGTGTATCATCCATTCACTCATGCATTTCAGAAACACTTAGTACCCGTTATGTGTCCAGCTGTGGTTTATAAAGATATATAAGACTTGCTGTGATAAAGAAGATCCTATTATGTTTGGAGATACCAGTATGTTAAAATTTCAAGGATTTTTTCCAGTGGGATAAGGTGAATGACAGAGATTGCGTTAAATTAATCGAGGCTGGAGGTTGGTGCATAAAATGTGTCCTAGTGGATGTGAAAGGGGATAGAGATCTGAGAGAATCTGAACAACCTTCTTGAAATAAACACACTTTACAGGAAAGGAGAGAGAGAGACAGAGGAACAAAGAGTTATGAGCTATGTCCCAAGTCCCACCTCTGGTTGGTTGTTTTTAAGCTTTGGTGAACATGAGAATTTTCTGAGGAGTGTACACCATGAGTCCTCACTCTCTGAAATCAAAATCTGGTTTGGGGCACCTGGGTGGCTTAGTCGGTTAAGCATCCGACTGTGGCTCAGGTCACTGTCTTGAGGTCTGTCAGTTCAAGCCCTGTGTTGGGCCCTGTGCTGATAGCTCAGAGCTGGAGCCTGTTTCAGACCCTGTCTCCTTCTCTTGGCCTCCCCTTCTCGTGCTCTCTCTCTCTCAAAAATAAACATTAAAATCAAAATCTGGTTTGTAATAAGTACTCCAGGTGATTATCCTGATCCTAAGAATCAATACCTACAGCAAGTGCTTGGTTAACTGTAATCTATGCCTGCTTTCTTCCTTTTAGAATACAGCCCAGTTTTCTGTTTTATTACCAAGACATTAAAAGAGCGTGGCTGCCTAGAAGACCAGAAGACTTTCTAATTCCAGTCATTTGGGAAATTTCTGCCTAGTTAATGGAAAAAACATGGAAAGACATGCAGCTCTCGTGCCCCTGCCTGCTAAGGAAGAACATGACAAGACATGCACATATCAGAAATGCCTTCTAGAAGGCTTGGACTGCTTCAGAAAACAGAAGGAAAGCAAATCACCAGTTAAACACGTGGAAAAATTCTTAAAAAGACAAGACCCCATTTGCCCTTCCCCCAGTAGGTTTGTAATAATACAGGGTAGGAGATAACATCCAGCTTCCTATGTTACCAAGGAAATATGAAGAAGAACTGGAATTCTTAGACTATTTATTGGTGTAACTGTAAATTCATACAGTCTTTCTGGAGGGCAGTTTGGTAAAATTCCTACAGTTTTAAAAAGTTTTAAAAATACTTACACCCTATGTGCTGGCTACTCTAGTCCTAGGACTTTATCTTTATAAAATTATCAGAGATACAAAGAATTATGTATAAAGAAGGATGTCTAATATAGTTTTAGTTATAATAACAAATATACAAAACAATCTGAATATCCAACAGTTGGAGGTAAATTATGACCTAGCTCTAATTAGATTGTGAAGCAGCCAAGTAAAGATCATGTTTTCACATATTTAATGTCCTAAAGAAATGACTGCTCTGTAATATGAAATGACAAAAGGATATGCGTAAGCATTTTACATTGCTAATTTTGTCTTTAAATTCTGCATTGATGTATAAAAAGACTAGAAATGAATATATTATAATCTTTTGTTACCATATTTGGGGGAGGGAAACAATTTAATTTTCTTTATATTTTTCTGTGTCTTCACATTTTTCTACAGTGAATATACTCAAATGGTAAAGCTGTCTTAAAAATAAAAAAGACCCAGTTCTTGAAAAAATACAGGTGTAATGATACAAAATTTAAGATGGTAATTCTAAGAAGAGTTCTGTTTGAGTTCGATCTTCATGAGTGACTGTACAGTCAGAACGATATTTGGGCCTGCCACAACTTGAGAAAAACTGGGTGTTTAATACTCAGATAGTCTTAAACCATGTAAGAGACTATATACACACATTATAGTGTGTCAGGTATTTTTAAAATTAATATTTGATCTTTGTTTCTACTTTTTGAGTTGATGAATTATTTTACATGAGTTAGTGGTTTAGATTTTTTCATAAAATAGAAGCTTGCTTCTTACACTGCTTTTTGTTAATTTTATAGGAATGTGTTTTGTTCTGTCACAGGGAGATCTTTTTTTTTTTCCTCAGAATTATTACTTTTCACTGTGGGCTGTTACTGGATCCTTTAGTGATATATCCTGTTTAAAGAGTCTGTAAAGTCCATGTGTTTGTGTCTAGGAGATTGGCTTCAAGATAATCTGCTAATTATAAACAATAAAATAAACCAGTTACCCCCAGCATTAAAACATGGAGCTGTTTGGGTTACATGTGATTATGACTCTCGCATTCTCCAATACAGTGATTCAACTCTGGTTGCGCATTAGAGATGCACAGATGGCCTAATGAATCTGAACCCAGGGTTGTCTGGGTCTGTAAACCCTGATTCACTACTCTGTAATACTATGCCTTCCTTTCCTTCATTCTTAGAAGTCTGAGGATATCAAGGCAAAAACGTGGGCATTTTTCTTGCTGCCTTCAGAAAGCACAGTTTTCCCCCAATGACTTATGTACTTTTCTTGATTCAGTAGCCTTTTCTAGCAACCTCATTTTCAGAGTTCTCATTTGGCATATACTCCTGTCTTTTTGTTGTTACCCATCAGTCAGTCTTTTTTTTTTTTTTTTTCATTTTTTTAAAATGTTTATTTTTGAGAAAGAGCATGAGCAAAGGGGGGGCATTTTAAGTTTATTTATTTTGGGGCACTGGGTGGCTCCGTTGGTTAAGCGTCCGACTTCAGCTTAGGTCATGATCTCATGGTTTTAGGGATTCAAGCTTCACATAGGGCTCTGTGCAGACAGCTGGAGCCTGGAGCCTGCTTCAGATCCTGTGTCTCCCTCTCTCTCTCTCTGCCCTTCCCCTGCTCGCTCGCTCGCTCTCTCAAAAAATAAACATTAAAAAAATTAAAGTTTACTTATTTTGAGAAATAGCATGCACATGCACGAGCAGGAGAGGGGCAGAGAGAGGTAGAGCTAGAATCCCAAGCAGGCTCCTAGCCATCAGCGCAGAGGCAGATTCAGGGCTGAAACTCAGGAACAATGAGATCATGACCTGAGTTGAGATCAAAAGTCAGATGCTTAACCACATGAGCCACCCACGTGCCCCAGCTGATACCTTATTCTTAAGGACTATGTAGACTTTCTTCCTGGGATGCTTTTTACATGATCTTTCACTTTTTTTTTTTTTTTTTTTAGCTACAAAATTAAGGGAACGCATTGGTCAGTTTTGAAATATTTTCATTTTCCCTAGTGAAGGTTATGGGCGTAATGGAAAAGTTGTAGCATAGTGACTTAACCCTCTGGAAGAGTGCCAAGTTACTGATTTGTGCATTTGCATCTACTTAAAAACTTTATTGATAATGCATTGTTTTGCATTGTTTTTCATGATTTTGTGGATAAACCAGAATCCTTCATATGTAGAGTGTTAACCAAAAAAGGAGAAGGCTGGAATACCAGGGTTATATTTGAAACCTGACATGTTTTGCAAGTTAGCCTGAGTGCATTCTGGAGTTGTTTATAGTAGGCAAAAGCTTAGGAATGGCTAAAATTCTCAAAGGAGTGGGGGCATCTAAATAAGATACATCAGCTCAAATAAATGATGTGTATCTTTATGCACCAGAATGGAATGATGTCTGTTACAAGTGGAAGTCAGAAAAATACTGGATGTGTGGATAGTGTATTTATGCTTTATGTTCATAGAAAGTTTCTGGTAAGAAGCTTGGTGATAACCTCTGAGGTATGAATCAAGAGATCTACTGTGTACTTCATGTCTTTCTGCACTGTTTGAGCTTTTTACTGTAAGCATCTACTCTCTTAAATTGATACCTTTAAAAAAAAAGTTTATTTGAGAGAGAGCATGTGCAGGAGGGGCAGAGGGAAGGGGTGGGGGGCGGGGAGAGAATCCTAAGCAGGCTCCACACGGTCAGTCTGAAACCCCAATGCGGGACTTAAACTCCCAAACTGTGAGGTCATGACTTGAGCCAAAATCAAGAGTTGGATAGTTTAACCCACTGAATCACCCAGGTGCCCCTTAAATTGATACCTTTTAAGGAGTGGACTCTAGAGGAGACCTGGCTTTGTAAAATAAAATAATCTCTCTTAGTTTGACATTGAATTCTGTTAAATCATGTCTGGAACACTATCCAGTTCTGGGCACAACATTTTTAGAACACTGACCATCTAAAAAGCACCAGTTTAGGAAGGTGTGAGGATTGGGAAGACCATGCCACATAAGTAGTGGTTAAAGGAATTGAGAATTTCTAACCATTGAAGGGAAAACTTTTGAGAATTTCCAATATATAAAGGGCTATCATTCAGTTAAGGACTTCCCTATCTCCCTCACTCTTTGATAAACCTCCATAAAAGCAGGAACTGTGTCTCTGGAATCCTCAGTTCCTTGTGCTTGGCACAAGTTCAGTGAATATTTGCATCTATGAAAATCTGATCATTCCTGTGTAATTCTGACCTGGTCAAAGACCTCACTCTAGTGGTTGCCCATCTCTCCATGCTCAAATTTTCCCTCTTTGCATCATTTCTCTCTGCACACAAATAATGCTGTTACTTTCTCCCATTAAAAAAGAATTCTTGGCCACAATCCAGTATGCTGTTTGTCTTACTGCTTTGCCTTTCATTGGAATATAACCCCCAAAGATCTATTCTGTCTCCAATTCCTCCTCCTTTCTTCAGCTCACTCCAATCTAGCTTTTCCAGCACTCTACTTTCAGCACCACCACTACCACCATTTTCAAGGTCACCTCCTTACTAAATCAGTCAGTTCTAAGATTTCATCTTTCTTTTTCTATCAGACACATTTGATAGATTTCATCTGTCCCTCCTCCTTGATAAATACTCCTCACATGGCTTCCAAGGATGCTACAGTCAGTTTTCCTTCTACGTCAATGGTTGCTACTCAATCTTCTTTCCTGATTCCTGCTGTTCTCTCAGATCTTTTAATGTTACCTGCCCCAGGGCTCAATTCTTGGACTTCTCTATCTTCACTCATTCCTCAGTGACTGTTTCCCATCTCCACCCCCACCCTTGCCGCCACCAAATCTCTGCCATTTCTTGGTAGTTGGCAGTTTTATGGTTCTGGTCCCTCAGACCAAAATCATGGAGTTATCCTGGACTCTTCAAAACCCACATTCACACCAGGAAGAGGTTTATTCATTCTATCATCCAAAATATATCCAGAAACTGACACCCTCACAACAGCTACTACCTCTACCCTGGTCTGAGCCACTCACCTCTCACCTGGGTGCTGTGATATTCTAACTGGTCCTCTTTTCTTCTTCTCTAGTCCCATACAGCAACCCAGGATCCAAAATGATCCTTGTAAAACATGAGTCATTCCTTTGCTCAAACTCTCTTTCACTCAGAATAAGAGCCTAAATCCTCACAATAGTCCATGAGTCCTCATGGAATCTGCACATGTCCCTCATCTCTGACTTCCTACCAACCATCCTCTGTACCACCGGCCTTGCTTTTCCTGGAGCAGATCAGGCCCTCTCCTGCCTTTAATACCAGAGTATTTGCTTTATATTCCTTCTACTTGGAAAACTTCTAGATAACCACGTGGTTCACTCTATCACCTTCCAATCTCTGCTCAAAAATCACAGTGCATCAACCCAACATCCTATTTTAATGGAGGGCAATGATTCTCACTCCACAGCCCCTGCCCTCCTGCCCATTCCCACATGACTCAATTTTTTTCTTCCATAAGCTATTAACACCTCCCAACAAATCTAATATTTATTTGTGTTTGCTTGTTTGATTTTTGATAACTTCCACCCCCATTCCCTAGAAATGTACACACTGTGAAGGCAGAAATCTTGCTCACTGATAGATATCCCAAGGGACCAGGAAGTGGCACTTGGTAGGCTTTCAAGCCAATACTATTTTGAATGTACGGCTTCTTATTGATTATCACAATTTGCAAAGCCCTGCATGTCCTGACATATTCTGGCTTACTCCAGCCTCTTCTATCTCCCACACCTGACAGCACTACAGACTAGTGCTATCCCTAGAAATATAATGTGAGCCAATATGTAATTTTAAATCTAGGAGCCACATTTTTTAAAAGCCAACTAATTATAATAATATATTTACTTACTCTATCCAAAATATGTCAACATGTAATCAGTAGTGAAAAGTCAAAAAATTTTACACACCTTTGCAAATACTAAATCTTTGGAATCAGATGTGTATTTTACACTTACCAGCACATCTCAAATCTGATGCTAAACTTTCATTAGAAGTAATTTGATGTTATTAAATTTTATAAATTTTACTATGAAAAAGTAGATCCACGTACCCATCATTGCAAGTATATTGAAACATCAGTTTTTAACTGAGGGCTGATGGGGGGCGGGACGGAGGGGAGGGTGGGTGATGGGTATTGAGGAGGGCACCTTTTGGGATGAGCACTGGGTGTTGTATGGAAACCAATTTGACAATAAATTTCATATACTGAAAAAAAAATAAAAAATAAGAGTAAAAAAAAACCTATCAGTTTTTAAATTTAAGTTATGTGCTAAAATTACAAATTGTTTCTCAGTCAAGTAAATTTATTTCAAGTGTTCGACAGCCACATGTGTCTAATGGCCGCCATATCAGAGCAGCTCTTAGACTTCTGGTCCAAGCAGGATACCCCCCTCTTACTTCTGCCCTTTGTTGTCTCTCCACCTGACTGCTCCACCACCACCCTCTTTCATCTGCCTCACTTGGCTGGCTGTCCTTCCTTTTGTGTTCCCCAAACACCCTGTTCACACTGTATTAAATTGCCTGATTGTCCAGTTAGCATAGTGACTGACACATAAGCATTACTATATATATTTGTGAAATGTATACACCCATTATGCTTCTGCCTATTGAAATTTTAGTGATGCTTCCATTTCCATTTCAAATCACTTCTCCCTAGGACTAGAGTCTGGCTCCTTGTAACAGTTCAATTCAGGATAAAGATCATAGTGTCCTGGCATGGCAGAAACCAAAAGTCCATGTTTTTCAAGAAGGGAAAGAATATATTTACAGATAGTATGTTGGTGCCCTAATTAACGTTACTAGAGCCCTTTACCCATTCTATTTTGCCCATTTATATCCCCTTGTTATCTCAGCAGAGGTGGGGGTGAATCAAGGTTTAATACAGTTAAAAAATACTTACGATGGAGGGAATTAGGAATTCTGGGTACTGAATTCTGAGTTGACAAAAAATACATATATGTAATTTATTCTGTTGCCTTGACAATTATTTTTACACATTTCTCTTGTTCATCTTGTCATGTAATCTGTCTTCCCAAGGAGACTGTAGGTTTCTATAAATTATGGATTGATTTAGATGCCATTCCCAAGGTGCCCATGTCTTATTACATTTAATGAGCAACAAATAAAAAGTTGTTGGTTTTGCCTCAATCAGTAGTGTAAACTGAACACTCACATAAACTGAACAGCTTGTGATATCAATAGGATCCTGAAAAAATGATTTTTGAAAAAGTACAGACACTGAAATATTTTAAGTGTTTCAGAACTGAAAAAAGAGATGTGTGCTTGATTCCATAAGTATTTTGTAGCAAAGCACATTTTTTTCAGAATAAAAACAAATGCATTTGATGATTTCATTTAGGGAAAATTAACAGGAAATTGTCAGTGTTTTCAAATGATGCCCTCAGCTTTACAGATGATTCAGGTTTAAAAAGTCTACACATCGGAATGTGATGATGCATTTGTTAACTGCTCTTTTTGACCTCATTTTAGCAAAATTCCTTCCCTGTAAGAATCAAGATTACAAGGTTAAAGCAGTAAGTAATAGCAAAGTCAATTCCAAATGTGTAAGAGAATACAAAGAATAGTAATGAACCTTTATCTATTACCTGGCTTCAAGAATTATCTCATAGCCTATATGTTTCTTCTATACTATACTCCTCACATGTTATTTTGAAGCATTTTACATACATTATATAATTTCAACCATGAGTATTTCAATGTTACATCTAAAAGATCACTATTTTTAAGATAGGCACAATGCCATTGGCACACATTTGAAAATAAATTAAAATTCCTTAGTGACATCAAATATGCAGTGAATATTCAAAACTTCACATATCTCCTGAATGCCACTTTTTTTTTTTTTTACATATTCTTTATTTGAATCAGGATCCAGTTAAATTCCACACATAGCAATTGGTTTGTATGTATTTTATGTTTCTTTTAATCTCTGAGTTCACTCTCCCATTCTTGCTGGCTCTTTTGCTTTCCCTTTCCCTCCCCATCTTTCATGTGTTCTCTCCTGCTCTCTCTCCTTACAGTTTACTTGGTGAGGAAAGCCAGTTGTTTGTCCTGGAGAGTTTCATATAATCCAGATTCTATTAACTGCATCTCCATAGTGTAGTTTAACATAATCCTTGGTCTTCTGATTTCCTCTAAGTTGATTAGTTGAATCTAGATAGATTTTTTTCTCAAGGCTACTTCAGAGGAGGTGGTATGTTCTTTCATCAGGAGGCACATAATGTCTCATCTCTCTTGGATGTCAGTAGCCATCAGCTTTTAATGTCTCTACCCATTAATTTATTTTTAAAATTTTTTTAGAGTGTGTGAGGAGGGAAGAGGTGCAGAAGGAGGGAGGGAGAGAAGATAGATAGGAAGAGAGAGAGAATCTTAAGCAGGCTCCACTGCTTAGTGCAGAGCCGGACATGGGGCTCAATCCCATGACCTTGAGATCATGACCTGAGCTGAAATCAAGAGTCCAGTTGGACAGCTCAACCAACTGAGCCACCCAGATGACCTATCTATCCATTAATTTAAATTGGGTTGCAAAAAAATGATATTCTGATTCAAAGTTACCTCCATTTAAACACATGAAATGTAAGGTGACAGCCTCCCTGTTTAAGATTAAAAATATCTTAATATATATACAGAAAGAGCATTTCATAAAATTTAAGTCATTCATGGCAAAAAAGCTTAGTAAACAAGAAACAGAAATTCCTTAGAATTTAAGAATGGATCAGATATATACTATGAAATACATATTGGATAAATGATTAGAAACAAAGCCATAGGAGGAGAAAATATAAGAAATCAATGAGACCCTATCTTAAAATACCAGGCAGATTTTTAAAAGAACTAAATAGTACTAAAGAAAATTTAAAATATAAAATTTTAATAAAATTAAAATTAAATGCAATAAAACTGAATTAAAATCAAAATGAAATTACTCAAATAAAATTAAAAATTCAAGAGTAACTCAGAATATTAGACAGAGTTGGAGAGAAAATTGGTTAGATGGATTATGAACTAAAGAAAATAAACTCAGAATGTACAGAGAAATAGGGGTGCCTGGCTGGCTCAGTTGGCATAGCATGTGACTCCTGATCTCCGGGTTGTGAGTTGAATTCTAGCCTCGCATTGGGTGTAGAGCTCACACAGAAAAGAATATAACAGAAATAAAGAGATGGAAAATATGACAGCTTGAAATGTAAAGCATAGCAGAAGTTCCAATGTAAATCTTACTGAAGAGAATACATGTTCCAGAAAGAGGAAATAAAGATGGGTAGCATTCCTCAGACTCTCAGCATGACAGCCTGAGGAACTCCGTAGTCTCAGTCACCAGCAAACCCAGTGAAAACAATTTTAAAACAACCAGCTAAAATTGCTCAGTATGGTTAAGTACACACATCTGAATAAACACACATTCAAGAGAATTTATTAAAATGTGTGAAGAACCTTGACAGTCTGTGGTATTTGAACTGAGAAATCTGCTTCCCCTTCCTCCCAATTCAGCAAGATGGAAACTTCACTCTAGGCTGGCTCAGGCAAGAGCACAGTTTCATCTCCCCTAGTTCCCAGTTAGAAAGCTATCATCCCAGGAGGGGCAGGAAGTCAGTATTTCTCATCTTTCCCCCACCGATCTGCTACTGAGGCTAAGTTATAGGCAAGCATAGAGATGGAGTTTTTCTTCTACCCAGTCCCTAAGGAGCTCTACCCTGGGTGTGGTGTTGCTGAGAATATTGGGACCCCAATCATCTTTCCACCAGTCTGTTGACTACATGCTGGGAGAATCAAGCAAAACAAAACAAAACAAAACAAAACAAAAACAAAAAGCAGAAGATACTGCCCACCCCACCCTAACCACCACCACTGAGCACTCAGCTCCTAAACTGGGAATGTCATTTAGAGAGAAGCTTGCCATTGTCCTCGCTTCCAGGTCCATAGCCATAACTCCAAGACTTTTCCTGGAGGGAGAGTAGGCAATAAAGCTTTTCCTAAAGGAAATGACTTTATTTGCAAGAGAGTGTGGAGAAGTTCAAGCCTAAAGGTGCCCCCCAAAACTACTCTATTAGTGAAAGAAGTACTGAAGGGCAATTGGGATGATATGGGTAGAATCATTGGACATATAAGGTAAATTGTGAGCCAGCTAGTGTGCAGGAGAGAACCTGGAAGAACATAGCTACAGGAAACTGTCTAGGGTCAGAACAAATATTAGTAACTGCCTTCCAGAACTATCCCTTCAAAGGAGTCTGAATTTCTTTGGTTTAGTTGATGAGCAATTTATACCCCAGGGTACTGATTGAAAGCCATAAAGAAATCACCCAGCGATTAGAGTTTAACAACTGGGTATGATCAGGAAAAGAGACAACCAAAGAGAACCTTGAAAAAAACCACCATTAACCCAGGGTGACTGTGCATATAACCCAAGGATATGCTCCCTGAAGAGCAATATCAGAAGCTTATCAGTGCAAGAAACAGACTCTATTAAAATAATGTTACTAAACAAATAAACAAGCAAACAACAAAAGGGGAGGCACCAGTACCCAGAGTTGCCAAAATATATTATCTAAAATGTCCAGATTCCAACAAAAATGATTAGTCATGCAAGGAAACAGGAAAGTATGACCCGCACCCTGGGGGGAAAAAAAAAGGCAGACGACAGAAAGTGCCTAACTGCCTACAGAGTAACCAGATGTCAAATTTAACAAAGTCTTCAAAGTAGTCATTATAAACATGTTCAAAGAACTAAAGGGAGTCATGACTAAAGAGTTAAAAAGGAATGATGAACATGTTCAGCAAATACAGAATATCAATAAAGAGATAGAAATTATAAAAAAGAATCAAATGGAAATTCTAGACTAGAAAAGTACAATGACTAAAGTGAAAACTTCACTGAAGAGGCTCAACAGTAGATGTGATTAAGAAATAATTAGTAGTGGGGCCCTGGGCGGCTTAATCAGTTGAGTGTCCAACTCTTGACTCTGCTCAGGTCATGACCTCATGGTTCCTGAGCTGAAGCCTCTGCATCAAGCTCTGAGCTGACAGCACCGAGCCTGCTTGGAAATCTCACTCCCTCTCTCTCTACCCCTATCCCATTCATGCTCTCGCAAAATAAATAAATAAAATTTTAAAAAGAGAAATAATTAGCAAATGTGAATAAAGATAATAGAGATTATGCAACCTGAAGAGCAGAGAGAGAAACGAATGAAGAAAAATGAACAGAGCTTCAGAGAAATATGGACAGTATTAAGCGCAGCAATATTTGAAGAAATAATGGATGAACAACATCTCAAATTTACTGAAAAACAATAATCTACACATATAGGTAGCTCAACAAACTCCAGGTAGGAAAACACAAAGTTCCACAAATAAAAACATAGTAAAAATTCTGAAAGAACCATGGGTGCCTGGATGGCTCAGTGGGTTAAGCACTGATTCTTGATTTTGGCTCAGGTCATGATCTCATGGTTTGTGAGGCTGAGCCCTGCATTGAGCTCTGCATTGATAGTGAGGAAACTGTCACCCTCTCTCTCACCATCTCTCTCCCTCTCTCTCTGCCCCTCCCCTGCTCGTACGTGCTCTCTCTCTCTCTCTCTCTAAATAAATAAACTTAAAAAAATTCTGAAAGAACAAAACACAGGGAGAAAATTGACAGGAGTAAGAAAATGACTCATTTTCAAGGGAACCTCAAAATTATTAAAATATGACATCTGCAGCAGAAACAATGGAGACCAGGAAACGATGGGATAATATATTTGAAGTGCTCAAAGTAAGAAACTGTTAACCAAGAATCCTATATTCAGCAAATCTATCTTTAAAAAACAAAAGTAAATGAAAGATATTCCCAGATGAACAAAGAGAATCTGTTGTTAGCAGACCCTCCTTATAAGAAATTCTAAAGGAAGTTAGTCAGACTGAAAGTAAGTGACCCCCAATGGTAATTAAATTCTTATTAAAAAACAAAGAGCACTGGTAATGATAATTATGTCATAAAAAAGACAACATAAATCCATTTTTCTCCTTTCTTCTCCTACCCAATTTAAAAAGCAACTGTGTAAATCAATATGTATGTAATGTATTCTTGGACCTATGATACATACAAATGTAATACGTTTGCTAATAACTGCACAAAAGGTATGGGGGGGGGGAGTTATATTGGGCTAAGGAAATAACGCCAAATGGTGACTTGATTCTCCAAGAATAAATAAAGAGAATCAGAAATGATAAATAAGAAGGTTAATATAAGAAAAGCTATAAATATGTACTTGCTCTCCTTTCTTCTCTTAACTAGTCTAAAAGACATAGTATTATATAATTATAATCATGCATTGGGTTTGTAACGTACAGATATAATATGTATATCAATAATAACAGAAAACGGAGGAAAGGGAATGGAGCTATTTACCAGTAATGTTTCTAAATCTCACTGGAATTAAATTAATATTAATATAAATATAAATATAAAGCTGATTCTGATAAGTTAAGATGTATATCGTAAGCCTAGAGCAATCAGTAAGAAACTTACTCAAAAAATATATAGTATATGATGAGCACCAGGGATTGTATGGAAGTGACGAATCACTATATTATACACCTGAAATTAATATTATACTACATGTTAACTAACTGTAATTTAAATAAAAATTGAAAAAATATAGCATAAAAGACGATTAAAAATTAAAATGGTACATCAGATAATATTAGTTTAATGCAAAAGAGAGCAGTAAAGAAGAAATAAAGGAACTAAAAAGATGTAAGACATACAAAAACATAAAGAAAATGGCAGATATAAATCCAAATATATCAATAACATTAAATGTGACTATATTAAATAATTTGATTAAAAGGCAGAGATTGTCAGTGCATTAAAGATCCACTCTATGCTGTCTACGGGAGACACATTTTAGATTCAAAATACAAAGACTTGAAGCAAATGAACGGAAAGCGGTGCATTATGCAAAGAGCAACAACAAATAAGCTGGAGTGGCTATAACATCAGAAAAAGCAGACATTAAAAAGGTTCTAAACGGGGCTTCTGGGTGGCTCAAGCGGTTGAGCATCCGACTTCAGCTCTGGTCATGATCTCATGGTTCGTAAATTCATGCCCTGCGTCAGGCTGTGCTGACAGCGCAGGGCCTGGAGCCCACTTTGAGTTCTGTGTCTCCCTCTCTCTCTTCCCTTCCCCTGCTCATGCTCTGTCTCTCTCTCTCAAAAACAAATAAACACTAAAAATGTTCTGGAGGGATAGGTGGAATAAGTGAAGGGGAATAGAGTACACTTACCATGATGAGCACTGAGTAATGTATAGAATTGTTGAATCACTATTTGTACACCTGAAACTAATATAACATTGTATGTTAACTGTACTGGAATTAAAATAAAGAACTTAATAATAGTTTAATAATAAGAACTTAATAATAGTTTAATATTTCAATACCCCACTTCCAATAATAGATAGAACAATTAAACTATCCAGAAGATCAACAAGGAAATAGAGGATTTGGGCAACACTATAAATCAACCATTTATACAATGGTCCTCAAAACAGGAACAGAATATACTCTTCCCAAGTGTATATGAGCTATTCTCCAGAATAGATCATAGACCATAATACAAAACTCAATGAATTTAAAGTATAGTAGAAATAATTAAAGGATTGTTTTAATAAAGTATACAGAATAGAAATCATTAAAAAATTAAAAGGATAGAAATGATATAAAGATATGTTTTTCAACATTATGAATCAACCGCAGACAGAAAACTGAAAAATTCAGAAACATAAGATATCAAACAACACACTTCTAAATAATCAATGGGTCAAAGAAAAAATCAAAAGGGAACTTTAAAAATCTCAAAAACATCTCAAAGTTGAGATGAATAAAAATGGAGACACACACCAAAACTTAAGGGATGTAGCAAAAGCAGTGTTCACAGAAACATTTCAAGAAGAAAGAAAGATCCCAAACCAATAACCTAACTTTCCACTTTAAAATACTGGAAAAAGAAGAGCAAAATAAACCTAAAGCAAGAAGAAGAAAGTAAATAGCAAATCAGAGTGGAAATTCATAAAACAAAATTTAAAAATATAGAAAATCAATTAAAAAGCTTATTTTCTTAAAGAGCAACAAAATTGATAAAACTTTAGCTTGATTAACAAAGACAAAAGAGATGGCATTCAAACTGCTGGAATTAGAAATGAAAGATGAGACACCCCTACTCTTCTTATAGAAATAAAAAGGATTATAAAAGGATACTATGAGCAATTGTATGAGCAAATTAGATAGCCTAAATAAAGTAGGCAAAGTCCTGGAAACACACAAATTTCTAAAATGACGCAAGCAGAAGATAATCTGAACAGACCTACAATAAAAGATTAAATTAGTAACAAAAACACTATCCACAGTAATTATTTCAATAGATAACAGACCAAACATTTGACAAAATTCAACATCCTTTCATGATAAAACAGTCAATAAAGTAGGAACTGAAAGAAATTACCCTAACATAATAATGACCATATACGAAAAGCCTGCAATTAACATCATACTGAACAGTGAAAAATGGAAAGCTGTTCTTGAAACTGAAAAATCAGCAGGGATGCCTATTCTTTCCACTTCAGTTCAACGTAGTACTGGAAGTCCTAGCCACTGCAATTAGACAAGAAAATAAAGTAAAAGGCAACCAAATTAGAAAGGAAGAAGTAAAATTATCTCTGCGAATGGCATAATCTTACATGTAGAAAACTCTAAAGACTTAAAAAAAAAACCTGTAAGAACTAATACATTAATTCAGTAAAGTGTTATAATACAAAATCAATATAAAAAATCAATTGTGTTTCTATACACTAACAATGAACTATGCAGAAATAAAAGTCCCATTTGCAATAGCATTAAACATAACAAAATGCTTTGAAATAAACTTAACTAATGAGGTGAAAGACTTGTATACCGAATGCTTCAAAACTTCAATAAATGAGGGGTGCGTGGCTGGCTCAGCCAGTAGAGCATACAGCCCTTGATCTCAGGGTCATTAGTTTAAGCCCCACACTGGGCATGGAGCCTACTTTAAAAAGTTGATAAATGACATTAAAGAAGACATAAATTAATGGAAAGACATCCTATGTTCATGGATTGGAAGAACTGATATTATTAAAATATCCACACAGTGGATAAAAGGTCCACAAAGTGACCTACCATTTCAAAGCATTCCCTATCAAAATCCTATGGCTTTTTTTTTTTTCAGAAACAGAAAAAAAATCCTAAAATTCATATAGAATCCCAAAGGACACAGAATAGCCAAACAATCTTGAGAAAGAACAAAGCTAAAGGCATCACAGTGAAGTGGGACTGCATCAAACTAAAAAGCTTCTGTACAGCAATGAAAACAATTAGCAGAGTGAAAAGGGAAATTGTGGAATGTGAGAAAATATGTGCAAACCATATATCTGGTAAGGGGTTAATATCCAAAATATATAAGGAACTCCTACAGCTCAATAGCAAAAAAACCAAAACCTGATTTAAAAATGAGCTAAGGAGTTACCAGACATTTCTCAAAAAAAGAAATATAAATAAATGGCTATCGGGTACATGAAAAATGCTCCAACCGCACTAATTACTAGGGAATGCAAATCAAAAAACAATAAAATATGACTTCACATTTTTTCAACTTTTTTTTTTTTTTTTTTTTTTTTTTTGGTCAGAGGGAGACAGAGCATGAACGGGGGAGGGGCAGAGAGAGAGGGAGACACAGAATCGGAAACAGGCTCCAGGCTCCGAGCCATTAGCCCAGAGCCTGACGTGGGGCTCGAACTCACGGACCATGAGATCGTGACCTGGCTGAAGTCGGTCGCTTAACCAACTGCGCCACCCAGGCGCCCCTATGACTTCATGTTTTTAAGAATGGCTATTGTAAAAACAAAAAAAACAAAAAACCTACAAATGTTGGTGAGGATATAGAGAAATTGGAACCCTTGTGCACTGCTGGTGGGAATGCAAAATTGTGTAACCACTATGGTAAACAGAATGGAGATTAAATTTTTAAATAAAAATATGATCCAGCAATCCCACTTCTGGATATTTATCCAAAAAAATTGAAAGAGAATCTTAAAAAAATATTAGCATTCCCATGTTCATTACAGAACCATTCACAATTGCCAAGATGTGAAAACAATATAAATGTTCATCGACAGATGAATAAAGAAATTGTGGTATACACATACAATGGAAAAGAAGCCTTAAAAAAGAAGAAAATTCTGTCATATGCAACAACATGGATGAACCTTGAATACATTATGCTAAGTGGAATGAACCAGTCACAGAAAGACAAAAATCGCATGATTTCACATTACATGAGGTATCTAAAAAAGTCAAATTCATAGAATCAAAATATGTAATGTGGTTTCCAGGGGCTGGAGAAAGGGGAAAATGTGAATTATTATTTTTAAAAAATTTTGTAATTTTTTTTCAGTTTTGAGAGACAGAGCATGAGTGGGGAGGGGCAGAGACAGAGGGAGACACAGAATCCAAAGCAGTCTCCAGGTTCTGAGCTGTTAGCATAGAGCCCGATGCAGGGCTCAAACCCATGAGCCATGAGATAATGACCTGAGCCAAAGTTGGACACCCAACCAAGCCACCCAAGTACCCTGAAAATGTAAGTTATTAATCAATATCCATAAAGTTTCAGTTAAGCAAGATGAATAAGTTCTAGAGATCTGCTGTACAACATTATACCTATAGTTAACAATACTGCATTGTATACTTAAAATTTTGTTAAGAGGGTAAATTTCATGTTAAATGTTCTTACTAAAATTAAGGTTTTTTAAAAAAACTTCTAAGATGGGTCTTACTGGGTTAGAATTAATGTGTTAACATGGCTATGGAGGCACTAGGGGATAATTGTTTCTTGCCTTTTCCACTCTCTAGCGGTCACCCACATTCCTTGGTTTATTACACCCTCCTTCTATCTTGAAAGCCAGCAACATCAGGCTGTGTCTTTTTCACAATGCTATGTCTCAGGCTCTCTTTGTTCTGCCTCCCTCTTTTATTTATAAGAATTGTGATACTTTGGGCCCATCTGGATAATCCAAAATAATCACTCTATATATGGCAGACTGAATAATGTCCCCCAAAATATCTGGGCCTGAGTTCCTGGAACCTATGATTGTTACTTTATATGGAAAAAGGGACTTTGCATACATAATTAAGGATCTTGAAATGAGGAAATTATCCTGGATTATCCGGATGAGCCCTAAATGTAATCACAAGTGTCCTTATAAGTGTGTCAGAGATTTGACAACAGGAAGGTGAAGGAGATATGATGACAGAAGCAGAGATTAGAGAGACAGGCTTTGAAGGTAGAAGAGAGGGCTGCATGTCAAGGAATACAAGTGGCCACTACAAGATGAAAAAAAGAAGGTATCAGACTTTCCCCTCAGAGCCTCCAGAAAGAATCAGCCCTACATTTTCACTCCAGCCCAGTGAAACTTATTTCATTTGGCCTTCTGACTTTCAGAAGAAGACTTCTGACTTTCAGGAGAAATTTGTGTTGTTTTAAAGTTGCTAAATTTATGGTGGTTTGTCATAGCAGCAATAGGAAACTAATACATCATCGCAAGGTCTGCTGATTACCACCTTAATTCCATCTCCAACCTTAATTTCATTTTGCATACTGTATCCTAACATATTCACAGGTTCTGGAGATTGGGACACGGCCATCTTGTGTGGAGGAGCACTATACTGCCTACTACAACTTGACATACACTGAAAATAAATTCCAGGTTGATAAAATATGTAAATTTCAAATAATAACAGAATATATAGGAGAATATGTGCATATAATCTTGGGTGTGTAAAAGACCTTAAACAAGAAAACAAAGTTGTAAGAAAAACATCTTTTTAAAATAATGGTTGGTACATTTATTTCCATCAAAAAATTTAATTCTGTAGGTTGAATGATACCATATACAAAGTAATAATACAAGCAACAAGCTGGCAGACATTTGTAATGTTTATAACCAAGATTAATAGCCTCAGAGGAAAAAGAAAGAAAGAAAAAAATATGGGTTTGAATATACGAAACAGATATATGTATAACCATGCTCTTTTGGGCATTTTATACTAGTAAAAATTGAAAACAACTTCAATGTCCATCAACAGGTAAATGATTAAATAAATGGCACATTTATCCATACACTAGGCTACCTGCAGCAGTTTAAAAGAATAGGGAAGAATCTTTATGACCTGCGAAAAACCTCTAAGACATATTGATATTTTAGCCAGTGTATACTTTATGATGCTAATGAAGGGGGGAAACAACATGCATCAAACAAAACCGTAAGTCATAAAGGATCTCCCTCACCTTTACGACGATATCAGCAATTAATCTCTGGGGAGAAGAGTAACAGCAAAGGGAAATACTAGTTTTGTTCTCTATTATTTGAGTGCAAATCCACTTATGTATAAACTGCATAATACTGTTGAAAGCACAGAGTTTTGTCTTGGTCATCATGGTATCCAGGGATCCATTTTCCCATTTAGTAAATGAAATCCAAGGGGATGGGACTTACTACTAGTGCTAAATCCTGTGCTGGTAAGAAAATAAATTCTTCCTGTTTCAGGTCCAGCTTGATCTTTTTCTGGGAATTACACTGGGGAAACTGAAGGCCTGAGTCAGAGGAGTGTGTGTGTGTGTGTGTGTGTGTGTACTACTATTATAATAATTCATAGCCTTTATGTCTAATCCAGACAACAACTCTGCAAAATAGTTACCCTTGTACCCATTTTACAAATGAGGAAACTAAGGCTTAGATGAGGCCTAACTGAATCACTTATCCTGATGGTTTCTTTTCTCTCTTCCTGTTAACGCAATTTTGACAGTTGCAGAATTCTTACGAAATAGAATGTGGTAAGTTCTAGAAAAACTTCCTGCTACCAGTGCTTGGCTTATTTTATTAGTTATTTATTTGTATTAGATAGTTCAAACACTTGTTTTTAAAACTGGTAGCAAATTGTGTTCTGTACAAAATAAATTTCCCTCCACACAGCCCTCGGATACCTACATCCTTCCCTTGAGGCAACAGTCAACAACATTTTGCATGTCTTTCCAGAAATATTCTATGTATACACAAATATTTTTAAAATTTAAGTTGAATTATTTTACACACATTATCCTATACCCTTTTTCCCCCTCAACAACGTATCTTGAAAATCACTATATTTCTGCCAGATCTGCTGCATTAATAGCTATATATTATTAATTTTAGGGAAGCCTCATAATTTAATTGATCCCTCTCCATTTATAGCCATTGAAATAGTCTCATCTCTTGTGTCATTACAAAACTACAGTTACTATTCTTACACATGGGCCATTTTGCACATGTGCAAATATATCTGCAGAATCGTTTCTAGAGGTGGAATTAATTGAAGAGATGTCCCTTTAAATTTTTCATCGATATTGCTAATTTTTCTCTGTGGATTTTATGTAATTTTACTCCCCTCAGCAATATTTATCCACGCCCTTTTCAACATTATGGAAACACTTTGCACAAGAGGAAAAGAAAGAAAAGGAAAAAGGAAAATTGGTCTTATTTACATACACTCGTCACCCAAACTTAGGTTTTTTTAGCCTTGTTCAGGGGTTGGTTTCCTGTAACGGTACTACCTTCTAACTGAAACTGTGAAATCAATTCCCTTCTCTTTTGGTTTCTACATGATTGATCTACTTCATATAGGGCAGACATGGAAATTATTAACTCTGCTTTGGAGCTGACTGGCCCCTCACAACCCTGACTCACTTTCTGATGGTACCTCTGGTTCTACGGTGGGCCCAGTGGACAAGTGTCCCTTTCTAAGAACTATTTACTTCAGGGACTTTTTCTGTCAAAAAGAGAGACATTCCCCATTTCTCTCTTCCCTCCTCTCATCAATCTCATCTCAAGGGTCCTAAGGGAAACATTTTATTTGATTATTGTTTAGCTTCCTGCAAAGTCATTTTCTCAGCTTCCTATCTATAGAGATTCCTTGATTTGTAAAAACCAAACCTATTTTGCCTTGCTGTTCCTATCTAAAGCTTAAGTGTATGGCAACCAATATATATATATATTTTTTACATGTTAAAACAGCTTTAAAATCATGTAGCAATTTATCAGACTTGGTTACTTTAGAAGCTGGTAGGTAGAAGGACTCAAGATTTACTTCCCAGGTTGCTAACTTCAAATTTCATCTGTAGCAACAGTTTTCACACGTGAGTCATTGACAACAACAAAAATCATTCCATTAAATGATTTATAATGAGAGGAACGCTATTTCTCTCTCTCCCTTTCTCCCTCCTCACCTCCAATAAAGAAAAAATACCATCACTAGCTTCTTCTAGGTAGACTAATATGGTGAATTGTTCTCTTATTAAAAAATATTTTTGGGGCGCCTGGGTGGCTCAGTCCGTTAAGCGTCCAACTTTGGCTCAGGTCATGATCTTGCCCCCGCTTCAGGCTCTGTGCTGACAGCTCAGAGCCTGGAGCCTGTTTCAGATTCTGTGTCTCCCTCTCTCTCTGACCCTCCCCCGTTCATGCTGTCTCTCCCTGTCTCAAAAATAAATAAACATTAAAAAAAATAAAAAAAAAATTTTTTTGGTGCTCTTTACCGAATCAAGAAAGACTGGCTTGGTTGGGGAACAGGTATGGTTTTAGTCAGTTAATATTGTTCTCCCCCTGCCATGGAAAGGAAGGACTCCCTCAGGAGATAACTAGAACAAAACATGAAAAGATTTAAGAACACCTACAGTACCTCCTGTTTTGTTATTTTTTTTTTCTTTCGGGATGATGAGCCCTTTACTTCTATTGCCTAGCACAGTGCCTGGCGTACAAGAAGTGCTCAGTGATTATTGATTGAATGAATTAGGGAATGGTAAGCTTACTTACAGAGTTAGAACTCCTCGCTTTACCGCCTCCACAGATCTCCCATCCATTTTTCCAGTAAACAAGAGTGCAAGTAGGAAGTGGGGCAGCTACATCATCCATCTAAATGGAGACAAAGGTTAGGAGCTGATTATTCTCAAAATGTTCAGAAATACTTTAAAGAGAACTTAATCTCAGAGAGTAGTCGGTAGACAGAAAACGTTTAAGAGCGACTTTCTCAGTCTCGTTCCTTGGCTGCAGCCTCTCGAAAAAGTCCTCTTATCGACGGATAGGGCTGCAGCAACACCGAATTACTGCGTCCGCTATCTGATGAAAAGACACTTGAGAATTCAGAAAACTACTAAACCGTTTCAAGACCATTCAAAGCAGCTCAACTCCGGAAAAAGTGAGGTCATAATAATATTCACTTAAAAATATATATGCTTATTTGCTTATTACTTGAACGCTGTTGCCTAAATCACGTATGCGAGGCCTGACAGGAGGTGCAAGAGGTGGGGTGCAAGCCCTTCCCGACGGCCGGCCCGGGGGTGCGCGGGGCCCAGGGAGGCTCACGGCCGCTTTCCGTCTCGCGACGCGGCAGCGTCCAGTACCGCCTTCCCGGTTCCCAGTTCGCGGGACCTGGGCTGCGCTCCAACCCAAGCTTGAAAATGCTGCAGTCTAGCGGCGCCTTTTCTATTTTTTATCGTTATTCCTTACCCCTCACCACCATACAGCCCACGGCTGCTTGACTCGGTCGTTTGGTCCGTTACCAAGGGAAAACCCCTGTCGCGGAGCTGAGCGCCCGTCCTACCCCCTCGCCGCGCTCGGACCGTCTTGATGATACCCCTCCCTCTCTCTTCTTCCGCTCCAGTTCTCGCACCCTCCCTTTTCTCTTTCTCCCTTACTCTTTCTAACCACTGAAAGCCGTTTCGCGTCCGGCCCAAGCACCTGTGCGACCCGCGCCCGGCCCGGCGCTTCACTCCCAGATCCCTCCGCGAAGGCGCTGGCGGGCAGGCGTGCGCGCGCTCGGCGTGGGGGGAGACGCTCACGTGGAGCCTCCGCGAGCCCGGGGCCCCGCAGAGCCCCGGAGGGAAGCGCCGTCTTGCCAGAGAGAGGCTCTGGGGCCTTCGAGTCGGCGCCAGTGCAGTCTCTGAGGCGCCCTGACCACAGCGGAGCCTGCTGGCTAAGGGTAAGAGAGTGACACGTGTGTGTGTGTGTGTGTGTGTGTGTGTGTGTGTGTGTGTGTGTTGTGCGCGTGCGCGCGCGCGGGAGGGTTAAGCAATGAAGGGCGAGCTCCTACAATCAGAAGGAGCGGGGGTTTGGGTGGTGCTGGTGGGGAGCGTGAGGAGGAGGGAGGGTGGAAAACATTTGGAGGGACATAGCTTAGTGCTAGAGCTAGAGAGCTTCAAAGAAATGGTGGAGGACAGATACCCAGATGGTGGGAAGGCCAGGAGTGGGGAACCGAATCCCAGTCAGGCGGGATGTACGGGGGAAGGAACTTCGCGTTTCAGAGGCAGTTGGCCATTCTACTCTAATAGAAAACAAAAAGTAGAAGTGCATCGGTGCAAATAACAGGGTAGGAAGCTACAAGAGCCCATCCCTAAAAAGAAACGTCAAGAAGATAAGCGTCAGAATTGACTTTGTGGGAACGCTGGAAAGTAGTCACAGGTTTACAGCAACCAACTGAACTCTTGATCAAGAAAAAGATGACTTGAACACAGTATAATGGGGACATTACTAGAGACATTAAAGGAACAAAAGGGATTATAAGATAAAACTATGAATAATGTATGCTGACAAGCCTAAGTAAAATAGACAAATTCCCTGGAAACACATAACCTACCAAAACTGACTCAAGGGAAAAAAAGAAAATGTAAATAGACTTATAACAAGTAAATAAATTGAATCAGTAGTCAAAAACCTCCTGACAAAAGCCCAGGAGCAGATGGCTTCACTAGTGAATTGTATCAAATGTTTAAAGAAAAATTAACACCAGTCCTTCTCTCTTCTTAGAATGGTGAACACTTCCTAACTCATTCCATGGGGCCAACGTTATCCTGATGCCAAAACCAGGCAAAGACATTACAAGAAATTAAGTCAAAGATGAAAAAAAATCCTCAAGAAAGTCCTTGCAAACCACCATGATCAAGTGAGATTTATCTCAGGAATGCAAGGGGTTCCACATACAAAAATGGATCAGTGTAATATATTAATAGAATCAAGGAAAACATACAATCTGTTGATGCAGAAAAAGAATTTGACAAAATCCAACACTTTTTCATGATAAAACATTCAACGAAGTAGGATTGAACAGAACTTCTTCAATCTGATTAATGGCACTTATGAAAAAATTACCACTAACATCATAATCATAATCAATGGTGAAAGACCAAAAGATTTCCTGCTGATATCAGGCACAAGAAAAGAATGCCAGCTTCTGCTTCTTCTATTCAAAATGGTATAAGCAACATTGTGCTGAAAAGTTTAACCTGAACGATTAGGCACAGAAAAAAAAAAAAAAAAAAGGAATGAGGCATCCAAATTGGAAAGAAACAAGTAAAACTATTCCTCTTTGCAGATGATATAATTTCACATATAGGAAATCCTGGAGATTTTTAATTTACTTTTATTAGGGCTAATAAATTTAGTGAAGCTTCAATAAATGACTAATATACCAAAATCACTTGTATTTCTATACACTAGTAATGACCAAAAAAATTAAGAAAACAATTCAGTTTTCTGTATATTCAAAAATAATAAAATAGGACTAAATTTAACTGAATACATGCAATACTTGCGCACTGGAAATTTTTTTTAAATGCTATAATTAAAGACTAAATTAATGGAAAGACATCCTTTGTTTATGAATTAGAAAACTTAATATTCTCAGGGTGGCAGTAGGACCCAAAATGATCTACATATACAATGCAGTCCCCATGAAAATCCCAGTGGCCTTTTTTTTTTTTTTTTGGTAGAAATGGAAAAGCTGATCCATAAATGTATATGGAATTGCGAGGGGCCCCAGACACAAGCTTAAAACAGATTAAAATTATTTTGAAAAAGAAAAAAGAGTACTCACATTTCCCAATTTCAAAACATAGTAACCACAAAGTTACAGTAATCAAAATAGTGTAGAATTGACATAAAGATAGACATATATCTCAATGGAATAGAATTGAGAGTCTAGAAATAAACTAATATCTGTATAGTCAATTGATTTTTGACACGGATCCCAGATCATTCAATTAGCAAAGAACAGCTGCTTTAACAAAGGATGCTGGGACAATTGGATACCCACATGAAAAAATGAAGTTAGAGCCCTACCTTATATGCAAAAAAAAAAAAAAAAAAAAAAAACCCCAAAAAAACAAAACAAACAAAAACCAAAAATGGATCAAAGACCTAGATGCAAGATATAAAGCTGTACAAGTCATAGAAGAAAACATAGAGGTAAATCTTTATGACCTTGAATTTGTCCACGGATTCCTAGACATGGCACTAAAAGCACAACAAAAGAAAAACAAGGTTGATTACACTTAATCAAAATTAAAGTCTTTTGTGCATCAAAAGACACAAGAAAGTGTCAGCAGACAATGAGAGAAAATATTTATAAATGATATATTTTATAAAGGTCTAGTATCCATAATATACAAAGAACTCCTAGAACTTAACAAAAATTTAAAAACTCAATTTAAAAATGGGCAAAGGACTTGAATAGACATTTCTCCTAAGAAAATATGCAAATTGCCAATAAACACATGAAAAAGTGCTCAACATCTGTAGTCATTAAGGAAATGCAAATGAAATCTACAATTAGATACCACTTCGTACCCACTAGATGGCTTCTAAAAAATCCCAAAATAACAAGTGTTATTGAGGGTATGGAGATATTGGAACCCTTGTATATTGTTGTGGGAATGTTTAATGGTGCAGCTACTGTGGAAACAGTTTGTCAGTTCCTCAGAAAGGTAAACATAGAATTATATGATCCAACCATTCCACTCCTAGGTATATACCCAAAATAATTGAAAACAAGTATTTGAACAAATACTTATATGTGAATATAGCACTGTTTGCTATAGCTAAAAGGTGGAAACAACCCAAACATTCATTATGAGATGGCATAAGCAGTGGGATACTATTCAGCTATAAAAAGGAATGAAGTACTGGTATGTGCTACAACATGCATGAACTGCAAACACTTATGCTAAATGAAAGAAACCAGGCACAAAAGGCAACATATTGTATGCTTCCACTTACATGAAATGTCCAAAATAGGTAAATCCATAGACAAAAGGAGATTAGTGGTTGTCAGGGCCTGGGGACAGGGAGTATTTAATGAGTATGCCTAATAGATACAGGGTTTCCTTTGGAGGTGATGGAAACGTTTCTGAACTAGATAAATGGTGATGGCTGCACAACGTTGTGAGTTGACTAAATGACACCAAATTGTACGGTTTAAATTTGTTAATTTTGGGGCACCTTGGTGGCTCGGTCAGTTGAGCATCCAACTCTTGATGTCAGCTCAGGTCCTGATCTGGAGGTGGTGGGATCCAGGCCCATGTGGAGCCCCACACTCAGTATGGAGCCTGTTTGGGATCCTCTCTCTCTCTCTCTGCTTCTCTCCTTTCTCTCTTCAGTGCATGCCCTTTTTCTTTCTCTCAAATAAACATTAAAATAAAATACACATAAAATTATTAATTTTATATGAATTGCACCTCAAAAAAATAAGTAATGAAGGTATGATACCTCTACTGCAGAGGAGGCAGCATGGCCTCCTGGCCTCTGCTGAAGTTGAAGCCACATTCCTCCTTCTGCCATGGCAGAGAAGCTGGAGCTGCTTTTGGTTTGAGTGACAGTCAGTAGCTACTTCACAGCCCTCTGGAACCACTGTGGGAGGGTTTCAGGAAGCTGCGCTGGGCATGGTTGGGGGCAGCTCAGTCAGGCCCCCAGCATACTGCAGAACCAGGCTCTGTGGTTGTAGACCACACTTTGCTGGCTCAGTCACATGCTTGCTTTGAAGATTTGGGCAAAATGCCCCAAACCTTGAGGGGCTCAACTCCTGCAGCCAGGTAAGTAGGGGAAGGCCAGCCGTGAGTCTGTCAATCTGAGGTCTCCCTGGAGTTTCTGTTCATCACTTTTTTATCCCATTTCATTGATCTTAAGACCCAGTTCTTGACATTTTATCATCTGAAATTCAGATGTCTTACAATCCATGCTATATACTCTTACTGCAGTGTACATTTATCTTTTGGAAACAATACTACCTTCTAGTCAATAAAATCGGCATAAAAATTTCTAGTCATGCGTTTGTGGGTTCATTAATTGATATCTGTCTCCATTTCCCATGCCCATGGCAAGATGCCATAATAGGTACTCAGTAAATGTTGACTGAATAAATGAGTAAACAAAAGAACACTTTTTAAAAAGTGAGTTTTGGCACTGCCACTTAATGGCTGCTGGACACAGGAAAGGCCATGTAACCCGTTTAAGTTTGGTATCTTTAGTTCACAAGTGTCTGTAAAAACAACAGTGCCCTTTGAGGTGCCAGGCTGGAAAGAGGAAGTGCCCACATAGATGTGTTTTCAGGGCCTAAGAACTTGCTCCAGAAAACTCTAACCCAGTAATAAAAAGGCAGAAACAGTGTTGCTTTTTAGCTTTTATAACAATGTATAAATGGAAATACAAATGTAAATTTAGGGGAAGGGGAAGGCAGATTTAAAAAGCGCTATTTGATATATGGCAACTAAGAAAGCAGGGAAGAGCTGGGTGGGATGGGGTTATTTCTCTTGGGTGACGGAAGATCAAAACCATATTGAGGGGTCTTCAGATCTCAATGATTCTTTAAGTCCGGCTGTCTGCAGGCGGTAGAAAGAGAAAAAGACATTAGAAACCAGAAGTCAAGAATGCGCGACCGATCCCTCCTCTCTCGTAATCTCCCACCTAGTATTCAGACATTTATGGACAAGATTCTCAAACGGCTTCCCTGGCATGTACACCTCCTCTCAATATCCACCAACCCTCGGCACAGGGTCTGTCCACCAAGGCTAGACCCTGCCAGCAGGTACACTCCTCAGCCTCTCTGATATCGCATCGCGTCCACTGCGCGGCTGGCTGCTCGGGCTCGCCAGCAGCTCCGGGCCCGCCAGGCGAGGGCAGAGAGCGCGCGGTCACTCCGCCTCGCAGGCTTGCAACAGGAAAATCCCGGTATATAACGCGTGCTGCGGCCGTGCCGCGCACAGCGCCTAGCGCAGGGCGTGAAAATACCGCCTCGCTCTTGGCGCGTCTGCAGGCTATTCGGCGAACACGGGTAAGCAGAGGGCATCTGAGGCTTAGGAGCGGCTGGGCAATCTAGAAACTTCAGTTCCAGCCCTGTCCTCTTTCTCCCTAGGCTCCCTCTCCCAAACCCACTAATGGCATCCTAAAGTTTCTCAAAATCCACGTTTCGACCCAACATCCTTTCTTTGACCTACAAGCTGGTACATTATCTGGCCTTTGCCCTCCTCCCTGATCTCCTTGTGTGCGCGCTCCAGTGCCCGCCTGTCTGTCCTCCTAACCCGCCACATTCATTCCTGCCACAGTCTTTGCGACTTGAATGTGTCTTTGCCTCCAGTGGCTAATCTCTTCTCATCAGGCTCCCTGAGCACTCTAATCCTGTCTCCCTATTTACAACTAAATTGGTTTTACAAACTAACTCTGAAAATATATTGTTTAAAGTCTGTTTCCCAGAATATAAGCTCTATGAGGGCAAGTCTCCTGTTTTGTCTCGTTCATTTTTGTGCTCCATCTAAAATGGAGGTCGTGTAGTAGGATAAAGAGAAGGGAGGCAGGGAGAGAGGGAGGGACTTGTGTGCTTGGTCAAATCTCTTAGTTTTGCTTATAAAGGGTTACAATATGTATTTGTGACTCAATTCAATCACCTAATCCTTCTCTTCGGGGCCGCTCAGCAGCCCTATGATTGGACCCTCGTCCTACGCTGTGTCCGGATACAAGCTTCAATGGGAGGAGAGGGTGGGCAGGCTAAAAGAGATCTTCTTGCTTCTTGTCAAAGGCACATCACTCGCTGCATCACCGGTCTAGGACCCAGAGGGAGCCTCTCCTCTCTGTCCTCCTAGGTCCCCCTAAGGCCCAGAGGGCCTAGTGCCCCAATTCTGAGCCAAAATAGAGTAGATCTCAGTATCTTCAAAGTCATGGTTTACCTTAAATAATCGTGTTAATGTCATGTATATATAATGGTTCTCCCTTCAGGAAAAAAAAATCAGGAAAATTGGTACTTCAGGCAGGCTGGAGTGGAGGTGGAGAAACAGGGCCACGAGAGAAGGCTTGTGGTTGTAGGAGAAGGCAAGGTGGACCATATAGCCATCTCCCTCTCAGTGATCTCTCTCACAAAGAAAAAAAGGCTTGAGAAAGAAAAGCTTAAGAGAGGGTCTCTGTTTCTCAGAGAGTGCAGCAAATCCCCGTATGCAGACTGCCAGGGTTGGAGAGGTCTCTCTCCCTTGGACAGCTCTGGAAAACAACACCTCACAGAGCTGAGGGTCAGATTTAGTTGAATTTTGCAATAGAGCTGGGAGTGATAGATTTCTGTCAGATGATGCCACGTGCAAATGGTTGTAGAAATAGCAGGGCTGGTCCAGCTACCCATGCTAATGTGGACACAGAGCAGTTGAATGGATGCGGTTGCCAGCTAGTTTGGAGGAACTGGGGCTACTAGACCTCTAGCCTCCTGAGTCATCAATGCTCCTTAGTCAAGTCCTTGAGCTGTGGGGAGGGTGAGTATTTGGGGCGGAGGATAGGGGCACGGTTTATGGGATGGGTTTTAAAGTGCAGAAATCCTTCTAGGCTATTGCCTGTCCATAGCCCTGGCCAGGCAGCGAGACTGGACTCTTGGGGTTGTTATACAGGATGGCAGTGTGAGAGCTGACAAGGGACCCAAGATCCTGCTCTCCCGGCGCCAGCTTTCTTTTCTGAAAAAGGAGTGCAGTGGAATGCTGAAGCTCTTCGGGGTCCAACTCAAATCTTCCACCTCACCTGCGACACCTTCTGCACCGTCTGTACTGGTGTGGCTACCACTTCCGGTGCCCCCCGTGGCTGCGCGCAGGTACCGGACTATGTCGCGGTGGCCCCGCTCCTCAGCCAGGTCCACGGGCAGGCGGCCCCAGGCATCGCGCACATCCAGCCGCGCCCCGGCTCGGTGCAGCACCACCAGCGTGTCCAGGAACCCCTCCCGGGCGGCGTCGTGCACAGGTCGGGTGAGGGTGGCGGGATCCGCGCAGTTGGGGTCCGCGCCGTGGAGCAGCAGCAGCTCGGCCACGCGGGCGCTGCCCATCATCATGACCTGCCGGAGAGAGCAGAGTGGTCAGGGCGGTGACAGGTGGAAGGGGCAAGATTCATTTAGAGAAACTCTTTGTGAAGCCTCCTCCCCGCGCAGACTCCGGTACAAGCAACTGGTGTCTATTTGCATTCAGTTACCAACTCTCTTAGCTAGTTCTCCAGTATACTCATTCCATCTTCTGTACACATTGAATTCCATTATATTCTCCAAACTTCTGTGGGTTTCCAGCCACACACACAACACTGCCAGATGCACAGACAACAGCAAAATGGTGAGGGACAAAACTGGCTTAACAACAGCCTGATCTCTTGTATTTCCCCCCTCGTTTTGGTATAGTTATATAAGGCCCAGAGATTTTATATGCTTTTCTGCTGTATATCCAAGTACAGATAATCGTTAGAAAGCTAAAATGAAAACAACTAACCTTTAATTCTTATAAAACTTTTAATCTATACTTAAGCCTCCCGGAATATTGAAATTCACTTTCTTTAAGTATAAAATGAGGCTTGCCTAACCAGCCCCCAAATTCCTTCCTGTGATAAGCTAAATAATGCCTCCCAAAGATGTCCACTTGAAAGCTGTGAATATATTACCTGACATGGCAAGAGACTTTTCAGATGTGATTAAGTTAAGAATCTTGAGGGAGATTAACCTGGATTGCCAGGATGGGCCCAAGGTAATCATAAGTTTCCTTTAAAGAAGGTCACAGAGAAAAGATCTAAGAATGGAGGTCAGAGAAAAGATGCAGGGGCCATGAGCCAAGGAATGTTGATGGTCATTAGAAGTTGCAAAAGGCAAGGAAACAGATTCTCCCCCTGGAACTTCCAAAAGGAATGCAGCCCTGTGGATCCATTTTAGATATCTAGATATCTAGATATCCATTTAGATATCCAGAATTAGAAGATAATAAATTTATGTTAGTTTGAGCCACTAAATTTGTGGCAATTTGTTATAGCAGAAATAGGAAACTAAGCAACTTTCCAAGTTTACACTCTGAGAGTTCATTAAATAGGAGGTGCTCCCGTCATTTGCTTCATAAATCATCTTTGAAACAAAGTCATCACCAAAGAGGAATTTTTAAATAGTATCCACAATCACAGCAACCTTATAATTTGAGTGTTGCATGGTGGATGGCAGTGATAGATAATTATTTTTTAGGGTAACCATTATTTGATTATATTAGCTAGACAACAGTGACTTATAAGGAGGAATTACTTATTTTTAGTTACATTGTGTATTAAACATGAATTATTTAATTTCTCTAGACCAAGGAACCATAATAAGTTCTAGTGTGGTGGTTAATTCTTGTCCTAGAGAAAGTGAAACTGATTTGGAAAAAGAGAGAATATGTAAGTGAATCAAATTACAGCTACAAAAAGAAAAAAAAAAAAACCTTGCAGTGCATTAGAACAATGCACTGTTTTTAGAAGAAAAACTGGAAAAGCTCTCACACTGTTAACTGCTTATTTACACAAGACTTCTAATAGATTATAGGGTCAACTACCAGAACAACGGGGCCACACCCAAGTATGCCAGAATCTTTTGGGAGCTCTAGTGCAAGTGCCAGAGCTAGGAAACACATGTCTAAAACCTGTTCTTAGAAGACATCAACCTCCATGTCTGTATATGATGCAAGTGAAAATATAACAGATGAAACGTTCTGTTTATCCAATGAAGTGCTTCATCATTTAATTGCTTTTAAGTGTTTTCATCATGTTAAAGTATGAAAGGAAACCTAACATTTAAATATAGCAATCCAAAGCAAAAAGAAAAAGAATCAATTGAATGAATATTTGTAGAGTGTTAAATCCATTTGATAAGACATGGAGTTCCATGAAGTAGTTAAAATTTTCTATAAACTAAATAGTTTTATATTAAACACAAGTTTGGTTAGGGTTCTAAACCAAAATCATGCCCCCTTTTCTCTCTGTTTTTAGCCTCCCTATTTAAAAAATTGCTAAAACTAACTATCCAATTATTTTTTTCTTTTTGTATTTAAACAAACGAAGTCTCTTCTAACATGTTCCAGAACTTCAAGGCCAATTCAGTCTTCAGGTAAAATTTTCGAGATATCAAATTAGGAATCGTGCATGCATTATTTTTAAAGGACTCATGCTTTTCTTCTATCACAAAACCTCTCTACTCTCAAAATCTCTCCACACTACAAATCCCAAATAATCTCAAGTTTTAAGGCATTTTGGTTTTACTTTCATATCTGTATTTTATTTTATTTTATTTTTATTAAAAGATTTTTAATGTTATTTATTTTTGAGAGAGAGAGAGAGAGAGCACGGGGTAGGGGCAGAGAGAGAGGGAGACACAGAATTGGAAGTAGGGTCCAGGCTCCGGATGCAGGGCTCAACTCAAGAGCTCTGAGATTATGACCTGAGCCAAAATCGAGAGGAGGCTTAACCGACTGAGCCTCCCAGGCGCCCCTATTTTTATATCTGTATTTTAAAATGTGTAAAATTTGTTCGACGTAGCATAGTTTCAAGAAAGGAAGATGGACTCATGAAATCTGTGAAATTGCAAGTACAGTTACTTTCCTTTGTCTCGTTTCGCTGGAGTTTGTGCGAACCTTTCTTTCATATACATTTATTTTTCAGAATTAGAAATCATTGTCCACACTGGAAATAAAACTAGGGTGGGTGACTGCCAGGAAGAAATCGTTTTTTTGTTTTGTTTCGTTTTGTTTTAGCCTGGATTTAGGAAGTTAGTGAAGGCAAACAAAAACGACAAATACCTCTTCCCCCCGCCCCCCCCCCCCCCCAAACTGGAGAAGGGGAGAAACAACCTTTTTGAACAATGAGGAATTTAAAACTCTGTCCCAAATAAGTTAATCTATAACAAATAAAGTTAAAAATAACAAAATAGGAGATACCCGCAAAAGAGTAAATTGACAACATTTCAGGCAAGGTCACACTAACGTTTTTCTTCATATATGTCTGTATTTTCTAAATTCTTACAACAAGCATATATTTTCTTTATTCGGTTAAAATAAAAAATAAACACAATATATAGTTGCTTCTGAATAATTTCAGCTGATATTTATTCAACAAAAACAGCAGAAGGTTTCCACTGCAACCCCCCCCCCCCCAGCAAGGAAGATGGTCAGCTCCCTTCAGGTGTCTGTGAATTCCGAGCTAAGTGGGCCCAACAAACTTTACATTTCTTAAAAATCTTGCTTTTACCCCCAAGCGTTCGTAACTGTATATCTGATAGAGAACATACCTCGGACTATATTAACACAAATAGGCTCCCCCCGCCCGGATCTTCCCCACATTATACAGATCTGCACCCCAAAGGTCTCCTCATTCCTCCCGCGGCTTCCTAAGCCCCCAGGACTTGGACGAGGGGGGGCTCCCGCTCCAAACTCCACCAGAGAACTCACCAGGAAGTCTCCCCTTACCCGAGAATCGCAACGCTCACCGGTACCAACTCTCTTGAAAACCTTGTGCTCCAAAGGCGCCCGCCACCCCCTTCTCCCGCGGCTGGCAGGCCGGCTCACCCACCTGAATCGGGCTCCGACCGAGGCGGTTCGGCGCATTGGGCTGCGCCCCCGCCGCGAGCAACGCCCGCACCTCTTCGGCCCGACCCCGTGCAGCCGCGGTCGCGAGCCTGTCGGCCAAGGGCTCCATGCTGCTCTCCAGCGCTCGCTGTCCCGTTCCCTCCCTTCTTCTGGGGCTGTCGGTAGCCAGCGGCCCGCCCCGGCCTCTCGTGATCAGCCCGCCCCTCCTCTCTCCTCCCCGGCCGGCGGAAGCGGCCCCCAGACTCTGCCCTTCCCCTCCTCCTGCAGGAGTCTCTCTCCCGGGGAGCGCCGTCCGCCCTTAACTCGCTGCGAATGTGACACCCGGTGGAGTCGCCCCGCGCGGGGCCTCTGCTGTCAAGGGGTCTGCGGCTGGCCGGGGGGACGGGCGCTAGGAGCGGGACGCGGCCCTGGGGGAGAGGGAGCCCGGGGCTCCTCCCCTGCTACCCCCCGCCCCCGCGTCCCCCGCCCGCCCTCCTCTCGGTGCTGCACTCCCCCCGCCCCCAGCGGAGGCACGCGGTCTCCGAGCTAGTTCCCGCGATTAAAGCGGTACTTCTCCCCTGTTTCCCTTCCTCCCCTGTACTACTACCTCGCATTTGAAAGCCGCACAGGATTCCTAACTGCCAAGTTCGAACCAGGGTGTTTGATGTCTTAGGCAAAGTACTGCTTCCTCTTTTAATCAGAAGAAACATCTAACTCTTCTGGCAGTAGGAGCCCTGCCCAGCATTGGTATCACTGGTAGCACTGCGTGGCTTACCTACTTTAATTTTTTTTAAGTTTAAAAAAATGTTGGTTTATTTTTGAGGGGGGGAGGGGCAGAGAAAGAGGGAGATACAGAATCCGAAGGAGGCTCGAACCCACGAACTGTGAGATCATGACCCTAGCCTAGTCGGACCCGGTTTAACTGTATCCGGCCCCCTCCCCAGGCTGCCGGAGGCTTCCTAGTTTTAGATGACTCTTCCCCCTTCACCACTCAACACCTGGTTTTTGCGTGCTGGGCCCATTATGCCAGAAATCCTAGCTCAAACATTCATTTCGGAGAGTCGGCCGCCCGGCCAGCAGCCTGTCCTCACTACATAACACGTGTAAAATGGATGTCGACAGCAAATCCTTTTTTCCAAGACTTGTGCAATGCCCGGTACTAGTGCCTTGAATAAGGGTTGGCTCCGAGAAGATGAGGTCTATTTAATAGGGATGATGGAGATTTCTGCCAACAAGCAGATAGGAAACTGGCAAGGGAGTCATTGGGCTGCTAGACTCTGTTCTAAATAAATAATTACTCCTAGACTTTAAAAAGTGCTCAGAGCTCTAGAAGCAGAGTTGCTTAGTGATTCAGAGACCAGGGTCACGCAATGTCCTGGGGCCGCTCCTCTCCCGCCCCCTCCCCTCCTTCCTACTAGAAAAAAAAAACCTTACAATTATCCTAGTTATAAATGGGAGGCTAAGAGTAGTCCCTACTTCATAAGGCTGTTGTGAGTTTTAAATGAATTGCTGAACATATAAGCATTTAGAACAGTGCAGCACATCTTAAGCTAATAATACCTTAGCTCTTAAATTTTCCATTTTGAGGATTCTTTTACAATCTTGTTGTGAGGCACAGAGACTAAAATGCTTTGGATAGAATTATCAATATTATATAAAAGGGAAGGCCAAGCAGACCTTACTCACTGAAAAGATAATGGATACCCTCCACCACCCACAAATTTAATAAACAGTTAAACAACTGAGAATATAGCAAGCAAAAGAAAATCCAGTGAGGTTCTCATTTTACCTGTGGTTGTTACTTTTTCCTGTGGCTAATATATTTTGCAATATATATTATTTTTAAAAGATTGCTCAGGCTTTGCTGATGCCTTAAAGCACATGCTTAATATCCCTAATAGATAATCCAGCTCTACTTGAATCCAGTTCTACTTATGTTTCAATCCGCAGGTGACTTTTCCTGAAGCTCCCAGAATACTTTCAGTTTCTGTTAGCTCAGGCAAAATATGAACGCCAATTAAGGAGCATCTGGCTGGTTCAGACAGTAGAGTATGTGAGTATTGATCTCTGGGTCATGAGTTTGAGTCCCACATTGGGCTTAGAGATTACTTAAAAAAATAAAATGATGCCAGTTAAAACACTTATGGAATGTTAAAATCTGTTATAAAAATGCATTACTGTGCTTTCTATATTTTCTTCTAGGCACCTATCAATTATCTCAGTAATATTGGTGTGGAAAATTCAAACTGTGGCTAAGAACATAAAGTTCTAAAAAACAAAACAAAAAAAGGACATAAAATTCTTTTAATGTGACTGAAGGTATTGTATGATAGGGAAGGGGAAAATAGTAGTCGTGGTAATGGGAATGAGGAACAGATTTCCCTTATAATGTATCTGGCTGTTACACCAGTATCAAAATTAGCTTCCATCACCAAAAAAAAAAATGCTTCTTAATCTTGGCACAGGGGAAGTAGGCCTTTGAGAATCTGTTGAAGGCTATAGACCCTCTCCTCAAAAAATAAAGTATGCGGGGCGCCTGGGTGGCTCAGTTGGTTAAGTGTCTGACTTCAGCTCAGGTCATGATCTCACGGTTTGTGGCTTCGAGCCCGGCATCGGGCTCTGTGCTGACAGCTCAGAGCGTGGAGCCTGCTTTGGATTCTGTGTCCCCCTCTCTTTCTGCCTTTTCCCTACTTGCTCTCTCTCTCAAAAATAAATAAAAGGAAAATAAAATAAAATAAAATAAAATAAAATAAAATAAAAAAGTATGCAATACTTTTTTAAACTAGTGTGTTCATGGGGTGACTGGGTGGCTCAGTCACTTAAGCGTCTGATTCTTGATGTTGGCTCAGGTCATGATCTTACAGTCTTGTGAGTTCTAGCCCCACATTGGGTTCTGCGCTGACTCTGTGGAGCCTGCTTAAAATTCTCCCTCTCTCTGCCCCCTACCCCACTCATGCTCTCTCTGTGTGTCTCAAAATAAATAAATAAACTTAAAAATATAAACTAGTGAGTTCATTTGCACATGTATTTCTGAATATAACTTTCAGGGAATTCAGAAATTCTTCTGAAACTCACCTATGGATTCCTACATCAAACTCATTAAAGGACTCCTGGGTGGCTCAGTTGGTTAAGTGTCTAACTTTGGCTCAGGTCATGATCTCGCCATTCTTAAGTTCAAGCCCCACATCGGGTTCTGTGCTGACAGCTCAGAGCCTGGAGCCTGTTTCAGATTGTATCTGTATCTCCCTCTCTCTCTGGTCCTCCCCCACCCGAGCTATGTCTGTCTCTCTCTCTCTCTCTCTCTCTCTTTCTCTCAAAACTAAATAAACATTAAAAAAAGTTTTAAAAAGAACTCATTAAACTCTTATGCAATATACTGGACTGTTGTTTAAGGAAATGGGTAAAGGAACCATATTAAAACATCCACTGATGAATTGTAAACAGACATGGAGGTTGACTTTTTTTAGACAGGTATATCCTAACTCTGACACTTGCAGTGGAGCTCCCAAAAGATTATGGCATCCCTGGGTGTGGCCCTTTTGTTCTAGAAATTGATCCCCTACTCCATTAGAAATCTTGCATAAGTAAGTAGTTAATAATAGTGTAAAACTCTCCTAGTTTTTCTTTTAAAGAGCCTACATACTCCCAATTTACTCTTCCATATCAGTAAATACCTGAAGGCCAGTACTTCAGAAGACATAAAATGTAACCTGGTGCTGGTTGTTCCAGCCTCAGCCCACGTGTAAAATGGAATTGTAATATATTTCATAAGTTGATAAAATGAGATGATACACACCAAAGAGCTTTTTTAATCCTAAACTTATTACATATTATCTTTTTTTAAAGATTATTTATTTTGAGAGTGAGGGAGCAGCAGAGGGGCAGAGAGAGAGAGGGAGAGAGAGAATCCCAAGCAGGCTCCATGCTGACAGTGAAGAGCCCCATGTGGGGCTTGAACTCACCAACAGTGAGATCATGACCTGAGCCGAAATCAAGAATCAGACATTTAGCCCACTGAGCCATCCAGGTGCTGCTACATATTGTTATTATCATTCCCAAACTTACTTTTCTTCTTCCTTGAGAATATCATGGCCTTATTTAGGTCTGTGTTGCCTTGGCAGTTTTGAAAATCTATGCTATGAAATTTAAACTTGTTTAATTTTGATCAATTTTTTAAGAAAAAGACTCATGGGGTGCCTGGGTGGCTCAGTCGGTTAAGTGTCCAACTTTGGCTCTGGTCATGATCTCACAGGTTCATGGGTTCAAGCCCCGCATCAGGCTCTGTGCTGACAGCTCAGAGCCTGAAGCCTACTTCAAATTCTGTGTCTCCCTCTCTCTGCCCCTCCCCAACTCATGCTCTGTCTTTCTCTGTCTCTCAAAAATGAATAAATGTTAAAAAAAAAAACCCAAAAAGAAAAAGACTTGTTCATTCATTTGACAAACTTAAGAGGCTAATGGTGGAGCATGGAGGTTGGGGGGGGGGGTGTTTAAACATAATGGTTTTAGAGTAGGACTGCCTGGGTTCAAACCTGTACTTTTCATTTAATGCTCCTATAACTTTGAACAAAGTTACTTAATGCATCTGGGTCTGTTTTCTCATCTGTTTAAGTGAGATACAGATGCCTCAAAGAGCTGCTGTAGGTATTAAATGTGGCATTGCATGTAATGTGCGTGGAAGCAAAAGGAAGCAGAGGATGACACAGGAAAGTGAAAAAGGAACGAAACTTCTGGTGGCTCAGGCCCAGGCTGCACGGATGCTGAAAGCTGACCCTGGCTTTGGAGAATGGCACAAGAGCTTAAAGACGTAAAAGGAGGAGCAAGATGTTCCAAGCAAAGGTGAGAGCGTGTGAAAAGGCATAGAAGTTCAAGAACACTGAAAATAATTCACTGGGATGTATGGTGAGAAGCTGGAGAAATAAACTCCCCGAAGAAGCCTTCAGAGGAGGTGGGAAGGGCTGCGCAGATTGTCAGCTGGAAAACCCGGAGTGACTATTCTTTCCCAGCTTAGTGGTCACAGTTCACAGCAATGTAGGGTGAAGGGAGGCAGGGCTGGGAGGCTTGAGCACACACAAGGAAAGGTGCCAGGTGAAGAAAAGGACAGCCAGAAGAGAAAAAAGGGAAGTCGAGGACCCAGGCAAGATAAGGTATTTCTGAGAACCAGAGGTCCTTAAAAAGTCAGGAAGAAATAGAATACAAGGCACAGAGAGCAGTCATGAATTTGGACGCAGGAGGCACAGCTAGATTTGAGAAAGAAGAACAGGTTAAGGCAGGGAGGAAGTTGAAGCACTTCCTTTCATGAACAAAGTGGCTGGCTTGTTTGCAGTGAGGATAAGATGGTGGATTAGGAAGTGAGAGTGAATGCCATATCTGATAAAGGCTTAGTATCCAAAATATATAAAGAACTTACAAAACTCAACACCTCAAAACCAAATAATTCACTTAAAAATGCACAGAACACATGAATGGACATCTTTTTTCCAAAGAAGATACACGGATGGCCAACAGACACATGAAAAGATGCTCGACAGCAATCATCATCAAGGAACTACAAATCCAAACTACAATGAGATATCAACTCACACCTGTCAGAATGGCTAAAATTAAGAAAAAACAGGTGTTGGTGAGGATGCAGAGAAAGGGAAGCCCTCTTACACTGCTGGTGGGGATGCAAACTGGTGGAGCCACTCTGGAGAACAGTATGGAGGTTCCTCAAAAAGTTAAAAATAGAACTACTCTATGATCCAGCAATTGTACTACTAGGTGTTTACCCAAAGAATACAAAAAATACTAATTCGAAGGGATACATGCACCCTGATGTTTATGACAGTATTATCTACTATAGCCAATTATGGAAAGAGCCCAAATGTCCATCGACCGATGAATGGATAAAGAAGATGTGGTGTGTGTGTGGGGGGGGCACACACACACACACACACACACACACACACACATATATATAACGGAATTTATACTGGAATATATATAATGGAATATTACTCAGCCATCAAAAAGAATAAAACCTTGCCATTGGCAACAATGTGGATGGAACTAAGAGTATTATTCTAAGCAGAATAAGTCAATCGGAGAAATACAAATACCATTGTTATCTCACTCATGTGTAGAATTTAAGAAACAAAACAAATGATCATGGGGGGAAAAAAGAAAGAGAAAAACCAAGAAACAGACTCTTAACTATAGAGAACAAACTGATGGTTACCAGAGGAGACCTGGGGGGGGGGGGGGGGAATGGGTTAAATAGGTGATGGGGATTAAGGAGGGCACTTGTATGTAAGTGATGAATCACTAAATTGTACATCTGAAACTAATAAAACACTGTATGTTAACTGGAATTTAAATAAAAATTTATATTTAAAAAAAGGAAGTGAGAGTGGTGAAGATTTAGAATATCTGTTACTAGGAGAAAGGGTTGGGCTGAGTAGGACTTAGAGAAGCATTTCATCAGCCTGGAGAACCCAGCTAGAATAAGAGACTATGACATTGCAGGAGCATCTGACTATTTTATTTAAATTAAAGAAAGTCTTGCAATGGTGCTATCCCAGTAAACCTACAAATCAAAGAATAGTAATTCTAGATGTGACTATTAATTTAACACATCAGCAGAAGGAAATAGAAAGATAATTAAGAAGGTAGTATTCTGAAATTAGGTTCTGATTCTGACAAGGCACTGCAGGATTGGCAAGATTGATATGAATTGTGTGCAAACGTATCATATGAAAACATTTTATTGGGAAAATAAAAGGCGTTGGAGAAATCATTCTGAAATGGAACCGAATGACAGTCCTGATGTATCTAGTGAACTGCTGTTGGACTATGAACTCCTTTGAGACTATTTTTAGCTTTAATGTCCATATTTTTAAAATGAGATCTATCTTGCTCTATTTGTTATACTTCATGAGGTTATGATATCAAGTGAGATACACATAAAAGCTATTTTTAAAAGCATATATATCTTTACCATATTCAATATTAGCACTGTTATTAAACAATTGTTCAAAATATAGTTTGAGGTTAAAAATAAAATATACATAGAATATCTCTGGAAAGATATAGAAAAGTCTGTTAACTGTTGGGAGAGGAAATGAGGAACTGTGATGGACACGAGACTTTCTTTTTCACGTTCTGCAACTTGTAATGTTTGAATTTTGTACTATGTGCATACTGTAGCCATTCTAATTAATTAAACATAATAACTTTAGTAGGCAAATAAGAGTTACCTTTCTGAAAACCATCATTCATATCTTTGACAAAGAGTAACTGAATACAGACTGTATGTCAGCTGCTTGGCTTTAAGCTGTGAGTCCAAAAAAAGAAGGGTCCTAGTCAAGAGAGAGTCCTAGTCAACATGCTTGCTTCTCTGAAGGAGGGAGGTGGTTTTGAAATGGGATGGGCTCTTGAGGGGAGTCTGCATTAATAGTATAGGAGAAGGAAAATGAATTCTGATAACTGACATCCCAGACCTGTGTTACCAGGGAAAAGATGTTTCAGGGCGTGGAGAGGATCCCATAATTAAGGAGAGTTTCTTAGGAAATAGCTTATCAGAGGAAGCTATGCTGTGTAATAGAGCTTCTGGACATAGGTGGGTTAAGCCTGAATAGATGGGCTCTAGGATTGAATGCTGGGTGCAATAGAGGATTATTCAAAGACAAAGACAATGGGAGGATAATTTCATGTGCCCCTTTTCATTTAGAAGTTAATACTGTAAGGAAAAGAGAGCCTACTTCTGCCACCAATCACCTTGAACAAGTCATACTTTATTCTGCTTAAATATCCCCATCTACAAAGCAAGTATATTAATGACTGTGCCTCGAAAGATTATTGCTGATCCAAGAAACATGCTCCTCCATTAAAGTGCCCCTGGGTAAGAATTCTGAGGGTTCAGTGTCCAATCTGTGTATTTTAAATGGGAAAGAAGGATTTCCTTAGGTGAAAAATGGCAAAGAAAATTAAAGACAAGGTTTCCCTTTATTTACTTTCCCACAAGAAGAAAATACCTTTAACATGAAAGGGAGACCCCTGAGAAAACAGAGCAGACCTCTGAACAAGTTTGCTGGGAAAGGGATCCAGGATTAGCTCTATGGAAAATTCAAGGTGGAGGATGTTTCCTTCTCCCTCTCAATATTCTCTAATCAAATTCAATATAGCACAATTGCCGAGTGCCTGCTATAGGTAAGGTGCTCTTTTAGGGACCCTATGACATCTCTGTTCACTCGGAATTACTGTAAATTTTCTCTTCTTGTTCAGACAGGACTTTGGCAAGGAACATGAAACTCAAAATGCCTTCACTTATTATACACTTGATGCATTATTATAGGTAAGTCACAATTTTCCAATTTTAGTTTCCAAAGTATTAACTGGGCACAGAATCTGCAGTCGCTATCATCTTCCCAAGATCATTTTGAGAAAAATTTAGAAGTGCATTATTTGTTATATAGCAGATATCATTTCTAAATTTTGTGCAAAACAAATATGATTTTAAATCTATGTAAGGAGCTTACTATAATGTATTTATAGAGTGGGTTCTTATGAAATGAGGAATCTTTGCAGCTCATGAAAACCATCATTCCCAAATTCAACTGTAAATGTCTGCTTTTGTATATGGAGAAGTTTCTGAGGTGAATTACTTGTATTTATCTATTTGTAGCTATTTGGCCAGTTGAAAAAACTAAAATGTTAGCACAGTGTGTGTGTGTGTGTGTGTGTGTGTGTGTGTGCACATCTATCTATGTATCTATCTATATCTATCTAGAGTATGTATTTGTGTGCACGTGTACAATTTTTTTACCTGTAGAGATACTGAGAATTAGCCTCATCCTAAGGAACAAAATAAGTAATAAGGTATATAATCAGAGGAGGGATAAACAGACATAAATAAAGAATAGGAAATTCATTCAAAATTGCCAAGAAAATCATAATGGCTACCATTTATTGAACCCCAACTATGTGACAAACATTAAGCAGCTTTACATATGTCATGTCTAATCCCACAGCTGTCCTGTGGGGTGGACAGCATTATCCTTCCTTCATAGATCAAAACAGAAGCCCAGAGTGCTTCAGGAACAACACGCACAAGGAGATGGACTTCAAACTGCTAACTGTGTCAGCAGTTCTGTCTGAGAAGTCCACCCTCTCCCTGGTGCGTCTCCTGGTTGGCTGATTTGTACAGATCATGGGGGACAACTCAGCATTGCTCTTTTTTCTTTGAGAATTGAGAAGCAGGTGGCAGATCCTGACCAAGGTGTCAGGATCTCCACTTTCCGGAAGTACTGTGTTTCTCAGTGACGTACTGTTGGTTAAAACCACGCATAATGACAGAAATTTGGATCTTAAGGTCCTTTCAGAGTCACTTAACTCTATTATTTTTGAACGCTTTTTTCCGGATTATAGTTCACATGTGTAAAAAAATTTTTAAGGAATGAGATGCATAAAGAAAATGGAAAATGACACTGCAGAGAAGCAATGACTGTTAACATTTTGAAATACTTCCTTTCTTTTTCCTTGCTTAGTTCTCGTGGATATAACAGAATTCTGAAATAAGATTTTTCTCTCACTTATCATTAAAACATTTCTATAAATTCTCCCCAAAAAATCACTTTATAAACACTACTTTTAACAGCTGCACCTCATTCCACTGAAACAATGTTACAGTTTACTTAATGATGCCCTGTTGTCAGATATTTAAGGTGTTTCCAATTGCTATAATAAATAGTATTGCAGTTTTTCACAAAGTATAAGGCTCTTGACACATACTGCAAAATTGCTTTTCAAAAAGCTACCCCCCTGACTTATAGATAAGAAAATGGAGCAGTGATATATTGCCATGGTTACACAGTTAATAAATATTTGCTGCGGGTTTTGAATCAATTGTCTCTCCATAATCTTTCTATGTTTACAGCTGTTTACTCTGACTTGGACAGGTGTGGTTGGTGAGATTGTCAACCATATCCTTCCTAATCTTGGAGGAGACACAAATGCAGCATGGTAATGGGACAATCCCAGTCTGGAAAGCCTGATAGACCTGATCCCTCATTTAACTAGCTCTGTGGGATTGAAGAAATTATGGAAACTTTCTGAGTCTACATTTCCCCACCTCTCAAGGTGGGGAAAATAAAGCTTACCTTATAGGGTTTTTATAAAGAATAAAGAATGTCAGATATATAAAAATCTAAGCACACAGTAGGCTCAATAAATAGAACTTACTTTTTTGGAGAATAGACATGGCATTTACTATCATGTTAATCATTTAGGCCATCAAAGTCAATTTCCTCTGGGGTATTTTTTTGTTCATTACTATACATTCTGGCTGGTATCTGCGGTTTGAACAAGCAAACTCCCTTCCAAAAGGTGTGATTAATTTTGTCTTTGAATTGTAAAGTCTGGAAAACAAAGCTTCTTTGTAATCAAGTTGGCTGTGTAAAACAAAAGAATTTACACAAAAACCTTCATTAAATCATGGAAAGTAACAATGAAGTATGTCAGTGTTCAAAGTTTTCTCTGCATTCATTGCCACCCCCCACCACTCCTGGTGTGCAGTTCAAATACCAGGTACAATGGGGAAACTACAGGCAAAACTGAGGGATTATAAAGTTTACCTCCTCTAAACCTCTATTCCCAACCTTCTTCTTTTTCTTCCTGATGGGACAGATTTTCTCCTTTCAAACACATGTTGCCCTCTTCATTGCTAAACACGAACTTCGGGTGGAAAATGGAAACTTTGGAAATGATAGGAACGCTTGGTATCTTGACTTTGTGTGCATGTGTGTGTATGTATGTATATTGCAAACTTCTGTGAACACATCAAATTGTATACTTTAAATATACATAGTCTATTGTATGCAAAATCGACCTCAAGAAAGTAGTGAAAAGAAAAGCATATATACCAAACTAAGAAAATGAAGCATGAAACGAAGAGCCAATTGAGCTGTGAGGCATATAGGAATTTAGTGGAAGCCCCCACTATCCTGAGTTGAGCCCCTTATACCTACAGAAGCTTATCACAAAGTCAGACAAGTTTCCCAAGTAAAACCTATCTTAAAAGGCCTGTTTGCCCCAGGTTCTTCCCCAACCCGGGCACATTGGTATCTAAAATTCCTACTGGTATTGTCACTCTTTCCCCACCTCTGGAGACAGGGCCTTTTCAGCTGAATGTGTGTGCATATATTGCTACATCATTGGCTAATGCCTTGCTTTATTTCCACTAGTGACTCCTAACCTTTCCCCCCCAGGAACCCTAAATTGCATACCAGGGAGATTCTGTGACTCTACGCTTCAAAAGTAGCTTTATTATTTTTCAGGTGATAAGTTTGCATGTTGGCATAATTAGCAGAACTCGCAAACTATTAAACCTTGGGCATCACTTACTCCTTGCCCAGTCCTTCTATCCCTAATGCCCTACCCTGTCTTCTCACCCACTCATATGGAAGCAAAGATGGATCATCATGACTCTCTCTGATTGATGCCTTTGACCCTGGCATCATGTTGCTTGTGACCACAGGGCTGAATTTTCCTTCCAGTTCATGCCTATTCCTTCCCCATCCATATCCTTTACCCTACCTTTTTTTTTTTTTTTTTTTTTTCTAATAAGTCACTCAAATGGTTCTTTATGATCTTCTGTGTAAATCCTTAGAAGTGCTACTTTCCATGCTGACCTGGGGTTGCAGACCAGTCAGCTGGGTAGCATTGCAGAGTGAGTTGTTGAGTGATTTACCTCTGTGGGCCAACACATTGGGCCAAGTTTGGTGTGTAGGGATAACATATGGGACTGGTAAATGTAGAACATATGGAGGACATGGGGATGAAATCAGGAATAAGATGGCGCCAGGTCCTGGTGGGGGTGCTGATAGGCTAGAGTGCAGAGTTCTGGAGGTTGTATGGAGACCTTACCTACATCCCAGGGCTGCAGGGCTTCCTCCCTGTCCTCTGTCTCAGTGGTTCAGAAACATGGCATGAGGCTCTAGACACCCCTCTTCCAGGCACACTATCCTCCCAGGAGCCTGGAATCCCCACATGTCTTATTTCTACTCAGAGGAAGCAATTCAGATCTAAGTTAAGCTTTTAACTTAATGATGAGCTAGCCCGTGCACCTTGAAGAGAACAGCGTAGAGCCTTGCCTTTGTTCTAGGATCTATAGGCTGGTGCAGTCGCACACAAGGCCCATTTGTGAAGATGTCTCTGAAATGTATTCACTGAAGATAACTATAGAGGTTTAACACTACTGCTCTTCAGTTAATGATATAAAATTCATGGTCCTTCATTTTTACATCCTGTACAAATGATAGTGTCATCTCCAACTACAAGCCTCTCTGCTTGAATGCTGAATATGATTAGTGTCCCTTTAAGTTGAATGAGAGTATGTGATCTTCAGGGGTATGACGAGGTGAAACTCTGCATGCTATTTCCAAGGTTTCATTATGGTATGCTCTTAAAAAGCAGAATTTCAGAGTTAACACCAAAACATGTTTCAGTGACTGATCTTTTGGGGTTGTGGCCACAGGAGAGGGCAGACAGGAACTGGGGGACAGCTCATAAACTCCTGTTTTCAGCCTGAGGTTTACCAGGCTCCACAATCAGCACATTTCCAAACAAAGGACAGACAGATTCCTGTAAGATAATGAGGCAGGTATAATGGAAATGCAGTGGTACTCAAATATTGTACCCAATAGAACACCTTTTGCAAATAGACCCAGGGGGATGCTTGGCCAGGGAGTAGATGTATTTTCTTGGCAAGAAGTTCTGAGAACACCAAAAATGGCTGACTCAGTGGCTTAGAGTGGGAAAAACTGATGTTACGATCTCTTATTTCAAAGACTAAAGTAACAGAAACTTAGGACTTGGTGGCTTCTGACAAGGATGGTGACATCCTTGCAGGACTCACTGTGTGCACATGTCCATTCCATAAGAGGTGTTCCTGCACTGCAGAAAGCTTACAGGAGTTGAAAATATTGGACAGTTTGAGTGCCCTCACACTGGCAGTATCTTTACTCTCATTTGGGGAGTTATTGTCAAATAATGGGATACCATCTGGTATTTGAGTCCTAATGGGAGTGTGTAATTGAAGAGGACTGGGGACTAAGGAACATGACAGAAGGGACATGAAAGAAGGAAAACATCAAGAGCCTTAACAGGAGGAATTGGGTCCTAGGCTGATGAATTCTGAGGTCTCTGGCAGCCAGGATCACTTGGATTGATGGACACACTTCTGAAACCAAATTCAAAGATGAGGCGCCTGGGTGGCTCAGTCGGTTGAGCGGCCGACTTCGGCTCAGGTCATGATCTCTCGGTCCGTGAGTTCGAGCCCCGTGTCAGGCTCTGTGCTGATGGCTCAGAGCCTGGAGCCCACTTCTGTTTCTGTGTCTCCCTCTCTCTCTGCCCCTCCCCCGTTCATACTCTCTCTCTGCCTTTCAAAAATGAATAAATGTTAAAAAAAATTTTAAACAAAGAGAGTGTGCCTGTTTATCATTTGTGATCTGCTGAACTGCATGAGACACAAATATTCAGAGAATTTTTTTCTCTGTGGCAAGAGAGAATTCCTTGCTGCAGGAACACTGTGAGCTGAGAAAACTCAGAAGTCTGGAAGAGTCAGGTTTGAAGAGTCTGCCTACAGCCACAAATTTGCGGGGCGGGTAACGAGAATTGCACATGGGGAAACTGCTGAGCTTTTGCACGGGAGGAGTGTTGCATCTCACTGAAATAAAGACTTGTAGTGCGCGTGGCATCACTTTGCACAACCATGTTGCTGATCCCTGTCCAGCTGGAGCTGCACCAGGCAAGCAGCCTTCCTGGTGTCCTACCCCATTACAGGAAGGCATTCAGGGGGATGCTCCAACACAAGGTTATGGATATATAGGATGAAGACGGGGGCTGGATCAGAAATAGGAGCTGATTTCTGTATACATAATGAGGGAGAGAAAATCATATTCACCAGCATTCCTCTTAGAGAGAGCTCTGAATATATTTGGGTGAAGAAATACTTTAATAAACCATTTGGGGCAGAGGGTGAGACCCAAGGGTATCATCAAGCTAGAGAAGTTATTAGTAAACTGCTCTGCATGTGATAAGGAGAGGCATTTGTCATAATCATAAGAGGGAAGAGGAAAGAAAAGAAAGTCAGGGAAAGTGGTGGTGGTGCTGAGAAGAGGGGTGTGAGAAGAATGCCTCTCCATGGCTCTGGCTCCAGCCCCAACTCTTTTTTTTTTTTTTTTAAGTTTATTTCTTTTGAGAGAGACAGAGCACGCATGAGTGCACAAACAGGGGAAGGGCAGAGAGACACAAAGAGAGAGAGAGAGAATCCCAAGCAGGCTCTGCACTGTCAGCACAGAGCCCAATGGGGGGTTCAAACTCCAGAACCTCGAGATCATGACCTGAGCCAAGTCAGACACTTAACTGACTGAGCCACGCAGGCGCCCCACCGGCCCCAACTCTTAAATAAAGTGAGGAAGCTCATTATGGGGTTTTGTGAAGATCCCCGAAGGAGCTGAATTAACGGTCTGGTTAAGGGGGGTGAAATAGAGGCAGCACCCATGAGTGTGATCATCAGTGGGGAGGAGCCCACAAGCACATTAGCCATGGACAATCCCAGGATCACAGCACAACCTTTGGATCTTAATGGGTGGTAGAACTGGTTTTGAATCAAGTTTTTCTTATTCACCCAAAGGCAGGGGTAGTGGAGGTGTGGGCACCTGAAATCCAGATTATTTATGTATAACTATAAAGCAACTGGAATCCCTGAAGATGGCAGTTATCAGTATATTTTGATGAGACATGCTATCTAAAATTAAAGGAAGTTATTATAGAATCTAATGAATTTGGAGATAGGGCCTCTATGGAGAAATTAAGGTAAAATGAGGTCATATGGGTAGACCCTAATCCATGTAAATTACTTGGGAGATAGGGCTTTCAAAACAGTAATTTAGTTAATCTAAGGCAATTAGAGTGGCTCCTTGATCCTGTATCACCCATGTCCTTATAAGAGAGATGCCAGGGTCAGAGGAAAAGACCATGTGAAGAGGCAGCAAGAAGGTGCCTGTCTGCAAGACTAGGAGAGAGTCCTCACAGGAAACCAATGCTGCTGGCTGGCATCTTGATCTTGAACTTCCAGCCTCCAGAACTGTGAGAAAATAAATGTCTGTTGTTGATGGCAAAAAAAAAAAAAAAGGGAAATATTCCATTTTTGCTTATGCTGCTGATGCATGTATGTGCTATTAGAATGCAAAGAAACTATTGAAACTCACAGAGAAATAATTAAGTTTTTACTCTTGGGGGTAGGGGTTGAATGTTCATGGTTGATTGGGTTAACAGTGACATAGGATACTCTAATTTCAGGGTCATCATCTAAGTTGAAGCTTTCCTCTTCAAATGGAGAAATGATTGCCCTCCTCCCAACAATTACCCTTTAAGAGTAGCCTGCCTTCTTGGGGCTCTGTGGTCTTACTGTTATGTTCAATTTTTTTTTTTTTTTGGCTTTTCCTGGACTTCTGAAACCAAATTATCATCTGATATTATAAAAGACCTTTAAAAATAGTTCTTGTTTTGGACTGCTTTTCCTCAAGTCACATTCTTCACCTAATATGTGATTAAACTTCTCTGGAAGGAATCAACTTCATAATGATATGTATCAACTCTGAATAAATGAGGAAATGCTTCTTATTCATGTTTAGCACCTTTTATTCACAGATATAACATCTCCATTCATATTTTCTTTTGAGTCTCTGGGTTGAAGGTATACCTTTATATATTTTTTCTTATGGTTAAGATGATAACTGCCATACATCATTTTTAAAAAGGCAATGATAACAATACATTTTATGCTTACTCTGCAACAATTTTATACACCTAAGTCAATTTTGCCTTAAGGAAGTTTACATAATATATTTCATATTTTTGTAAATAAATGTAAATAATACATTTTATTTTTTTGATATCCTAATAAACATAAATATCCTAATAAATCGCAAGCCACCTTCCAAGGCAGAGATTCTGAAGATTTTTAGGATGACTTTAATGTTTCTAGTCCTCTTTCGTTGCATTCTCTCTCTCTCATACACACACAACTTTTTATTTATTTTTTTATTTTTTTTAAAAATGTTTTTATTTATTTTTGAGACAGAGAGAGACAGAGTATGAGCAGGGGAGGGGCAGAGAGAGAGGGAGACACAGAATCTGAAGCAGGCTCCAGGCTCTGAGCTGTCAGCACAGAGCCCGATGCGGGGCTCGAACTCATGGACTGTGAGATCATGACCTGAGCTGAAGTCAGACACCCAACAGACTGAGCCACCCAGGCGCCCCCACACACAACTTTTTACACTAAAATTTTTTTTACAAAATTCTGTGCCAAAACTATTGATTCAGATATTCAGACCATGGCAACCATTCTGGAGGAATTAAGAGTCCACTATTTCAGTGTTCCCTCCAGAAATTATTATTCTGGGTTACTGAGTTTTTTGATCAATTGAAGGCAAGTCAGTAACTTTTTTTCAGCTTTCTAAAAGTCATTTGATTTTTCATCTTAGAAAATAGAGGTTAATGAATATTTAATATTGACATAATGATTATGAATACTAGAGTTCAGAGTCATTCTGTAAAGGACATCATACAGGGCTTCTGTATAAACGTGGGTTAAAAAAGTAGGCAAATTTACACTGATTTGACATCACACTTGGAAGGTGGCAGGGATTTGAATTGATAAATACATTTTTATTATGATATGTATATATTTTAACATGGAGTTCAGGAATTTTCAGCTAGTCCGAATAATTAAGGTCAAATTAAGTAGGCATTTAACTGCAAAAGTAAACTAATGTGCTTTTAAGGGCATAGTTTAATTTGGCACTTTAACAACAACTGAAAAATGTATGCCAAATTAAAATTTACAGTATATCTTTACATAGACTATTTTATGGAGTTTTTATTAGATGAATATAATAGGCTACTGTCTCATGCTTACAGACTAGAAAATGTTTCAAATGCTTAGTCCTAATACTACATAGCTAGTAAGTAAAGGAAACAATCTAATCACAAGTAATGTATTCCAAGAAAGTTACTTTTCTACTTTGTGCTTTAAGTGATTCTTATGCTTGTGCATAGGTTTCCCACTTATGGCTCTTGAATCAAAGTGGGAATAAGTAATTTACACTTAATTTACAAGGGGGGTTTGGATTAATTTTACTCTGGGCAAGAAACAAATTCTGAAAGAAATTAATCTCCCTGTTTTATTATGAGCTGCAATGGCTTTTTGAGCCCATAAGGACACTTCAGTTATTATTATACTGACTTGTTTTTCAGAACTTTTCCATTCACCTGATCAATGTATATTAACTGGAACACATGTGGCTGATGCTGAGTAAAACAGAGATCCAAGGGAGTTAAGTAACTTATGAAGCAACAATGAACTAGAAGAGATAGAACTGAAACAATACAGATATAGATATAGACATAGAAATAGAAATAGATATAGATATAAAGATAGGTGATATATGGATATATATATATATATATATATATATATATATATATATGGAAATTATAAAGTGGTTCGTCAGGGCACTTGAGGCAAGAAGCACACCTAGTTCAATTATATATGAATTACTGGTGAATTTTGGCAAACCATGCAACATCTTATCTGAACCTCAGTCTCCAGTCTATAAAATGAGAAAATAAAATCTCTAAAACAGACAATGTGACAATTAAATGAGATGCTGTGAGTTGATGTGCACTATTACTGTTAAGGTCCTTGTAATTATTTTGAAGGAAAAGAGAAAGCAAACTTGACCCTGTGCTCTTGGAACAAAGTTTCAATAAGCTTCTTTTAAAAATCATATATTACACAAAATATATTCAACTTCAATTATTCAGCATGTAAACTGAATGAGTTCCAAGTGCCCCATGTTGTATGGACATTTAACAATTGTTTCAAAGTTAAAATTTGGTACTTATTCTACAGGTGAGAAAGATTTGCAACTGGGAGGACTCATTGTTCTTTGGATGGCTGCTGTTTCTTTAAATTGGGTGAAAAAACTGTACAGTTGCTGAGTCAGATGATCTGGCAGCCTCGGAGATTCAGAGCAAGAAAATGGTGGCACTCATAAAAAAAGAAAAGAAAAGAAAGCAAAACATAAGCTTCCTTAATACATCTGCAAAGTAGGTATAACATTAGACAAATTGTACTTTAAAGGCAGAAAAATTGTAATTTGGAAGGCATAATATTTTAGTTTTTCTTATAATGGCTAATTATTTTTTTAGCTTATATTATATATATATATGTGTATATATATATATGTATATATACTGTGTGTCAGTGTGCCTTTAGAGAGATACAAAGTCCCATCGTTTTGTCCATAAATGCTTTATTCTCTTATGGCTACATTTTATTGCAATTTTGCCTTTATTAATAAATATAATTTAAACCTGTAGAACACTTCTTTGTTTTGTTTTTCCTCTCTTACGTAATTTTAGATGGTCATGTTTACCAGGCTCGTTTCTGGTTTGGATAATAAAATGAAATGAAAGAAACCTCTTATCGATCTGTCTGTCTATCTATCTATCTATCTATCTATCTGTCTAGAACCATTCATCCTATGTAAGCAGGAGTTAAGTTTGTATAGTGTTTCAAAAAGATATCACAAATGTTTTCTGTGGAAAATTTCTGTTTGGTGCTACGAGCTTTAACACACAAGTATATCATGTTATATCCTTCCCCCCTAAAATATGTTCTGATAGTAAAAATCTGGGATCTAAGAGATCATCTTTTTCAATTTAGATGAAGGATCACATAATAATAAAGAGTTTTCCTTTGCTTAGTAAAATAGCTTCTCCACTGATTATTCAGACTCTCCTGGGGCCCAAAGCATGACTGATTCTAAAATCTAAATCTTACCTAAAAGCCTGGGCCTTGATTTAAAAATAAAAAAGCAAACATAAGATTAGTTAAAAAGCAACATTGGCCATATGTGCCAAATGATGTTGCAGAAATCCACCTGTAACAGAATCCCCTCCAAGTGCTTATTTAAAATGCAGATTCTTGGAATAAAATAAAATAAAATGCAGATTCTTGGCACCTGCAGCAAGTATGCTGAATTAGATTTTCTGTGAGGAAGGCCAGAAATGTGTATTTTTAAACAGCATTCCAGGTAATGATGTTGCTGATAACCTTTGCCTCAGTTCTTCGACTTCTCATTACTCTCATGCTTAAATTAAGAAAGTAAAGGCATATTTGTTTATACCACTCTGATTGCACAATTTTATTAGTTTCAGTTTGTTTAAGAGATTACATATCTTTGCTCATATAGTTCTGAACCTCTACAAAACCTTTCTTCCTACTGGCTTTGAAACCATTTAAATAAATTGAGTTTTTTGTGTTTTTTTTTTTTTTTTGAGGTGAAGGGAAAAAGTGAGATCTTGTTGAAGAAGAATTAAAAAGTCATTTGTGATAGAATTTTTATATTATCATGAACAAAGCCATTATGTTACTTACAATATAAAAAATAAAAATCAACTTATTATTTTTCAAAGGACCTCTGAGGCACTGGAACTTGAAGTCTTGTAGTTGACGGTTTCGTTGTTTCCCTTCTATTACTTCTTTATGATTATGTAGGTCTGCCCAGTTGCAGCCATTATTCTAGGGCTCCTGAAATAAATAACTGCACTGACAGCAGAGATTGTCTTCAATTTTCCCTTCTTTAAAATATAAATGCTGACACTTAGCAAGTTCAACAGTTGTCAATATACGTGGTTTTGCTGAATACACACCGACATAGCATGGCTCAGGATATGGTAAACCAGTGCAGGTCCCAAGTTGGGCATTTTCTAGGATGGGGGAGAGCCTTACAAAGAGACCTTCCTTCCCCTACTGAACAAAGCCTTCATTTATTCCCAAGGTTATTTCCATTGGTTGGCTTACTGTCATAGAAATTGATCTTATTTTAACGCTTAGTGATTTTTTTTTTCATTCTAATAAATGAATGTTTTAACGTAGGGCAAGTGTTCAAACACAAGGAAAGCTGCAGTATGGGAAGAAAACAATTGAGAGAACAATTTGAGGCAAATTCTTCATCACTGGAAAAACTTCTTATTCCATCCTCCATTCCGTCTTGCACCCCAGAAAGAGGAACAAAGAGAAGGAGGCCTTTCAACACTCGCTGGCGGCCAACTGGCGCGGAAGGGATTGGCTGCCGAGTTTTGGACACTTTCCTCGCATGAACCTGACCCATTCCGCTCCACCCCTCCAGAAAAAAGGCCTGGCCAGTTCCAAGCTGGGGAGATGACCAAGAGACGTCCTCATCATTCCTTGCACCCCTCCTGAATCCGAGAGGCCCCCACTTCGTCCTCCACCTAGTTGGGCCCCAATCCCGCTCTAGGCGTCAGTCACTGTTAACGCAGATCACATCTTACCCGAGGAAACAGTTGGGGTGTGGGGCGAGGCCCGGGGCGGTTAACAACAGAAGGGGTGCATTCGCGGAGTGGGGTGATCAGTGGGCTATGCCTCTAAACTCTTGCTACGGGGTCCTACCCCAGCTGCCAGTTAAATCTCTGGGATCCGCAGCGTCTCTAGAAATTGAGAGGGTGGGGAGATGGGGTCGAGGAGGGTGGTCGCAGCTAGGAGGTGGGGGAGGCTAGGTCGGTGCAGCTTTGAGTCTCGCTTCCTACGGTAGACTCTCTCTGTGGTCCTGGGGAGGCCCTTTGCAACCCCAGCCAGGCTGTGGGAGGCGGTGAGCCCCAGTTTGAAATCGTCCTGAGAGGACTAGCGAGAGGGATTCCTAGAAGGGGGCAAGTTATGTGACCAGAGGCCTAACACCCAAGCTCTTTGGAAATAGACATAGCTATGCGTTTATAGTCTATGTAAAAACGAACTAGGTTGTGAATAGGCACAACGAGCATTGGTCTGAAGTCACAACTGTCTCGTGCTTTCTCCAGACCTTACCAGAACCTTGTTATTTATGACCCTTGCACAACTCAGTTTCCTCACTGCCCAGCCCCAACCCCCCCCCCCTCAACAACCTAAGGCTAAGCAAGCTCTCAGTTCATCCTTAATGCACGATCATTTCAGGGTTTGAAAATGACTATATATATATATATTTATATATATTTACTGGTGATGGTCATAACTTCTTGTAAAACTCAAAAGTATAACGAAGAAATTAAAGATCACCAATCCCAATCCCCTCATCCTGAGGAAAACACTATAAAAATTTTTGTACAAAAACAGAGTGTATGTGTGTGTCCAGAGAGAGGAAAGGAGGAAAAGTGAGAATAAGAATTGTTTACTGTTTTGAATCTTGAAAAATCACCTAACTTTATAATGTAATCATTTCACACTCTACTAAATATTCTTCAAAGACACGATGATTGTCTAGTATTCCAGAGTGCAGAATATTCCAGACCATTATTCCAGAGCATAGTTTTGTACCACAATTTAACATCTTGTTGCTAGAATGTGAGGCAATTTTCAATTTCTTGCTACTATTTGTCTGTATTAACCTTTGTCAGAATCTTTCTTTCACTGGATGATGCCCACACAGAGAATACAAATGTATGGATGTTTTTTCTGATTAAAAAAATTTTTTTCAAGTCAGCTCTATGCCCAACATGGGGCTTGAACTTGCAAGTCACATGCTCTGTGGACTGAGCCAACCAGGTGCCCCCAAAAATGTATGGATATTTTAAAAGTTCTTCATACCTACAGTAAAAATATCCTTGCCAGTGAGGGGTTTAAGAAGTGCATTAATAGCTATCATTATGTGACAATGAGAATTTAGAGAATTGTAGCTTTTTTAAAAAGTTAGCAAATAACTATAATTTTATATTTATAAAGTGAAAGAATATCCATTGTTTACATAATTTAAACTGTAGAAATAAAGCACCACAACTTTTTTTTTAATCAGGTTAGATTTTGCAGCAGACAGAAGGATTCTCTGGCCCAAGGTGTTTTAGTGTGGAGGGGATGAGTGAGATTGTTATGCTTCTCAAAAAGGAAGAAAAATTGTGAAGAATAAAAATACTGGATCAAATGTTCAGCTAAGAAAGTATTTTTGAGATGATTTGGATCATTTTACTAACAGGGGTCACTCACATGTTGGGAAAATGGTTTAGATTAACCCTACCATGGTAGTTACTAGCGATGAATTAACATGTATTAACAGACATATAAAATATTATGGATGTAGACAAGGTTATGTCCTTGCTACCTGAGGATGACAATGGACTTTTTAAAATTCAAGAGACCCCAAAGAAGTAAATAAATATTGAGTTTGGTTAAGTGTTATTGTTTCTTTACATAATACAACCTGGGGATCATGTACGCATTGCGAATTATGGTTTATGCTAACTGTATAGAGCTTACCTTGAGAGAATGCTATTCTGTCAAAGGGGATAAAAAATCCTAAGGGTTCCCAAGTAGCAGTAAACAAATAAACACTTACTGTTATAGAAATATGACTATTTTGTAAACACACCAAGGTAGAAATAACAACAAATCAATTAATGTAATTCATCAGGCATGTGTGAATAAGAAACTAGTAATGTGGAATTTTATTATATACATTTTCCAGTCATATAAAAATAAAAAGTCATAATGAACATAGTTGCAGAAACTTTAAAAACAAAAAATAACACCTTCTATACTTATATTAATAATATTAAGTAATTCATACAAGAATTTTTTTAAGCATTGTGGCTCGTAAGAAATTGTATGGGTCCCAACATAATTACCATCCATTCTATATACGTTCTTAAATCAATATAACCATAGGCATAATATATATTTATGTGAACTATATAATTATATGTCATTTATAATTAATACTTCCGTAAGTTTATATATGTGTATAACTTAAAAAATGAAGTTGGAGAATTGCACGTATATTTAAGAAATAGTCTATTCTACCTAAGTCATGTGTTCTGCCTTCAGATATTTACTAAAAATTGGGCTTTTCAAATAGTCAATACATTTTTAAATAACTTTACATATTATTCCTGAAAATTGATTTATACCTAAATAACAAGGAGTAAATGGCTACTTTCAAAGAACTACCATTTTTGTATTTTTAACATTTCATAAAATATATAAAATATGTCTTTAACTTAAAGTTAATTGCACTATTACATTGTGTATTCCTAAAATAGAAAACACATAATTATAATATTTACACAGATTAAAACTTTCTACTTTGTTACTATAGATTTCCAGAAGCAACCTAATACTTTAAATAAAATAGCTTTAAGTAGAGAGTAATAGTAACCACTCTGATATTCAAAAATATATGATGGGTAAACATTTGCTGGCCAGAATAAAGCACCATAAAACAAACAGGGTCTTGTTAATGTTGTTTAAAATGAAGGAAAGTTAAGTCCAGCAACATGCCATGAAATCTTTTACAAGCTCTTACTAATTTTTTAAAAATACTGAACTTTCATAATTATATGAAAAAGAAAATGTGTATTTACCCTATACATTGTAAGTTTTTTTAAGATTTTATTTTTAAGTAATCTCTACACCCAAAGTGGGGCTCGGACTTACAATTCGGAGATCAAGACGTGCTTGCTCTACCGACTGAGCCAGCCATGCGCCCCTGCTTGTAAATTTTTGGCATTAGAAATGGAGGTACCTAACTAAACACCTATAGTTTAACAGTTTTACATTTACGTGTTAAAGGCCTATTAACGTTGGGGAGAAAAAAATTCCCCCTCCCCCCGCATTTGTTTTTTTAAAACGTCTATTGGTGGAAATGGATGCCTTACTTGTGTAAGGTCACAAAAATTAAGTCTCATTAAATTGCTTTTAGATTTATTATCCAAGTTCTAATTAGGATTCTGCATATTGTAGCAATGTGTATTTTTCAATTATTCGGGTCATAGGAAATTACACCGTGTAAAGATTTGTCTGCTGTGAAGACAAAACTACCCAGGATTTTGTTTTTCAAGAAGTAGGCCTCATTTTTAAACAAGTGCTCATTGTGGCCTGAGAGGATTAAAGTATGATTAATAGTGATTTCTCAGACTCACCAGTGTAGGTCTATTTTTTGCTAAGCATTTGATGCTAAGCATCATTCGGAGCAGTTTGAATCTGTCAAGATTTCAAATAAGAAGTCTGCGCCTCACTACGAAAGCCCAACTCTCTCTATAGACTGCAAAAGCAAATGTTTGCTTCTTCGATCAGTGTTACTATTTCGGGAAGTCAAACCACGTGCCAGCCCCCAACCTCTAACATCCCCCACTACTGTAAGGAGAGAGAGTTGACCTGGCAGAGGAGACAACAGGTGGCCCCCTTAAAACTAAGACCTTTGGTAATACTTTCCTCCAGGGCGAAATAAAGTGCCCTAGAAATACACCTTCACAGAGTGTGTGTGTGCGTGTGTGTGTGTTTGCATGTGTGTGCGCGCCCGAGTGTTTACTGGCTCTCACCCAGGAAATTCAGGAGTGACTGACTTCTAAGGTGGGTTTGGGATCTCCCGGTTCCCCCCAGAGTTTCACCGGATTGAGGAGGTGTGTGAAAGGAGCTCCGGGCTCAATACATTGGGAGCACCACACCTCTAAGCAACTGTAACCCGAACCGGGAAAGAGGTTCCACCCCTAGAAACCTCCTCCTCCTATCCTGGTCTAGAAGATGGTTTATCTGTATTAAATCATACCAAACAAAGTCTTCCAAAGGCCGACTGCGCCCGGGACTTTTCGAGGCCTTTCTTACCTGCTCTTCTAGGATGCGGCTGCTGCGCTCTGCGACGGCTCCTCACTAGCTTTAGCACCAGGGCCGCAGCGGCCCGCACACCCGGAGCTGCCCACTCACCCGCTGGCCGCGCGATCCGCACAACAAAAGCCCTCACTCGTGGAGGGCCACCAGCGCGCCGAATCCGCACTGTGATCAAAAACGCGCGCACCATACTTCAGCAGCCGCCACCACCGCTGTGCTCCGAGGCCGCTGCGCCGCCCTTTGGCACCAGAGGTAGGTAGCGCCGCGCCCGCCCCCCGATCTCAGACTGAGACCCACGCACCGCCCCCCGCCCATCCCCGCCCCGCAGGCGCGCCCCCGCGTTCCCTGCGCGCGCTCGCGCGCCCCCGACCTCCCCAGGTCTCAGAACCGTTCTGCGCCCGGCGCGCGCGGGAAAGGCCGGCGGAGAAGCTCGGAGTGCTGCGCGCGCGCGGGCCGCTAGCACCCAAGGTTCTCCTCCCTTCCCCCACGACTTCTTTCCCGCCCGATCCGCGCGGGCGCCCCACGCAGTGACAGCTCAAGGGCCTGTCGCCAGAACGCATCTCCAGGCCCCCGCCCCCTCGCAACATTTGTCACCTGACACGGCCGTAAGCAGGAACCGCCGCGTTGCCATGCGGCAGCTTCCAGTCCTGCTCGCTCGCGCCCCAGTTCCCCTGCCCCCCCCCCACTTCTTTTATTCTTCGCGCTCCTCGCTAGAGATCTTCCACTCCTCCAAACCGGATTATTTAAAAGAGGAAAAAGAAAGGAAAAGCAAGGTCATCTCAGCGCTCGATCAGCCACTCAGGAGGCTGGATGTCAGTTTTGAAAGAAATGGCGCTACGCTCCACTTCTAGATTTGGGAAACGAGCGAAATTAAAGGAAACCGCTGCCTGCAGCCGACGCGACATGTGGACACTGAGTGGCGCTGGCGCCGCCGGAGCGGCGGGCCTGGCGCCCCAGCAGGTAGGTGGAGCCGAACCCCAACCCCGGCTTCCTTGCTGGGTCGGGGTACCTCTTCCCCTCTGTGCTCCAGCGTCGCGGAGAGCGCGGGACTGGGCGGAGAAGCCCGGCAGTTTTTATTTTCGGTTTTAACCTTCGAGAAGCGGCGCAACATCTGAACGCTTCTTCCTCTTTCCTCCGCCCGCGGCACTCCCCTCCCCCCCAGAGGCTGCTCCCCGCTTTTCCCGGTTTCCTCGCGGTCAGTGATTCCCGGCGGAGAGCCCTCCTCCCTCTCCTCCCTCCCGGCGCTCTGACACCCTCGGCTTTCGCTGCCCGACTCCGCAGCGCGGTCGCTGTCCGCTCTCCCGCGCTCCCGGCTTCCTTCCCCTGCCCTCCGGTTTCTTCCACACCACTGATCTTTTATTGCCGGCCACCCTCCCTCCCCCTTCCCCTCAGTGGTCCCCTCAGCACAGGAAAAGCGGGGGAAGGAAAGGAAGCGGCAGCATAAAGGAGGGGTGAGTCGAGGATACGGAGGCGGCCTAAGGACACGGAGCCCAGTTCCAGAGCGCAGCAGGGCAGGTCCCCGCTCCGGGGCTGGATGGAGCTCGGACGCCGGCTCGCTGGCTCCCCAAAGGCGGGAAGTCCAGCCCAGGACGCAGCTTTCAGGCGGGTGGCGCTGACCCGGTTCCCCAACCTCCAGGGCCTGTAGTCAGTAGCGATCGATCTACAGCCTCTCGGGCTGGAGGCGCGGCCTGGCCGGCCGTGCGTGTAACAGAGGATGTGGGACTAGGCCCAGCCTTCGCGGAACCCTAAAGGTGGCCCGCCGCGCGGTGGTTTCTTCTATGTGCCCGGGGTGGTGGCTTAGCTGCCGAAGAGGACCCACAGCGTGAGAGCTGACAGAGCCTTACAGATCAGGTGCCAAGCCCCTCACTACGTGGAGAAAGCGAGGCTTGCCTTGCCCAAGCAGTGTACCGAGAGGCCGGGTCTGGCGGCAGATGTCTACCCGTTCTCCATCCCTCCCCTCATCCCGAGACCGAGCCGCCGACCAGGCCGGTTAGAAGAAGCGAGACTTAGGTACCAGTCTTAAGTAGCTACTCTAAATGTCTAGGTCTTCACAAACGCACCTCTCCCGGAACCTGCAGGATTCACTCAATTTACTGAGCACTGTGTTCCGTGCTGGGGCTACGTGCTACTTCTCCGACTAGACTGAATTCTCTTTCTCGGTCTTCACGAGGCTAGCTCTTTCTCCTTCAGATCTCTTCTCAAGTTTCCCTGCTCACAGACTCTTCCTCTTTCAGGCCCCATCTGATCACCATGTTGATGTGGTGGTTGTTTTTTTTTTTTTTTTTTTTTTTTTTTTTTTTTTTTTCTTTCTTTCCTCCCTGCATAGCATTTAGCATACAGAAATTATCCTATGTGATTGTTTACTTGTTTGTGGTTTGTCTCTTACAGTGGTAGGTAAACTCCATGGGAGCCAGATTCTGTTCTGTCTTACACTTACACCCATGACCCCCCCCCCCAGACACTTCATGGGTGAGATGGATTATAATGAGTGGATTTCATTTTATGGCCAATAGAGGAGGGGCACATTAGAGGGTGGGTAGAGAAATCATCCTGGAGGGAAAATGCTGCCCAATTCCAGGAAGGTATTTTTTTTTCACGTATACATTACTTTTACTATTAATGTAATTATTAAGAGTAATACTTTCCATTTGTCCTTGGGTATATTGAATATAGTTTGATCATCAAATCCTCAAAGCCAGTCGAAACTCAAACACCACCTCCCTGGGAGATTCTCCCTAAGCTGTCACCAATGATGCTAATGATAGTAATAATAACAACAATACAAAAATCATGTAGCAGAGGGATATTGAATTTGAAGTTCAGTCCGTCTTAGGGAAGCGACTTTGCACACCATTAGAGAACAGTGTAATATCCAGTATGGTATTCTAGAAGAACCCTGGACAAGTGGTAGAGTGAAGGGTTTCCAGGAAGGGGGGATTAGCTGTGACAGTAAACCATAGTGGGTGAGGTCAAGAAGACCTGTATGGCACATCTCTTGACATTATTAGGGTTCTTCAGAGAAATGGAACCGATAGGACATGTGTGCATGTGTTTCTGTGCATGATTTATTTTAAGGAACTGGCTTACTTGATTATGGGGGCTGGCAAGTCTGAAATCTGCAAGACACGTAGATGAGGTTGGAGACGCAGGGAAGAACAGAGGAGGCAGCTTTGAGTCAAAAGACAGCCTGAAGACAGAGTTCCTTTTTCTTCCAAAGCCTGTCTTTTCACTTACGGCCTTGGTGAGGCCCACATGCATTGTGGAGGATAATCTGCTCCTCCCCCCCCCCACAAAGTCTTTGGATTTAAATGTTAATCATACCTAAAAAATGCCTTTGCAGCAACAGCTTGACTGGTGTTTGAAAAGACATCTAGGTACTCTAGCCTAGCCAAGTTGACACCTAATTAGCTATCACATTATCCCATTATGTCTGAGGGGTTTACTGAGCCTCAGTTTTCCAGACAAGTTTAAATTCAGGAATCTGTCTGTATTGATGCGGTCTGTATAGCTTAACCTATAGCCATTTCATCTCCACCCAAACTTGGTCTGGGGATAAGGGAAGTTGCCCACTTCAGAGGAATGCCATTTGAGTAAGAACATTAAGGTCATTATATAGTAAGCTCTGTGTCCAATGAATATAAATTTTAACATTTAAACTTCAATTCCATCTTGGTTTTCCCCTGCTGCCGAACACCTGTGTTTTGTACGTTGTGGTATGCAGGGGGAATTCTATGCAATTTTAATAGTAGACTAAGCAAAATATAATTATGAAGCTGAATCTTTAGCAAAACAACTAATTTGTGGCATTACAAAGACTTTTGGAATCCCAAATGGCTTTTGGCTATGTGATGTTTAAAAAATGCATCCTTAAGAACTGGGTAGTATTATGTGTACGCACTTTCACATGTATTACTTATTATATCCTCACAGTGGCCCTTTGAATTTGGGATTTCTACTTCTACTTTACAGGTGAGAAAACAGGCCCAGAGAGGCTCAAATCTTGGACAGTCTATGGCCAGCAAGTGTAAGGGCTGTAATCATCAAGGAGGTCGTTAGACTACAAGCCTCGTGCTCTTTCTGTTGTACTAAAGGCTGGTGTCAGTAGGGAGTGAGCTATCAGTGGGTCATTTGTGCAGAATCACTGAATGTGATTTCTTTTCATTGCTCTCTTCCTTTGGCCTAAAAAACTGATCTCTCAGATCTCTCTGAGTTTTCGAACGGAGGCAGAGGATTTTCTATTTTGGATCAGAAAGTTCATCCCACGGGCAGAGACAGAAGAGAGCATTTTACTTAACTTATGTTGTACCACCTGCCCGTCTCCTCCCATGATGTCCCAGGATACTAGTTTCTTCCCTCTGGTAACTCTTGATGATGAGAATTCCATGAGAAACTTCTCTAATATAGCACATGTTCAAACTGAAAACCCCAAAGGTATAAGACCAAAGTCACCATAAGCAAGATTTAAAAACTATCATCTGAACATATATGACAAAAGAGTAACTTTTAGAATATGTAAGTAAATACATATATGAAAAGATAAACTTGTAGAAATATGAGCAAAGAATACAATGGGTAGTTTATAGTAGAGCATATACAAATGGTCAAATGGGCAGAAAAATATATGGAAAGATACTCAGTTTTACTCATTAGTGAAGAAGGATAACAGAAACAATGACCAGTATCTATGGATGTGGCAAAAATAAAAAAAGGAATGGTAGTGTTGGTAAAGTTGTCAGGAAACAATCACACACACTATTGTAACTTGGTGTATTGTTTTGGAAGGCAACTTTATTTTTTTTTAAATGTTTATTTATTTTTGAGACAGAGAGAGATGCAGCATGAACGGGGGAAGGTCAGAGAGAGAGGGAGACACAGAATCTAAAGCAGGCTCCAGGCTCTGAGCTGTCAGCACAGAGCCCGATGCGGGGCTCGAACTCATGGACCGTGAGATCATGACCTGACCTGAAGTCGGACGCTTAACCAACTGAGCCACCCAGGCGCCCCATGGAAGGCAACTTTATAGTATTTATAAAAATTGAACATGCATATGTATCCCTTTGGCTTAGCAATTCCTCTCCCATAACTCATGTACGTATGCAAAGATACACACATACATAAATATAAGTATGGAAATATATATATGCTATATGCAATATACATGTATGTAAAGAGGTGTATGTTATGCATGGATGCATATATTTGTATTTATGATATTATTTGTATTTTTATATATACAGACATGTTTATATACATATATAAAGATATGCAGTCCCCCTCCTATAACTCATACAAGTATGAAAAAATACATAATTCTATGTGTGCATATATACACACTCACTTAATATTTAAGATATACATACACATAATATATATATGTATGTATAAGTATGGAAAGGTTTTACATACGATACATGTATGCACACACACTTTGTGTGCGTGTGTGTGAGAGAGAAAGAGAGATGTATTCTTAACCCTATGAATTTCTCTCTATAAGTTTCTGCAGATAATTCACTTAAGGATGCAAAAAAGATTCTTTATAGCATCATATGTAGTAGCACAAAAAAAATCAAGAAAGGAAAAAGGAGATAATTTGTTTATCAATAGGTTTCTTTTTAAAACTGTGTTTAATCCATAAAACACAATACTATTCGCAGGATGCCTGGGTGGCTCAGTCTGGGACTTCGGCTCAAGTCATCGTCTCACTATTTGTGGGTTTGAGCCCCACAACGGGCTGTGTGCTGACAGCTCAGATTCTGTGTTTCCCTCTCTCTCTGCCCCTCCCATGCTCACGCTCTGTCTCTCTCTCTCTCTCAAAAGTGAATAAACATTAAAAAACATTTTAAACCACACTACTATACAGCCATAAAAAAATGAAGTGTATCTCTGTGTCCTGATAAGGAAAGTTGTCAAAGATCTATTACTAATCAGAGAAAACAAGTTGTAGAATAGTATGATCCCATTTACGTTTTCCAAGTGTGATTATTGGTGAGAGGTGTTTACAATTATATGTACCTATATTTCTGGAAGGTCAGTTAAAAATTTTTAAAAATCATGGTTACCCCTGGGTAGTGAGAATGGGGAGGGGTAGCGAGGTTTTAGGAGATTTTCACTTAATTTTGTTTATTATCTGTACTGTTTGAAAGTTTATCATGAACAAGAATTTTAAAGTAACCACCAGAGACACTTGGAGCCTCAAACCTAGGGATTCTAATTCTTGAGACTGGATGTTGGTCAATAAACCTAAATTCTAGAACATCTCTCTATATAGGTGATTCTAATATGGAGCCAAGATAGAGAACTGCATCCTTATATGTTGGTCGCAAATGACTGCTGGGGATAGCACTATCATTGTAAAGATATAATAAATACCTAAGGTGAATGTAAAATGAAGTATCATTCAATTTTTCCCTAGAAAGGATGATAGTAAGTTCTTTTGCTTATGGTGAGATTTAAGCAGATAAAAGGCTCCTGCAATATTGAATAGATCCTTATGTGATAACTCTATCAAAGGCGATCCAGACAATAGAGAGTAGTAGAAGATGACAAAATATTTTAGGCAAGGTTAGTATTTATAACTCTAGGTGACACGTTGGGAGGGGGTACAGGGATAAAGGGTTCTTCCGTGCCCTAGGAAAGGTGGTAAAGCTCAGCAACTCATACCCACAGGTACTGAAGGTCTCATGGAGGGGTGTGGGTGGGGGAGGGGGGCCTCTGAGTGGGAAGGGGATTCATAGGTGTTTGGAGTTCCTTTGTAAACTTTCACTGTAATGTAGATGGCTGTGAGATAGCACATTATCTTCACACATCTCTAATGTTTTTTTTTTTTCCCCAGTAAAATCTTTGGTTTATATTTATTTCAAACTTCAAATTAGTAAATCAGAGTTGGTTGCTCAGTTTTGATGTACATGTTGATTTATATTACTGTGCCTAATATGTAATCCATGCTAGTTACATAGTATTTCATTAGCTGCACTGGTTTTGAAGGAAATTTGTGGTAAAATTAGTAATGGGATTATAAATATATAAATTAGATAACTACATATAGTATACATTATACCTATATTATACATAATTATATAATTATAAATTATAAACATAAGTGATATATAAAAGTTACCATATCTAAAAGTAATTTTTTTCCTTATGCAAGGAGTGATATTAAAATCTTCTGAGTGGGGGATTCAAGAGGCAAGAAAGGAGCTATCCCATTTGTAGTAGCTGAACTTGAGAAAGTTTTATAGAAAATCAGGGTAGTAGGGAATGAGCAGATTCGAATTATTTTAGGCCTCAGAATATTTCACAAATCCCATAAATATGTAGACCATATAAGTTTGTTTTGGTTTGATTTGATGAATTCTGTTGAGTTGTTGACCCTCCTTCCACAAAACACCACCAAGCTGCTCCTCGTTTTTCTTTTGTTGCTTTCCTCTTCTCTGTCCTCCTGACAGAGTACTGACACGAACTCTGAGGCTGACATGTACATATTTAGGTGATACAGAAGGTCTTCCCTAACCAGATGGTTTCTGCTACCACCCAGACAAAATTTAAGGATTCCAGTAGAAACAAATGAGAAAGTACAGACACTTAGAAATGGGTCTGTAAAATCCATGACAGCTGTTTACAGAGTTACTTATCTCCTGTTGACTATGTATTTTAGCATTTTCTTCCCTTTGCACTTTGATATCCCCAACCTTCTCTCTTTCTCTTTTTTTCTTCTAAACTAAGCTCTACAGTCCAACAGAGAGTTGGGCTTGAACTCATAACACCAAGATCAAGACCCTCAAATAAAGACTTGCATACTCTACCCACTAAGCCAGCTAGGTACTCCAGCCCAACTTTTTCTCTTGGTTCTAAATCCTACACCAACCCATTCTAGGTCAGAATCCCTTCTTATATGCCAATAAATCTATTGGGTCTACTTGCTTATCTCACTTTAAGAAACCAATCCCTCTAGTGACTCCAGGTGGCATAAGAGAAATGCAAACAGCAACAGGAAAAATGAGAAGTAAAATGAAGTGAGAAAGACCTTAATGCTAAACTATTGATTTTGCAAAGCATCCTTTCTGTTCCTACTTCTCACAAATTTGTCGTGTCATTTTTCAACTAACTGGTGGAGGTGGTGCTTATAAAGATTTTTTTCCTTCCCAGGGCTCCAGGATTTTAAAACATGTTGTTCCTCTCTATTCTACATAATCCCTCCTGGATTCATACTATGGCACAATTATTACTAATAAAATATAAGACACCACTACAGTCAGGTGTGAGACAAATTCATAAAGGGTAAAACTTTAGTGATGGTAGGGAACTTAGGAGTAATCTGGTCCAATTCCCACCTTTTAAAGATGAGGGAAATTGAGGCTCATCAAAGTTATATGACTCAGTACATCATGTAGTTGAAGAACCAATACTGGGACCCTGGTCTTCTATTTTCCAGTCAGGCCCTAACTTCTCTTTCCTTCATCCTCTCCTGCTTCCCTGGCATTATAAATAGAACAGGAAAAGATCATGGAAAGTTTTGTGAAAAACTGTTCTTGCTCCAACTAATTTTTAAAATTAAAATTTTAGGGGTGCCTGGGTAGCTCAGTTGGTTAAGCACCTGATTTTCGGCTCAGTTCATGATCTCACAGTTTGTGAGTTCCAGCCCTGCGTTAGGCTCTGTGCTGACAGCTCAGAGCCTGGAGCCTGCTCCAGATTCTGTGTCTCCCTCTCTCTTTGCCCCTCCCCAGCTTGCACTCTGTCTCCCTCTCTCAACAATAAACATTGAACAAATTTTAAACAAAAATTTTATTTTCTTACATACGTTCTGTCATCTATGATCTCCATGTCCATATCTACTTGTAGCTTAGTAATTGGACACTATGAAATTATACCAAGCCAAAAATTATTCAGGTTTTCACAAAAGAACTCAATAGGTTGTTAGTAATGAAAACTTAGTAAGTACTGTATGTCAGAATTTGGTTATGATTAGCTGCTGACATATACATGAAAGCAGATCTCTTGTATTTTTAAGATATTTATTTAATTACTTAACTAATCTCTGCACTTAAGTAATCCCTACAGTGTGGGGCTCGAATTCAGGACCTCTAGATTAAGAGTCACATGCTTTAACCAACTGAGCCAGCTGGGAGCCCCAGACCTTTTGTATTTTAGATGGCACTGACTTTTGCGTTTTCTTCAGAAGCCAGTCCATAGAAGTGCTTCTTTTGATGATTTCTGTTCTTTTTCAGATCACTAATTCTACTTTTCTTTTGGTAGAGTGGCAATGTCTTGAACATTGGAAAAATTATACCCTATTATAAAAATAATCCATATTTCTCTGTCTTGTTCTCCTCTGGGAAACGGTACCTATCTCTCAGGTTTAAGTATTAAATTCACAAATGTATTTTAAAGCATGTCTGGCCTAAGTTATGTGTCGATAAGTGCTTACATATCATTTCCAGTAAGAAATGCTCTGATTCTCAACTACCTTTCCCCAGTAATATATTCATTTGAGGCATAAAGAATTGATGGGGAAGTAAAGATTTTTTAGTCAGTTCAAAGAAACCCCTTCCTTTGGTCTCCCAAGTTAGTTTTTTTTCCTGTCTCTTTTTCTCTCATACACACACACCATGTATAAATCTTTTCCTAGTATGGGTAGCAGGTTTTTTTTTTTTTAATGAATTGTTGTTGGTATCATTTATCAATAATCATTACAAAGAGTGAGAGAAATGACCATCTTTGAGTCTTTAACATTTCTCAGGAGTTAGTGGTAAATCCATGATCATACATTTTTAAAACAAATTAGCCAGACGTGGAGTCCAATCTATTGCTTTTTTTTTTCTTTATTAAAGTATTGAAGTATCAGTTGTTCCAATGCTGTAATGAATCAAGCAGCACTGGAAATTAAATCCCCAAAGCAGTGCCCCTTTAGTTTGTTCAGCGGATATTAAGACATTCCGTGAGCCATCATCATACATTTTCAACAGTTTGATACCCAGTTTACTCTTTCAGCAGCCCTCTGGAAAATACCCCGTAATAATTTACTGGGTGGGTGCATCGGTTTTCTAAAAGACATTTGGAATATTTCATAGTTTGACCCCCTGAGACACTCTAGTAAAGGAACCGGTCAGAAAACTTAAATAAATAGGTTATGGATAAATGGGTCTAGGCTTTGGCAGCGTGCCAAGGCTTCATTTAAAAGCTGCAGTTCTTCACTTCTTTACCAAGGAGTTACTTTCTTCCTTAAAGCCTCCCCGTTAAGAACACCCCGAAAGTTCAAAACATCTCCAAATCTTTTCCGACTTCCGGGGGGGGGGGTGTATCCCGTCGTACACAGATGAAGCAAATGGTTAATGGAGGCGGTTGCCCTCCCTGCAATCCACCACTTCATCCGGATCGCTGACTTCTGGAACTCCCGAAGAAGTCTCCCCTCCTCTGAGGAACACACGGCAGGCTACAGAGAGCCGTTCTGAGTCATCTTGGCTCAGGGATTTTCGAACCTGTGGAAGAATTCCCCGCGCTCTCCCGTCCTCCGGTCCCTGGCGGTGGAGCTCGGCGCGTCTGCGGGGCTTCCGGGAAGCAGCGCTTCGCAGGTGAGTGCTTTGTAGCGCAACACACACCGTGGAAAGCCTTGGGCACCTGGTGGCGCCCAGGTCTGCGGTCCTCCTCGTCGTCCTCCGTCTCCTCGGCCTTCCGGTTTCCCCTCCAGCCTCCGGGGGCCCAACGCCTTACAGTAGGGGCTTCCGGGGCGCTCCCTTAAGGTCAGAGGGGCGAACGGATCACCCGCCCCCCACTCACATGCCAGTGGCCGCCGCCCGCCCCTCTTGCCACCAGCGTCTTTCTTGTGAAGTTTCGCAGGCACCTCGGATCATTAGAGACCCTACAGGCCACTTTTTTGCCAGAAAAGCCTGAAAAGTCAACAACACCAGGGGGCTTCACGTTCAGCTCCTAAATCTCTCTGGGAAGTCCGCTTGCTTCACGGTGAGCGTGAGGACTGGATCCAGAGAAAAAGAAAAAGGAAAAAAAAATTTTTATTCACGGTCTGCTTTTCCTCCCCCACGGTGAGTCAAGGCTCCTGGAAGGCTTTCAGGCTTTGCGCCGCTCCACGTTCGTAGCCTTCCTTGAACTAAGTTGGGCGTGGGGCACAGGGGAGAAAAGAAATGTCCTGGTGGGCGGCTGGCTGGACCGGCCATCAATCTCCCGCGGCTGCGCGCAGGTACCGGACTATGTCGCGGTGGCCCCGCTCCTCAGCCAGGTCCACGGGCAGGCGGCCCCAGGCATCGCGCACATCCAGCCGCGCCCCGGCTCGGTGCAGCACCACCAGCGTGTCCAGGAACCCCTCCCGGGCGGCGTCGTGCACAGGTCGGGTGAGGGTGGCGGGATCCGCGCAGTTGGGGTCCGCGCCGTGGAGCAGCAGCAGCTCGGCCACGCGGGCGCTGCCCATCATCATGACCTGCCGGAGAGAGCAGAGTGGTCAGGGCGGCAGCGGGAGCAGCGACACGCAGGCCTGGCCACCAGAGGTAGAACCATTTCAAAGAAATACCTATTCATGAAGTTTCTCACTAACGCAAAGGGGCTAGGAGCCTCGAGACCGTTTGGTTACGCTTCATTGGCTGATGCACTCACCGCCCCCCACCCCCCTGTCCCGTTTTACACTTTACTCAGCCCTGCTTGAGTTCCATTTCATGCTCCAAACAAGGGGAGACAAGAAAGAGCTGATAATAAAGCACTAATCCTCGTACAGAAAAAGAAAAAATCTTGATTTTCGTTGGAACATGGGAATCTAGTTTGTTAAATGATTTATGGGCAGAGTTAAGTTTAAAAGCCTTTAAAGTCTTAAATTATTTCCCTTGATGTCTTTCCTACCTCAGCCATAATCCACCTCTACAAATATTTATTAGGCAGTCAGCTGATATTTTTAAGAGTTAGAGTCATGCTTTAGAGGAGAAATAGGTTGTTTAGTTCTCATAGTAAATCCCTTGTCAGAGTTTTTACTTTTCACTGGCCTGCATGTCTGTTGTCATAAACTGAATATGGTCTGATAATTTGGGTCAAATTGGAGATAGAGGGGAAAAAGAAAATAAGATGATGAAAACAAGTTTTTTTTTAACAAATGATTTACCAGTTTTAATATTTTTAAGTTAATGTTACAGGTAAGGGATAAAGTTTAAAGGGTAATATATTTAATGTAACATAAGCATGTAAAATAAACACTGTATTTACATTGTACAGGATTTTATAATGTAATAGGATTTTATAATGTTAGATGGTAAATAATTTGCTATATAAAAAAGAGCTTGGATGTTAGTCAAATCAGAACAATGCATAACTTAGAAAAAAGATGTTTTAGAGCAGTAATCCTGTAGCAGCCATTTGTGTATATGTACATTATGCAAGCATTTACTTTCTTGTAATTAACAATAAAAGTTTTTGATAATTAAATATCCAAAACGGAGTTACTTGTTCTTGCCAGTTCATGTATTTTGAAATGTACCATGTAACTGAAAGATAGCATACTACTTTTTTGTTTCATGAATATTAGAAGCATCCATTTACTCCCTTAAAAACCATGAGATGTTATCATTATCACTATTAATGTAAGGTATTTCATACATAGAGGGAAAAAAGGTTTTTTGTTATCTCAGGAAATGGTGAATTAAAACTATAATTAAAATCTTTTTACAATTATTAATATTATTTGAAGTCTAAGAACTACCAGATTTTTGCTGCTTCTTAGAACACTTTTCCAAGAAGGCAAAAGGAATGGACACATATTTTCTTTAAAAATCTATACAGTTAACAAGACTCCTTAATAATAGTTTGGTTCTAGAATGTGACATTGAGATGAATACTAATTGTGACCATTATAGTCAACAATAAAGCACAAGATACTGGATTTTAAAGGAATGAAAAAATACATATGTACTCATTAAAGCGAGATTAATAAACATATTGAACAAAAGAACTTTATCAATGAAGAGGCTAATTATTCATGTAGAACCTCTGCCATTTAAAAAGGACCTAACAGTTGCTATAAGCATGCTTTTGTAATCCAATCATTTTGTATGATAATTAAGCAAAAATCCATAAAAGCATTTTTTTCTTATGTAATATTCAAGAGACTCTTCTAACATAAAAGGAATTAAATACTTTGATCGAGGAATCCTGGCTCATCTCTTTGTATTCAGTTTGCCTCTATGAGGAAAAAATACAAAGAATTTTATATCACAACCTATAAGTTCACGGTGAATTTTTTCATGTAATGTGATTCTGCATGATTCCTCAAATTTAATCCGGACTGTGTAACTTGTAATTTAATTATCATTGAAAGTTGATAGATATTTGTTTAAAGACAGACAAGACAAAAGTTTTTCTCCCCAAATAACCTCTCCTTTTCTTCCCAATTGAATCTATCCGTTTTATCTGTGATCATGAGACGGAAGAGAGATTATTGACATTTTTTCCACCACTAAAAAGAAAACCAAACTGAAGTAATGTTTTTTTCCACTCCCGTTCTTTAGGATCTTTGGGGCGGGAGAACCTGTTTTACACCTAGGCTCCACACCTCCAGGAAGAGAGAAAAAGGGACGTCGGTGAAGATCTCGGTCCCAGTCGCGTCCCACGGAGGCCGCTCCCCTGCACTCCTGCGCCCCCTGCCGGCGAGGCCCCAGGGCCCCAGCTACCTGGATTGGGCGCCTCCCGAAGCGGTTGACTCCGTTGGGATCCGCACCGGCTTCCAAGAGCTGCTGCACAGTGTCCACTTGCCCCCGCGCGGAGGCGTTGGCCAGGCCCGCGCCGTCGCCGCCACCACGGAGCATGCCCTTGTCCTCCTCGCGCATTTCGCAGTCCACAGACGCAGACTGGCCCGGATAATCCACCACTGGCTGTGAGCTTCGCCACACTCCTCCCTTCTTCCCCACCTCGCCCTGGCGCGCTCACCCCTACGTGGGAGAGCTCAGGTTAGCTTCAGCTCTCTTTCACCGTCCTCCTGTGGCTTAGGCGGCCCGTGCAATGGCCGAGCCACTCGTGGCAAAACCGGGCTTTTCCCAGCTCGCTCCCGGGAAAAAGCGCCTCGCTTGGTCGCAATGGTCCGGCTAGGTAGAGAGCCTGCAAGGGAATGAGTCCGTTTCCAGCTGGGCGGCCGGACAGGGTATTCCCCACCCCCTTAGGCCCCGCCCCCTGTCCGTCTGGCCGGGCCGGGCAAGTCCCCACTTTGCAGGCTGCGAGGCCCGGCCCTCGGATGACGTTACAGCCGACGAGGTAGGGGCGGGGCGCGGGAGGGGGGCGGTGCTGGGAAGCCAGCCCAGACTCTGCTGGGACGCATGCGCCAGACACCAAGCGCGCAGAGCCTGTTGTCCTGCTCGCCGAGTGTCCTGCAAGGCCTTAACTAAGGTTTGGAAAAGTTGAATCCATGCACTCAGCTCCTAATCCCCTTCCTCCAGCAGGCGGAGCAGAGGATTTCTATTCCTCAGTCCCGTGCCAGCTGCTTTCACTTTGGGGACGTTAGTCCTTCCTTGTATAATTGAATGGCTGGCTGAGAGAAAGGCATTTAAAATAACTCTGTCTCTCCCAAGATTTCTGAAAGTGACAGCTTTGCACCTGTCATGCAGGTTAAATTCACCCCCAGGCAGTACTTGAACTTCACTAGCTTTTCATCTTGCATCAACCTTAGCAATTTTCTTTTGGGTGTGTCTTCCTATTTGAATCGGTCAAAAATCAGTTACAGTGAAAAATCCTGAGAATCCTGTTTTGAATGTGATTTTTATTCTTTTCATCTTTGAATAATAGATACACACACAGCTCCAAAAAACAAACCTAGTTTGAGATTGACAATGGCAAACTGGTGCACGTGAGACATTTAAAAAATATAAATATATATTTTAAGAATCTGAAATTCCAGTTTCATGATATTTGAACAGTATTATTTTTGTTTGCACGCTTACCTATTTAAACCCACTTCGCAAGTATTTGATTTTTATTTATCCTGAGTAATAAAGGAAATTTATGCAGTAATAATGAAACATAATAAAACAGGGGTGTGGTGCTGGGCCTGTCATTAAACAGGCTGAACCTGTCATTAAATCCTCTTCTGAAGATTTAAAGGCCAGTTGCTTTTCTTTTCTTCCCAATCTTCCTAGGTGAGTTTGAATTAACATATGCATTGCTCTGAAGATTTAAGAAATTACAGCTGATGTTTGATTGAAATAGGAAGAGAACCACAAGTTATGTATCTGTTGTCTGAAAGTTTTGGTGAGGAACCACATTACACTGAGCTTCTCTTAACATGGAACAGTTCTCATTTACAAGATCATTTATTGGTTCATAGTGCAGAGGAAGGCAGTTTTTAAGGGAAGGCAATTGCTTGCTTACTCACAAATGAGTTTGTTTCACATGTTTCTTCTAGCATGCCTTAGCTTGGACTCCCTTCCCCCCAGTCCGTTGTAGACTAAAGAAGAGCTCTTTAAAGTTAGGGGAGCCCATGGAAGTGGTGGTTAGGGATAGAGATCTACTGATTGAGACAGAGTCGAAATCCACCTGGATAGGGAAGGGAAGGAAGGCAGCATTAATAACTATTTTTTCTCTCTCTTATCCAACCTCCATTTCTTAGTTTTCAGTTTCTTAATTTTCCTATCTTTTCCTCTTATTTGAACCTCCACACTTACCTGAAAAAGAAAATTCCTTTTATTTGTTGATGGTGGCTCCATTCCTTGGTCTGGCCAGAGGAATAGAAGTCTATTTCTGGATGAAAAGAATAGATGAGCTTTTTTTTTCTCCAGTCTTTGGGGCCAGTCCCCACCCACAGTGTACTGGGGATTGCAGATATGTAGGTAGAATGGGAGAGGGAAGAGGAAATATGGACAGTGGGAAGTCAGAGTTTTTTGGTAGTCACTCTGAGGGGCTGAGTCATCAGACTCATATAGGTGGATGCGGTAGCAAATGTCTTTATCAGAATATCTTCATCATAGTATCTTCATCAGAATAGCCTGGCTACCCTGAAATTTAGTGCACAGCGAAAGGTAACAAGGCAGGTTGCTTTTAAAGGAGTGTTGTTCAGATATTTCTTCTAATGGGTCCAGTAATTAAATTAGTTCAACAAAATTTAGCTCCAGGATGTCCTATATTCTAGGAGTCCACAACTGAGTAAGATATGGGTGCTAGATTTTAAGAAAGTCTCTCTGGTGGCACTCAAAACTAATAGAGAGTTTCAATTTAATGTGATAAATTTACTGTGGATGTACCTATAGGATATTTTGGGAGTTAGAAGGGGGGAACTTGACTCAAGATGGAGATGCAGGAGATTTCTTAGAGGCGTTGCCAGATGAAGAGCCTTTAGAGAATGCATCATTAATTGTTTCTTGTGTTCTAGCTTTGAGCTTTGGGTTTCTCTGAAACTCAACAAAAAAGGTAGAAAGAGATAGCATGAACCAATTTTTGAGCCACCTTCTTAAGTGGTAAGCATGGCCAAAGTGGCCAAAAATAAAAATTATTTGGAGTTGATAAAGAGATTGGAGAAAATTGTTTTTAGTTGTAGGGGACATAGATAAAGAGTGGCAAGATAGGGAAAAAGCCAGTTAGCGGAATGAGTAAGAATCTTCAGCGAGGCAGCTAATGTGAGAGATTCACCACGTAAGTTGACAGGAAAAGAATTTGGGCGGGGGAAATGTTGCCCGCGTTACATACGATTGCTAGCACCACGGACAGCGCTTTCCTAGTAAGCGTGTGTGGGTGGTCCTAACCCACTCCAGACTGAGAATTGCTGAGAAAGCTTCACACATTATCTTTCAAACCCTTTTTCTCTCCTGAAATTCAAAGAAAGCCACATGGAAACTCAATGAGCTTCTTTACGAAACATCTTTACAATGAACTGCTCGATCTGGTTTCCAAATACTACTGGATTATCTAATATTCTCTATGTAAAGAACATTAAACATCCTCTATATTTAAAAGAAGAGAGATCACACCTCAATGTCTACCCTGTTCCAAGTGCTTTACAAGCATTATTTCATTTAACTCTTGTAACACTCCTATGCAAAATGCATTAGTTTCTCAATTTTACAGACAAGACCAAAGATTCAGAGAAAGTAACTTGCATACTAGCTAAGCATTTTTGGAGGTAGGGTCTGACCTGTGTGGCTTCAGTGCCTCTATCCATAACACTACATAGTGTTTTTAGCAGCTGTCATGGTAGGCTTAACTGGGGAAAAATGCAATTAACTGGATTATAATTATTTTCCAGTCTACATTGTGTTTTCCAGATGGTTCACCTCACAGCACACCCTTAATAGACTTCAAAGATGACATTTCACACGTAATACAATAGCACATTTGTCTTGGACAATAGGGTGAGATAATGAAACATTTTACCTCTCCCTGAAACCCAGCTGTCTCTAGGATGAAACACAACCTATTGTTAATGCTTTAAACACATTTAAGAGATGAAGTGGATGGGAACATAGTGGGCAGCTGAAACTTAGAATTGTCACAGCTATGCCATTTAATAGGGGATAGTTTATAAGTGAGAAAAGAGAGGAAGTAAATGGTAAACTGACATAGAATTTCGGAGGTAAATAGAAGGGAATGAATAAATAGAATCAGTTTCAATATAATAAATAATGCAAATGTCTAGTGATAATGTTTATATTCTAGTTGGTGAAACTGTATATGAACTCACTATGAAGGTGTGAATAGAATCGGTTGAATGACCAAGAGAGATAATGACATAACTTTGCATATGGTTGGATCCATGGTTTCTAAGTGGAGAGAGAAGGGAATTCAAAATCATTTTGGGGACTTTTTCAAACTATATATGACCCACCTCCCATCAGGAGGCTTGATTCTCTCCATTTCATCAGTTGAGATGTATGTTTCAGGATTCATAGCGTATCTCTTTCTATATTCCCATATATATTTCTTAACTTTTATTGAACAGTGGATATTTTAGCATCTGTATGAATTTTCCAAGGCTCCCATAGAAAAGTACCACAGACTAGTTGGCTTAAACAATAGAAATTTATTTTCTCACAGTTTTGGTTTCTCCTGAGGCCTGTCTCCTTGCCTTGCAGGTGGTCACATTCCTGCTGCCTTTTCACATAGTCATCCTGTGTGCATGTAAGCTCCTGGTAATCTCTTGTGTATCCAAATTCCCTCTTCTTATAAAGACACCAGTCAGATTGGATTAGAACCTACCCCAAAAGTCTCATTTTAACTTAATCACTTCTTTAAATGCCCTATCTTCCAGTATAGTCACAGTCTGAGATAGTGGGGGTTAAAGATTTAACATGTGAATTTTGGAGAGACACAATTCAGTCCATAATGGAATCTTTCCCAGTTTTTACACATATCATTTTTGTTAATAATTTATTTATTTGAATAAGGATGAAAATAATATCAACACATTGAAGTTTGTTGATATTGATACCAGTCTCTTTTATCTCTGTTTATTTTTTATTTATTTCTTAATTATTTTATTTTTTAAAATGTTTATTTATTTATTTTGAGAGGGGGTGGGAAGGGCAGAGAGAGAGAGAGAGAGAGAGAGAGAATCCCAAGCAGGTTCTGTGCTGTCAGTGCAGACCCTGATGCAGGGCTTGATCTCATGATCTCTTGAATAGTGACATCATGACCTGAGGTGAAATTAAGGGTTGGATGCTTAACTGACTGAGCCACCCAGGAACCCCAAGATTTTATTTTTAAATAATCTCTACACCCAACATGGGGTCAAACTCACAACCTAGAGATCAAAAGTCTCATGCTCTAAATTACTGACTGAGCCAGTCGGGCACCCCAACTTGTGTCTCTTTTAATCTGTAGATTCACTTCTTTATTCCTTTTATTCTTTTCAATTTATTTGTTGCAGGAATTGGATTGCTAGTTCTGTAGTTTTCTGTAGTCTGAACTTTGCAGAATGCTTCTTCATGGTGGCATTTAACATTTTTCTCTGTCACCTGTATTTTTTGTAATTTATTATTTAGCTCTAGAGTCTGGATGTGATTCAGGTTTGATATTTTGGCAAAAATACTTTATAAGTATTATAAACTTCTACCCAAAGGCATATAATCTGCTTCTTTGTCTATGATTATAGCAGCCATTGATAATTATTTCTATAATATATTATTTCCTTAGGGCTTGCAAAATGGTGGCATTCTAATTCTACCATCCCTTTTTCATTTACTAGCTGAAAAATTTCTGTAAAGAGAAAGCTTTCTTTGTTATCTACCTGTTTGCCCTCAGGTACATATACGAAAGACAGGCTGAGTACTTTATTTTCAAATTTACTTATAAGTTTTAAAAATAATGATTTGAGCTTCAGCATCTTCCAAAGGTGACTGATGATTTTTGAATTATTGTAAACTTGTGGATTTGAACTTAATTGATGTATTTTAATGCACTATAACTATCATTCCTGTTGTGTTGATTATTCCATCATCTGCTAGCCACTCAGCAAATATTTATTGAACACCTGTTATGTGCCAGGCATTCTTCTAGACCCTTAAGATACATCAGTGACAAAACAGTAAAAGACACCTGTCTTCATGGCTCTTACATTGTAGCATGGGTGGCCATTTCTGTTGTAAAGTTAATCACATTATAGACATATCGCTTAAAAGAGTGCTTCATGTTTTTATACTACATCATCAAACATACAAGGTTTGGCTTATAAGAAATCAATACCCACATTACAATGAGACTTCTAAAATAATTTTTGTTATATGAATGAATCAGTGATAAAACCATTTCCTTAACAATCATAAACTGATTGCAAAGTGATTGTTCATCTCAGAGAAACCTTTGCAGAGTTAAAATAAAAGTTTCAAGAACTAGGCTTTGGTACCAAAATAAGGCACATTACATTTAGATTTTTAATTTTGCCATTCCCATACTAAATGCATACTCATAATTCAATGCTGAAAAGCTAGATATGGTTATAAACCAAGGCATAGTTGAAATGAAAGTTTAGAAAGATTATCATAAGCCAAAATTTAGTATCATTATGATGACAGCTTTAGGATTTTAGTGTTGACACCCTAGTCTCAAGTTGTATTTAATGTGGTTACAAACCTAGGCAGTGTTGAAATGAAAGTTTCAAAACAAATTAAAGAGTTAGGAAAAACATAATCAATATAAATGCATTGTAATGTTAATATTCCATGATTCAAATGAGCAAAAAGTTGCTTTTTGTTACAACATGGATAGTAGATAGTCTGAGTATAGAAAGTAATATTTCCTATATGGGACCATTTCACTCTCTTCAATTCTATTGAATCATACTTACTGCTTAGTGAGCTATAATCCTAGCAATCAGTTTTCTCAAAATAGATTTTTTAAGTCTATTTTTCTAGATCTAAAGATATAAAGCTCAAAGCTCTTCTTGAAAGAGAATTAAACATTTCAGTTACCCTCATCACCTGGAATACATGGTTTCAGCCAAAACTTACATGTCATTTGGAAAAAAGCAAAAGTGAGGTATTGTCTTCTTTTGAGGACAGACTGTGCAGTTAAACAGCTCACTGGGCGTTTAGAGTCCATGCGCTTCTTCTTTGTGTATAGCATTGTCCTTGGCTGGGAGGTCATACCGGAAGTGGTGAGTGACACATCTCTGCCTGGGAAGGAGCCCTTCCTTATCTTTTTGTTTGCTCCTCTGCCCCTGGGAATGAGTGGGGTGAGAGTTTGGGCCGGTAGGTGGTTGGTTCTCTTATTCTGTTTAGTGTGTGTTTAGTGTCTGGGTGTTTGGCACAAGGTGACTCATTCTCTGACCTTGTTTTGAATGCTCTGGTGTGGACGTATTTTCCCATGCTCCAGAAAAAAATATTGCAATGCACAAATGTAAAAGTGTAAGAAGTAGAAAAGGGTGAAGTATGGGCATAGTGAGAAGTTCAGTCCTTTTAAACTTTACTGGCGGAGTAACATTAACATGGGCTTTGGAGTTAGGTAAAACTGAGTTTAAATTCTAGCTCTGTTAACTTTCCAGCTGAGTGATTTTGGCCAAGTTATTTAACCTCTTTAGGCTTCAGTTTCCTTAAATATAAGCTATAACACAACCTTCCTCATAGGAGAAGTATTAATTGGAATTATATATATATATACACATTATATATATACACATTATATGTATACAATGTATATATATAGATGTTAGCATACAGTAAGCTCCTAATAAGCTCGAATTATTAGCATACAGTAAGCTCCTAATAAGCTCGAATTATTATTAATACATTGCTAGGAAAGAGAATGCATCAGGGAACAAATGATATAAATGTTTTATTAATAACATGGGAAGGATTCTTTGTAGGCAAAGCACTTGGGATTGGATTTTCATGTGGTCATCTCTTTCACCATTGTATTTAGGCTTACTCTGCTGGCAGTAAAGAATGTGTCTAGTTTCCTTCTTAAACCAGAATCATGGAGCATGAGTCAATGCACAAGATTGGATGCATTTGTGGAGCATTTTACATTTTATGCAGTTATTTGTATATCACCTTCATAATGTTTGCCCCATTCTTAGACCATCTATCATTATTTTCTTAATAGTTTTCTTCAAATTGACTCGCCTTTTTTCCAACTTTATTGAAGTCCCATTTAAACAACATTAGCTATAAAATCATGGATTCGCTGTGCGAGTTGTATTTTTCTAATGCACTCTAAAAACAAATACCTTAAAAAAGTTCCACCTCCAGTCCATATACCACCTATAGTCATGGGAAGTACCTCTTGCCCTACGTTACTGTGTTTTGGAAAACACTTACACACAGGATATTTCTTGGTCCTCATAATCATTATGCGAGATGAGCAGAGAAAACGTAATTGTGCCCATTTCAAAGATGAACAAGTCAGAAAATCAGATTCATGGATAAAATCTTATAGCCAGTATATTTCCGGAACTGGGCCTGGTACTCGTGCTTTCTCCTCATCAACCTACTGCTTCTGTACTACCAACTCTTCCAAGGAATGCAAATTTAGAATCAAAATAAACTTTTATCCTTTTAGACCTGACTGTTTTGGAGTTTTGTGGTAATCTGAATAGAGATGAGACAGAAAAAAATTCGTAAACAAAGGAAAGGGGAGTAGATTGCCAAGCTGTGGCAGGCAGCCTCTAAGATAGCCCCTGATTATCTTCCCTTCTAGCATTCGTGTCTTGTGTAATCCCCTCCACTTGTGAAATTGCTCTCTAACTAATATAATATGGCAACTTAGAGGGGTGTCACTTCCTTGCTTAGTTTGCAAAAGATTGTGACTTCTGTCTTGCTAGAAGTCTCTGTCTCTCTCTGTCTGTCTCTCTCTCTCTCTCTCTCACTGATTTTGATGAAGTGAGCTGCCATAGGAGGGAGGCTCTCCTGCCCTAGGAGAGAAGACCCGAGGACAGCAGGGAACTGAAGCCCTCAGTTCAACATCCCTCAAGGAAATGAATCGTGCCAACAATCCCATGTGTTAGTTGGGAAGCAGATCCTTCCATAAGTGAGCCTTTGGATGAGATCCAGCCTTCATGGACACCTTGCCTGCAGTCTTGTGGGAGATTGTGAAGCAGAAGGCCCAGTTAAGTCATCTCCAGAGCCCTGACCATAGGCGTTTTAAGCTACTCATTTTTGGGGAGTGGGTTAATCTGTTATTCAGCAGTATATAACACGAGTCTTCAGGACTCATTTCCAGAAGTGATTCAGTGGAAGTGGAACCAAGTTATCACTGCTGTGCATGGACCCCAAGTGTTTGCAGTTCTGATGAACTGTGATATCTAACATTGGAGACACTTTTTCTTTCTCTCATTTTCCTATTTTCTTCCCTTCCTTCTCTCTTTCCCTTCATTCCTCCTACTCTTTCACACTTCAAAAAATTTTAAATGTTTATTTATTTATTTTGAGAGAGAGAGAGGGATAGAGAGCGAGTAGGGGAGGAACAGAGGGAGAAAGGGAGAGAGAGGATCCTCAGCAGGCTCTGCACTATAATTGCAGAGCCTGACGCGGGGCTCGAACCCATGAACTGTGAGATCATGACTTGAGCTGAAACCAAGAGTCACATGCTTAACCCACTTAGCTACCCAGGCACCCCTTTCATACTTTTAATTAACAGAGGAGTTGGAAACTTAAAATCAGTAGCAACACAAAATAAAAGTCCTGCATCTGCAAAATGTTATCATTTATATCTTTCCACGATGCTCTGTGCCAAGCTCCATATGTAGGCTACCTAGTGCATATGTAGGAGTTACCTAACAAAGGTTCGGCTGTTGGTGTTATTGAATCCCCATGGAGTTGATTCAGTGCTATACATTCCATTTCTACTTGTGGCAATGTCTTGATTCTTTTATAGGCTTTGTATACTCATGTTCTCTGTCTTTTCCTTTGGAGGCAATTTATAGCACTGATCTATCAGTACCTCTCACTGACTTTGATGTGAAGATGGTTTTTCCTGCAGGTACCTGCAGAATTAAAAACATAGAGCATAAAGAAATAACATTCATGCTTTATACTGTCTTACTGATTCTCTCCAGATTTTCCATCTACCACACTACCTGAAAAGATTTTCACTTTTGAGCAGTCTTTGCTTCTATTTCACATGCACAAATAGCTAAAGAGAATTAGGCAAGGCCCATTCCAG
>NC_064807.1:45024341-45065436 GCF_023721935.1 Panthera uncia
CACACATAAATGAGTCACACTATGAAAACTTTCAACAAGTGCTGGCAAGTCAGATGGCAGACTCACCCCGAAACCTGTCTCTCCAATAAAAACCTCATAATTAAAAACAGGGCTGTCCATAAATCATAACATATAATAACAATTATGTGCAACTGGTACAAGACTTGATTAGAAAATTAACATTTAGCTTTCTCAGGTGAAAATTCTGAATTTCCCTCAGAGTGAAAATACCTCTATAGTATATGGCCAGCAGGTTATCATCGATACCTGAGCCGTGAGGTGCTTTTTTGTACAACTAATACCTACTGACCGTGGGGTACTTTTTTGTCCAGTTAATACCTACTGACCTTGGTCCAATAAAAGACTGAGACGATGCAGTTTTACTTGTCGTTTGAGAACAATACTAGCATTTGCCATGTATTGAGAAAGTGCCTACAATGTGCTCAATACTTTGTCAGGCACTGGCTGTCCCATTTTCTCTTCTTTACGCTCAGCAACAATGAACCGTATTTTACTTCTATAAAACTGAGGCTTAAACTGGTTTACTGACTTTCCTAAGTTTATATAAGTAGTAAGTGACCAAAACAGGGTTTGAACCTGAATCGGCTTGATTCACCTTTCCATTAAAGGTGTGGCCTTGATAAAGGACATGAACTTAATGTATATATGGAACCAGGTGAATAAGCTACAGTTGTGGCCTTAAACTGGATCCTGTTGAATGTATGGTAGAATGGATAAGAAGCCTCTTCTCTGTTGCTACCTCTTTAACCTTCGAGAAATCAGTCACTCAGCTTTGCTGGGTTCTTGTTTTTTGTTGCTTTTGTTGCTGTTTGTTTTTAGTTGATAAACTGAATCATCTCAATTAGTTACTATCTGATGTGTCTTCCATGTTAAAATTATATTATTCATCCGCTCAGGCTTATATCAATCTGACAAACCTAAACCAAGTAAACCCTGATATTTGTCATGTTTCCTTCAAATGTCCCCTGTGGCATGTGAGCAGGGTCTGAAAATGAAATAGAAGTTCCATGAAGCTATAACAACACTTTTTCATTGTGTTCTTCTCTCTCCTTTTCTTTTAGGTACGTAGTTGGATGGGATGTCCTGTGAGAAGGTGAGCTGAGGAGAAGCTGGAGGCAGGACTGGGAGGACATGAATGAATTAGTCAGTGAAATTTAGATTCTTGTTTTCCAATACTCTTTCCCTAACTGAGTTTTTAGGGAGTGGAAGAAAGCTGTATGCAGACGCGGAATGTCTTGGGGTAGCTGTTCACAAAGAAATTAATCATTAATTGCAGTGAACACCTGCTTCTTAGAATTTCATAATTCTCAGGAAATATTTTTTATTGTCAACATTTTAAAAATTCTTTTTCAAAAAAATTTTTTTGATGTTTATTTATTTTTGAGACAGAGAGATAGACAGAGTGCGAGCAGGGGAGGGGCAGAGAGAGAGGGAGACACAGATCTGAAGCAGGCTCCAGGCTCTGAGCTGTCAGCACAGAGCCCACTGTGGGGCCTGAACTCACAAACAGTGAGATCATGACCTGAGCTGAAGTTGGACGCTTAACCGACTGAGCCACCGAGGCGCCTCAACATTTTAAAAATTCTTAATGGCACACCGAAGAGCAGAGGTTGGCCAAGTTTTTCTCTAAAGGGCCTGATAGTAAATTGTTTAGCTTTTGTGAGCCATATGGTCTCTGTCACAACTACTTAACTCTGCTGTTACAACACCAAAACAGCCACAGATGATACATAAATGGAAGAGAATGTCTGAATTCCATGCAACTTTATTTACCAAAGCAAGCAGCAAGACGGATATGACACAAGGGTCATAGTCTGCTGACCCCTGGTATGGTGAAAAAAATTCAACTGGAGTTTGATTATGGCACTTTCACTTTAGCTGGGTATTTTGGGAAAAGATATTTATTTTAGATGTGATAGAGTTTCATTATCTGTATAGGGATAATAAAATCTACTTCATAAGACTGTAACAAAGATTAAGCTATGTAGCTAAAATATAGCAAACTGGCACCTAATAAGTGTTTAGTAAATGGTAACTGTAATTATTATTATCATCATTACAACACTATTATTTTAATTTCTTGTAGGTTTTTTGTCTGGTCGTTTAGTCTAACTAATGTATTTACAGTAAACCAAAAAGTGCTATTGAAGGCAGTGGAAACTGTGTTTTGCTGGTTCATCATTGAAGATTGTTCTGCTGGGATTAGAAAATTGTTTTAGAGAGTGTTGGTGCTATTTCATACTTACTGAGCTAATACCATTCTCTCTTGCTTTTAGCTTTTGTACTTCAAGTCCTTTTTAAAAGAATTGTATAGATATGGGTGCCTATGTTTGCTTTACTTCTTTATTTTCCTTGTTGGGCAATCATGCATATGTTGATTGGCATCAAACCTAGATCTCACCTATATCCCCATGGCAATGAGCTTCTCCTGATTTGAATTCAGACAAGCCCGGGTGGCCCCGTGAGTGGGAGAGGCTGGGTGTGTCCAGCTCAGGCTGTGGCACCAGAAGGGCGTGGATGCACCTGCTGTGCTTGTGTAACGCTGGCACCAACGTGGCGGTGCTTCTCTGTGTGTTTGTCTTCTTGTGAAAGGCCACTGGCTGATTGGAGCTGTGGGGCTGTGCCCCGCATCCTCAGCAGGCCACAGGAGCTTTCTTTCTGTGATGTTCTGCCTCATTTCTAGAGGGGAGTTTGGCTCAAAGAAGGAAGACTCTGGCTTTTGTATTCAAAAATTTCCCTAGGGAGGAAACTATTACCATATCTAGAGGGCTTGAGTCATTGAAGAGAACTTACTCAAAGAGAATTTTTCACTAAGGGAAAAGATGGAACAATCACAGTAAAGCAGAAGCCACAGGGCCTGGGTTATTGTCTTACCATAAACCGAAGGGTTACAGGTAACAGACAACTTTCAGTTCCTGCTATCGGAAAGGGTGGTCAGTCCTTTCTTTCTTGTACCGAGCCGCTTTCCAACTTTTCTCCTTTTCTTTTTCTTTTCTTGTAATGAAGAGGAAAGACAAACGATAACAGATCTGCCTTGGGCTGATATGGGGATAGGATCAAATTAATAATACAAGTTAGGTCAAAATTTACTTTTCTCTCTTTGAATTGAAATTGAAGTGTGCACGGGCTATTTGGACTAAAGACTTTAAATATGTGTTAGCTTGCAAAAGTGGCTATAGAGAAAGGGGTGAAAACAACCTAGTAATATTTAGGGACCGTATTAAAAATCTTCACACACTGCATTTCAAGACAAAATGTGTTTTTTATAGGTAAAATAACAATCCAAACACCAAAAACATTTTATTTTATTTTTTATTTTTTTTAATTATTTTTTTTTTCAAAAACATTTTAAATACAAAATTCATTTTAAACCATCATGATTCTGGAGGCATAACATAATAGTGATAAGTAAAGAATACATCATATTTCATACTTTATTAAGATATTTGCGTCATTTTCTGCTTTTACTTAACCTTCAGAAAAAGACTAAATTATATCAAGTCGCAAGGCAAGTTTATAGCCCAAATTGTCTCCTCCTGGCTGTTTTCTTTCATTTTTGTACACATGGAGACGTTTCTATTCTAGAGCCACATCATTCTCTTAAAATTACTATATGCGATATTCTATGATTTATTTATACTCCTCTATTAATGATTATACTTAGTTTACTTAGAAAGGTTTAGGGTTGCATGCTCATGACAAAGTTAGGAATAATATGCTGATTAAATGGATGGTGTTTTCTTCTGTAACTCCTCTGGCTTCTTGCATACCTTTGGGAATGATCTTATGAAACAAGCCTGTGATGCCTTTGGAAAGGTTTTTTTAGGTGCTTATATCTCCCTATTTCCAGGTCTGTTTCCATAGCTTTAGCTGCATCAAAGTCCCAGAAGGATGGGTTTAACTAGAAATTCAGCAAAAACTACTGCTATGTTTGGATTCTGGTCAGACAAGTTGCCACTAACCTAACTGTGGAATGGGACCTTCCATACTCTCACATCAACATACCAGTTTGGCCTTAGCTCCTTTTTTTTCTCTCCCTCTCCCTTGATTAATCTCATATAATTATGTGTGTACATGTCTGAGGGCAGGGACCATGCCTTATTCATCTCTGTATTATTCAAGGGCCTGGCTCAGAGTTGTTGCTTAAGAAATGTGTGTTGGAGAAATATTTACACATAAGCTACAATTCTCACTCAGATTCCGGTATCTGAACGAAGTGGCTTTCAGCTTTTTGGATAGGATAAAAAAGAAATATGGGCTTTAGGTATATACCACCTTTTAAGAGCTGCCATGCAAGTTCAGAATCCCCTGTGATCGGCCAGTATTAACCTCATTTCTGTCAGTAGCCATGTCTCAATGCTAGGTGACTCTTCTCCTGGCATGTTTTGGCAAGAAAGAACTCTTTACCTGGTTTGGCTAATGTACATTGGCTTCTAGTTCCAACAAGAATTGTTTACATGCATTTAATTTTAGCTCTTGGGCTATAACATGTCATTGTTCTTTTTAGTCACCTCCTCCCCTTGCTTTTGAAATAGGACAGGCATCTTCAATTCTTGTTGATCCTGTTTGGTGTGCTCTTAGGTGGATTTTAGCTTTGTCCTTCAGCTTTCATGGCACTCTAAGATATTTTCGAGTCATATTTCCTGTATAAGAAAATATAGACTATGTCATCACAAAGGGAAGTGGGATTGGGGGACATTATTTAAATCATTCAGGGAACTCATATCCTGACTTGAAGGAAAATTAAAGCAATGTATTTGGACTAATTTATCTCATGTGATTGTTCTTCTCTACTCAATTTACAGGATAATGCATTCAGCTCTTATTTAATTTTATCTGTCACTGTCACAGTGAATCTAGAAGAAAAAAATACATATTTGACACTTAGTTTAAAAAAAGTCATTGTTAGGAGAATTATTTTTATTCTTCCCCATATTTAGAGGAGAATGAACACTCTAGGAAAATAAAAAACTTTGGACAAAACAGTGTTTTCCTAAGAGTACACCACGAAATGGAAAGAACTCACAGCAAGCTTGCAGAAGTGCTTTGAAAAGTCTCTTGCACAATTCAGTTTCTTTAGAGTACTTACACAATCATATTTCTTAATGACTTTCTATAAACAATTTTTTCTTGACAAGAAGCATAAAGATGTAACAATAAAGAGATAACTTTGGGAAAAAATACACTAATGGTTTCTTACTTCTATATCATGACAGACATTAAATCATTTTTTTTTTAGTACAGTTTTCATGTCAATTGTGGAAGACACAGGAAACGCAATACACCGTAGGATGTTTCAGTTCGCCACCTAGAGGAGAGATGTGAAATTGAACATTTCTCCAAACAACTTCAGTAGAATTCATTCATTCATTTATTCATTCACTCACTCACTCAACTCATTCATTCAATTATTTACTTATTTAATTATTAAAAAGTAATTAAGTACTTGTTAGGCTTAATTACTGTACCAGTGCAGATTTGATAATCTATTCAAGAGCTCTGAGCTCAAAGAAGGCACAAATGTGTCTTATTTTAATCGCAATCTTTAAAATCTTTTATTAAAAGATTTTTTTTATTAATGTTTATTTATTTTTGAGAGAGAGAGAGAGACAGAGTGTGAGTGGGGGCCCTCAACCACCTTTTGAGAGAGAGAGGGAGACACAGAATCTGAAGCAGGCTCCAGGCTCTGAGCTGTTAGCACAGATCCTGTTGTGGGGCTCCAACTCATGAACAGTGAGATCATGACCTGAGCTGAAGTCAGATGCTCAACTGACTGAGCCACCCAGGTACCCCAAAAATCTTTTATTTTTAAAAGACTACAACTTAAATATCTGGACAATTCTAATTATCCATATTTGTGATGTCTATTACTTTTAGCTCTTGGGCTCTAATAAAGCTTTATTGTTTTTTATTTGTTCCATCTCTTTACAATGTAGCTATTAGTGTCTTCTCCATACAAGTTAGGAAATGGAGTCTCAGAGAAATTAAATAACAAGTTTAAAGTGTCAAAGCTACTTCATTATAGAGCCAGTGTCTGAACCGAAGCCAGTCTAATACCAGAGCCATCGCCCTACTCAGTTCTTGTCTAGTCCAGATGCTCACAAGAGCCAGACTGCAGCTGGGGGTGTGGACAGTACTTACAGGTTGAAAGGAGATCATGGTCAGCACCAGGTCCATAAAGCAGGCTTGGGAGAAGCTTTATGAAGCTAACTCTCTGGACTAGATCTAAAGGTGGTAGGATTGTTCATATGTATGAATTTCTTGTACCCTGAGGAATGAACTGCAAAATTTTCCTAAGTTAGTCCAGTCCAAGCAAGAGTAGACATGAGGCTGGGGACAGTTGGTGTGCATGAGTGCCTCCTTTGCATCTGGGTGTCTAACATCCTCAACCACCACATCTCATGTGCTACAGAGACATACAGTTTGTAAATTAATGCAGCATAAAGCTCCTGCAGTCTGCTTAAATTTTATTGTCAATTCTGTTAGGTAGACAGGGCCGTGAAGAGCAGGCTAATTATTATATGTGTGTGTGTGTGTGTGTGTGTGTGTGTGTGTGTGTGTGTATATATATATATATATATATATATATATATATATATATTTAAGTAGGCTCTACACCCAGCATGGGGTCCAACGTGGAGCTTGAACTCATGAGCCTGAGATCAAGACCTGAGCTGAGATCAAGAGTCAGATGCTTAACCGAATGAGCCACTGAGGCGTTCCAAATGAGCATGCCAATTGCGTAGATGAGGAAACTGAAATTCTCAAGAAGTTCCCTGAATTCCAAGGCCACAAAGTAATCATTGGTGCCAGAACCAAAACCTAGGTTTTCTGATTTCCACCCAGCATTCTATCTATCATTTCTCACTGCCAATAAAATCAGCTTTGCTCTCTGTGACTTTTCTAGTCGCTCGTGTGGTTTTATACCACTCCCTCTCTCCCATTAAACAGCTCTCTGTCAAGGCAGAAATTCCCATGAAAACAGATAACAAATGTACCAGAGACGTTGATGGTATAAGACATAAGACAGAGATAAGAAGGCATGTTGCAAAGTGGTGTCCTTCAGTGCAAGAAAAAAGGGATATATTTGGAGGAAAGGAAATGAGAGAATATTAAAGGCAACAGGTCAGTTCTGAGATGGTGAGGAGAATAAATGTTACACGTGTACCTGACCCTCTTCAGTAGGCATGATCGTGAAGACTTGTGGGCAAAAGTGTAATGCGCTGTGGAAATTGTCTAGCTGTTGGAATCCTACTGTAAGCCATTTTTTAAAGTGAAGAAAACTCTGATCAGCCTCTGGTTTGCTTATGGAGAGGACTCTGCCCAGCTGTACCCAGAAAGCTTGAGAATACCACATAGCATATAACCCTGAGACCATTTTTCTTTGCCGGGAAAATTTGCTTAAAAAGGAAAATTAAGACTGCATGGACATGTGATAATGTGCATGGTGACCTTCTACTGTAAATTGGAAAGAATTAAGCTTCCTGCATCTATTGCTGAGAGATAAAGGAGAACATTTTCTTAGGGCTTTGAACTACTTCAGTTGAAATCTGACTGAAAAAGTCAGCACCGGGGACTGTATTTTACTTATTTTGTATCTTTCTCTGCATCTAACAAGTTTTTTTTTTTGAAGATTAACACAGGGTACTGAGTTTTATTTAGATTCCAGATATTATTATCCAATAAATTTAAATTATTTTAAAAGCATTTGAAAGAGAGTTTACATTAAAAGTTGAATCAATGTGACTTGTATTTCCCTCTAGTTGAAAACTCACAGACTCCTAAGCAACTTTTTTTGTTTTCGAAAAAAAATTTTTTTTTTGTTTTGAGAATCACACAGAAGTAATAAGGAGTGGCCCTGATCCCTGTGCTTTTATTTATGTGTGGTTAAAGTTCAAATTTCTCAATATACCATAATCTCATTGTACTGGCCAAATTCCATGGTGGATAATTAGATGCAGTGCACCAGGGCCAATTTGGATAGAGAGAGCAATCACAGTGTACTTCTGAGAATCTATTAGCCAGGTTGACTGTGTTTGACACATGAGTGGTAAGGACTCACCTCACTTGCTCACTGGACTGGCCCAGCAGGTTCTGCAGGTGAGATCACCGCTTGGCTGTCTCATTGCTGGGCTTGGTACGCAGAAGAGGCTATGAAATAAATGGCTTGACTTTGGGTCTCAAAAGTTCTCTTTCTTATTTCCTCCCCCAAACTCCTTCTTCTGCTTCTGGAGACTAAAGCATTCATTTATAAATTCATTCATTCAACAAATATTTAGTGAAAACCTATAACGTGTCAGGCACTGTCTTGGGCTCTAGAAATACAATAGTGAGCCAGACATTTCCTGCCTTTTAGAACTTATAAATGAATAATTATAATAGTCAGTGGGAAATTTTACTATTGACAGAGCTCAGTAATCTAAATCTTTATTTCTGTCTTTATTTTTTTATTTTTTTTAATATATGAAATTTATTGTCAAATTGGTTTCCATACAACACCCAGTGCTCATCCCAAAAGGTGCCCTCCTCAATACCCATCACCCACCCTCCCCTCCCTCCCACCCCCCATCAACCCTCAGTTTGTTCTCAGTTTTTTGTTTTTTTGTTTTTAATTTTTTTAATGTTTATTTATTTTTGAGAGAGACAGAGACAAGATGCGAGTGGGTTAGGGGCAGAGACAGAGGGAGACACAGAATCCAAAGCAGGCTCCAGGCTCTGAGCTGTCAGCACAGAGCCTGACATGGGGCTTGAACTCACAAGCTGTGAGATCATGTCCTGGACCGAAGTCGGATGCTCAACGGACTGAGCCACCCAGGCGCCCCAGTTTGTTCTCAGTTTTTAACAGTCTCTTATGCTTTGGCTCTCTCCCACTCTAACCTCTTTTTTTTTTTTTTTTCCTTCCCCTCCCCCATGGGTTTCTGTTAAGTTTCTCAGGATCCACATAAGAGTGAAACCATATGGTATCTGTCTCTGTATGGCTTATTTCACTTAGCATCACACTCTCCAGTTCCATCCACGTTGCTACAAAAGGCCATATTTCATTCTTTCTCATTGCCACGTAGTATTTCTGTCTTTAAAAAGCAGAAAGAGCACAAATGTTCTTTGGAAATATAGCATAGAAATGTATTTATAGATTTCAACACATAAAATGAAGACCAACTCATCTGTCATTGTGAGTTCAGAGTAAACCCCACCCTCCCTGTTGTACCCCGACTCCACTGTGTCCAATAGCCACTTTGCCATTATATGCACACACACATACACATACATACAGTTTCAATGATCTTCAAATCTATGCAGCATTCAGTTGTTGAGCACATATTACTACTCACCTAGGTGGAGACTGAATTTCCCCTTAAGTAACTTATAATTTAGGAGGTAAAACATTTGCCTCTTTCAAAATGTGACACTACTTCTCTACTCCTTAGACTGTGAAAGCAAATATTTGGTGCTTTAGTTAATTGCTTCCCAAACTTCAGCTGTTCACATACCATCTTCATAATTTTTGCTATATTCACATACCGCCTATGCTGTTATGACTCTGTAAATATACTACTATTTCAGCTTAATTAAATTTATTTAATAATAATATCTTTTAGGGCGCCTGGGTGGCTCAGTCAGTTAAGCATCCGGCTCTTTGATTTTGGCTCAGGTCATGATCTCATGGTTCATGGGATCAAGTTCCATGTCGGGCTCTGCACTGACTGTGTGGAGTTGGCTTGGGGTTCTCACTATCCCTCTTTCTGCCCTTCCCCTGCTCTTACACACGTTCTCTCTCTCAAAAAAAAAAAAAAATAAATGAACATTAAAAAATAGTATCTTTAAAATCACCAGGTTGATGTGCTGGCTATATAATTTTCAAATATACTTTAATGTAAATATCTGATTATTAAATTATATATGTATTGTCTGTATGCATCCCCAAATATTCTCAAGTGCTCTCACAACACATATATTTTGGGAAGCTTTACAAAAGTAGGGCCACCTTTGAGAGTGAAGAATGGCGGAAAAAATAAAATGCATAAGTAATGATAATAATCATAGGCAATGGTCACAAAGCTATTATTTATTGAAGGCTTTACATGTGTCATTTAATTTTATCTTATTTAATCTTTGCTCTCTTGCAGGCATGCAGATAACAGAAATGTGAGGCAAAAGAGCAAGAAAGAGGTAAGAGTAGAAGTGAAATTTCATCATACTTAGGACAGCTGTAACTAACATGTGCCATAATGTTTTAGTTTTTGTTCTTTTCTTTAGTTGACTGAGATTTCACATTTGATTATTTCATGTAAGTTAGAGTGTGATGGTGGCAGATTGAAAAACTTTGTAATCAAATATATTTATTAATTAAACAAAATAATAACCCCCCAAAAAGCATGTTAGTGTAATTGTACCCATTCTAAGAATGCAGGATCAAGTGAGAGAAAACTGATTAAAACACATTTTCTTTTCTTTAGTTTTTGGTATTCTGTTTCTCCAGTTGCTAATCAGCAAGAATATCTTTGTCCTACTGAACCGAGGCATTTGTTCAAAAGCCTTTGCGCTCTTTGGCATAAGAGCCTAACTTATTAAAGACAAAGTTCTCCTAGGTCTCTGCTAAAAAATAGTGAAATAAATATTTTTATAAACATATTATCTCAAAGTATTAATGCTGGAAGAGACCTACAGGACCAAAGACAGCTCCCTCCCTTTACAGAGAGAAGAAGGTTGAAACAGCAATAATGATTATGAAAAATTTCCTTATGTTTTCATAACTAATATTTTCATCATAAAGCTCACGACATGCACTTGTTTTTATTTGTATGCCTGAATTTTGGTGGCTCTGAACCATATATGATGGCTCTGAGGACAAACCATGTTTGTTTCCTGCCCTGCAATGTTGGCAGTGTGCCGTGTACTTCCTTGGTAGTGAGTAATCATTTTTCAACTACCTAAAAGGTATGATATACCCCATAAACCTGCCTTTTTATTCTTCTTTGACATAAACTTTCTAGGTACTTAAACCTCATTTAGCATTCCATTACTCATCTTCCCTGTAAAAGTGTCAGACAGTGTATTTGAGACTCAAATAGCTGGAAGAGTATGCTGTCCCTTGTCACGTTTATGTATTCTGGGCATAGACTCCATTTCCGAATGGCCAGACCTAAAAAGATGAAAACCCTAAGGTGCATGGACTATGTTGATTAAATATTTTAATTGGACATCTACATAAATGACAGGAGCTGTAAGAAAATTGGTCCAGATCAATTTACATCTCGCCTCAATTGTAAGATCGATTCATCTGGATCAATTATTATGGAACAAATTAGCTAGAATTATAAGATGCTTAGAAAAAGATCATACTATGCTAGCTATTTCACATAATTAAATTACCAAACAATTACTCTGATTATTTTTCTTTTTTCCCTCAAGGTTTCTTGAAATATAGGTATACAAAAACTGCACACAATTAATATATACAATATGATGATTCTGGACATATGTGTAACTGTACTGTGATCATTTTTCACAGCAGTCTAATCAAAGCGCAGCTCTGGATTTGTTAGTATATTTGAACATGAATGTTTTGGAGGTTTTACCAGTGGCTTTCCCATGTCGGTTCACATAGTCTTTGTTATTATCCTGTAGATAACTGAATTGCAGCATAGTGATTTGTTACAAATGGTTAACACTTTTTGGTGTGAGGTGTACTTTAAGAATCAGCCTATTTCCAGGGCCCTGTTTTTATCTGTGAAGGTCAATGCATCCTCCTTTTTAATTCTCAAGATGGGTGTTTTTATAGCTTGATGAAATGTGACACGGTTCGTCTACCTCCCCCTCCTTCCGGCACCTTTTTCCTCCGCCAGTTTTTTTTTTCCCCCTTCCGATTCCTCCTGGCATCCGGACATCTTTTTCTGCCAAATGAGTCAGTTAGAGTGGAAATGTTGCGCCCACATTTTTTATCTTGTCTGGGAAAAGAGGTTTGGAGGCCAAAGGTGCCTGAGTATATTTCGTTAGTGTCCTCACACAACCCTCCTGGTCCTCTCCTGAGAAGAGCACTCTGTATTCAAGGTAGAAAGTGCCAGATGATCCCCACTGCACATACATTTCACAAACTCAATACTCAGAGAGTTGTTCTTTGATGAAAGAAATAGAAAAAAATATTATTAATATTTGTAATATTATTTTTATACTTAAATACTATTTTCAATATTATTTATTTACCTGTGCATGTTTTTTTCTTAATACCTGATCTCCTTCCACAAAAGATTTAAGTGGGTTTTACAAACCCAAGTAACACTGTAGGGCTAAGAGTGAAAGGAAAAATATGTAGATTTTTAAAAAGGGAGAAAGGAAACATGGGTAGATTTATAAAGTGAAAATGAATGGTCTGTATTCTGGCATTGGGTAGCTATTGTATGGAGCGTTTCTTATATATTAGATGAAACACTGATCAAAATATCTAATCTAATTGAATGGCCTCATCACCATTTTGAATTTGGTTAGATTTTGTAGGTGTAGAAATGGAGGCTTAGAGAGTTGAATTCATTCAGCTCCACACTGCTAAATTAGTGGTGGGGTGGGATTTAAACCTTCTGGTGGTCTCACCCAGAGTCACTGCTATAACCTCTCTAGCTTGTACTGTCTCAGCAAATGTACAGATAACTTAGCTTCATTACATTAGTCAATCATTTTTTTTCACCTGTCAATCCTTAATAAGTGGAATAGGTTTGGGGAGCAGTAATTGTTGGGTTCTGGGGGTAGCTGTGGTTTTGATGGAGGATGTAGTAAAATACACAGCCTCTTTGTCACAGTGTAGGTCAAAAAGTAGTTCGTTTAAAGTCTGAAGTCATTCTTGGAGGTTATATTCTTCACCAAGATCTTGGTGTTAAATAAGCCGTATAGACTTAACAATATGTTATAAAAGTGAAGATACAACAGTATAAAGTTCTATCATGATGTAAATTCCTCAAAATTGTGGTCCAAGCTCTTTAAAATCTTCATAAATCACCATGCACATTCATTTAACAATATTTTATATATACATGCAATAATCCAGTGCTATACTACAGTATCACAAATTGGACCTAACATGAATTTATAGACTAGATTAAATATTACATATTTAATATACTGAAATTTTGTTTTCCCTGGCCTTAGAACTTAGGAAACAAGTTTGGGACAACTTCAATAGCTCAGGTTTCTTGAGAAAGTTCTCAGCTTCTTTGAACAGCTTCTTTTCTTCCAGACAAATTTCCCTGTAGCAAATAGGAGCCATCAGAATGATTCCCTTAGAGCTACCTCAAAGTAGAGTTTTATTGAGCTGGATCAGAGCAATAATTCAAGAAAAATGTACTGACTCTTATTATGTCTTAAGCACCATGCTAGGAATTTTATGCACATCATTTTGTTTAATTTTAATAGCAACTCCATAAGATATTATCCCCATTTAAGAGACTGAGGAACCACAGAAAGATCAGAGAAGTAAAATAAATTGGTGCTTCCAAGGCCACATCAATGATGGATCCAGGATTTGAACCCAGATATGATATGAAAGCCCATGTACTTTTAAACCCCTAGACTGCCTGCCCTTCAAGGAACTCCCAAGGTTGTCTTGGAGACTTGACTCTGTACAGATAGTTGCTTCAAGAGGAGGGAAAATGTAGGAAGATGTGGTGCTTAGGTTTCAAGTAGACATCTGTACTCAATGAAAAGGTAGAGCTATTGTATTCTATTTATCAAGTACAGGTATATCATGTTCGATGTATTTCTCCACTCCATACACTGTCCATGGTGATAAAGGTGTCTGTCTAGGAAGGGGGATTAGGAAATACCTGCTATGTTTGGGTCAAAGCCAAATCACAGGATTAACATCTGCCTCTTCTTTCTCCTACATCCAGTCTCTCTTTTGATGAGAAGAAGAATAAACCTCATTCTTGTTCAGATGTAGCGATCAAGGAAAAGACTTCTGTCTTATTGGCTTCAGATATGTTATCAGCACCTAAAGAATGGAAAGCTGCATTAAAGGAGGCTTCCCTTGGGAAGAGAGGTAATGAGATACAATGAAAGAGAGTGGGTATTTTTAAAATCATAGCAACCTAGGATCAAATCCTGGAATTGACACTTTTCAGTGGTGTGGCCTATGTCACTATTTTGAGCACCAGTTTCTTCTTCTGAGAAATGAAGGTGATTCAGATTACCTCCAGAGTTATCATACAGATAAAATGTAAGTAATGTAGGTAAATTTATCACACAAGTACACATAAAACGAACTGGGTGAGAAAAGAGTCTTTTTATCTCCTTTTTTTTTTGCCCAAGCTCCCATCCCCTCCTTTCCCTCTTCTCTTCCCTTTTCTTCTCTTTTCCTTATTTTTTTTCTGTGCTAAAGTTTTGCACAAGCTCTACAGTTATGTATATGTCTTTGGTTGCAGCAACCATATATAAAGGAGACACTGAATGTTTGCATTCATTTATATGCTGCTATAAGTATTTCATTCTCACAAGTTTTAGAGGGAAAAATTTGGCTGCTGGTGAATTGGTGAGAAAGAAGCAGTTATTTCTGAGGTTTAACTTTGACTCTGGCATCAGAGAGACAGTCTTTCACCACTGTTGCAACCCTATGCTTCCAAGAACTGCTGAGCTGAAGCACTTACCACGTGTGATGGATTAGCCAAGTGCAAGTATGAAGTGAGCAGAGCATCTAGAACAGCTCTACCCACTGCATTACAGATGCTAAAATGTATCATAATTATTATTTATTATGATTCTTATAGCTCAGGTTAAATCGTACAAAATTCCTTATATCATTTTATGATTCATACTGTCTTCATCAAAGAAAGTATATTATAAAACATAGCCAATTAGTAACAACAACAGTGGAAAAGAAACAGGGTCCTGCTATAGAACTTCCTCCTAAATATTTTCCCTTTAAGGAGATTTTGAGATACAGCTTTTCTGTGCTTAGATGCTAGATGAACAAATATTATATTGGAAACCCAAGGATGATGTAGATTACTGGGTATAGTTTAGAGCTGGATTTCATCAACAATTAGCTTGTCACTATCATCCTGTAAATGTCTTTCTGTACTAACCTCACTGCCCCAGGTTGTGTACCTCTAAGGTTGATGCTGGTAGGAAATCTCTCAGCTGGGTCAGGCCCTAAGGGGTGAGGGAGTTGGCCAAAGGACACATACCATATTGGCTCATCATATTGGCCTAACTCTCCTGATCCTGCATTTCTCAACAAAATCTCTTTTTTTACTTGTCTTTTGTATAACTCCAGTGGAATAATTTTATTGAATTGCTTGAAAGAGACTGCTTATGGGGCAAGTCTGGTCATTAGGATTCTCCATTGGATTATTAGGTTTCACAATCAATGTCATAAATTGCATATACCCTTTTCTTGGAGTAATGGTTCATTCCCAAGTCCTTTTCAGTTAATTGTCTTTACTTGCCTCTTTTAAGGTTTTTCTGTGTTTGTTTTGTTTTGTTTTGGCTCTTTTGGGGATAATTTCATGAAATATACTGAGTCAGCAATCCATTTCAGCAAAGCAGTAGGACAAATGAATGGATTTTTGGACTGCCTTGGGTGACGGAATAAGATATTTGGGAGAACACTGGAAAAGTGGGGAGGCTGGAAGGGGTGGATATGTGAAAATGTTCCATGGCTTTAGCCTCAACTCTACCCTCCTTTGTCACTTTGGTGAGCATTTTGACAATGAGAAATATTGATGACAAACTTAATCTTATTTGAAAATGAGAATCCTAACAGTGCTTGTCTCATAGGGATATTGCAAAAGCCAAAAGAAATAATGTGGGTAAGAGGTGTAATACTGTGCTTTTCATTGTGTGAAGGCTCAACAAATATCAGCTCTTCAGATATTACTATTACTCCACTTTTAAAATGCTATTGTTAAAATCATCCCAATTGGTGTTTCTAAATACTTTCTAATAACTAAGCTAATATGCTGTGAAGTTCTTCTAGGGTTAGAGCATTCTGGTGAAGCATATTAGACACTTTCCTGAGTCAATACTTCTTTTTATGACAAAAATTATATGCCTATTTGGAACGTATCTAACCCCAAAACAACCACCTGAGGGAGTGGGTGGAGACAGGAAACAACTTTTTAGACATTAATCCTAATTGGATAAATTTACAAAACAGCTCATTGCTACATCCGAAGGGTAGTTTTTATCTAAGTGGAATGACCAGAGAATGTAAGAAAATTTCTTCCTGTAAGAAAATGTAAGAGAATGTAAGAAAATTCCTGTAAGAGAATGTAAGAAAATTTCTTGGGCATTTACCCAAGAAATGCTGCCCTTCAGAACTGGGTCCCATAGGTGCTTTACTCACGAAGCTTCTTTGTCTCCTCCTTTTGGAGCTTTTCTTTCACACCGCTCCCCCATGTCACCCTCCAGTAACTGTCTGCTCTTTCATGAAGGGCCACATAGGGACTGACCCACAGACCAGCTGGAGCACATGGTCCAACATTTAATAGCAAGGCAAAATGCCAAAGCCTCAGGGCGCCTGAGTGGCTCAGTAGGTTGAGCGTCCAACCTCGGCTCAGGTCAAGATCTCATGGTTCATGGGTTCGAGCCCCACGTCGGGCTCTGGGCTGACAGCTCAGAGCCTGGAGCCTGCTTCAAAGTCTGTGTCTCCCCACCTCTCTGCCCCTGCCCTGCTTGCATTCTGTCTCTGTCTCTCTCTCAAAAATAAATCAAACATTAAAATTAAAAAAATGCCAAAGCCTCAAGCAGAGACAAAAGAGAAACATAGTTTCCTTCATGGGGAGCTAGAATGGCTCTAATTCAGATGAAGCCCCAGAGTGAGACAGATTTTAATTTCAGTATCAGTCAGTTCAGATGATACATTTGCTCATAAGCTTAGGCTGTATAATGTTATTAAATAATACGTATTTCACGGGATTGTAATGAAGACGAAGTGAAATAATATCTGTAAAGGACCTCACAGATTGGCCAGCATGTAGTAAACATTTAATAATCAGTTGCTCTTCCTGCTTTTCCCTCATAATACTTGGTTTCTGACCTCTTTGCAATCACAAAAGTCAGTCTTCCGCAGACTTCATGACAAAGACTTAGAGAAGAAAAATGGTCTGAACAATTTAGACAACTGTCTTTTCCCCTAAAACCAAGGGTGGCATGTTTGTTCTAAAATACCTAGATTGTCTGTACAGTAACACTTTGGTTTGTGAGCAGAATTTGTTCTGGGGACATGCTTGCAATCCAAAGCACTTGTATATCATAGCGAATTTCCCCATAAGAAATGATGGAAACTCAGGTGATTCCTTCACAACCCAAAAATATTCATATAAAAATGACCACTGTAATGTAATATAAAATAATAAAGAAAATACAAAATGTAAAGAAAAATAAGCAAATTAACCTGCACTTACCTTTGAAAACCTTCGTGGCTGGTGTGAGGGAGACAAGAGAGAAGAAGGTTATTACGTAGGACAACTTTCACTATCATTAACGGAATCACTGCCATCTATTGGCTCAATGGAATCTTTCTCTTTTCGTGCAACTTTAACAAGGAACCTATCCAATGACACTTGCTTTTGCCTCCTTTTGAGGATTTCACGGAAATGTGACATTGCATTGACAATCACCCACAATCCCTCAGTGGGAGAGAGAGAGAGAGAGAGAGAGAGAGAGAGAGAGAAGAACCATTGGCTCAGTTGTGATCATGTGACTGTCGGCGTCACATACTACTCGTATTGCAAGATATCACTCATTTATCAAGTTAAAATTTATTAGACATGTTTGTTCGTCTTGTGGAACACTCACAGAACAAGTTACTTGCAATCCAAGGTTTTACTGTATCACTTAATTTACTCAGGTGCTTGGTCAATCTACACTTCTCTTTCATGCAATTGGAAAACATTAAAAAAGTTGTACATACAGGGATGCCTGGGTGGCTCAGTCAGTTAAGCGTCTGGCTCCAGCTCAGGTCATGATCTCACAGTTCACGAGTTCGAGCCCCATGTCAGCCGTGTGCTGACAGCTCAGAGCCTGGAGCCTGCTTCAGATTCTGTGTCTCCCTGTCTCTCTGCCCCTCCCCACCTCGTGCTCTCTCTCTCTCTCTCTCAAAAATAAATAAAAATATTTTTTAAAAAGTTGTATGTACACACACACACACACATATGTAAGTTTACATGCTATACCTTCTGTAACCTTTTGCTCATCTGTTCTCTCCGACTTTATAAGCATGTGAGGTGGGTTTTATTTTTTATATTTTTTAATTTAATTTAATTTTTAAAAATTTTTTAACGTTTATTTATTTTTGAGACAGAGAGAGACAGAGCATGAACAGGGGAGGGGAAGAGAGAGAGGGAGACACAGAATCCAAAACAGGCTCGAGGCTCTGAGCTGTCAACACAGAGCCTGATGCGGGGCTCGAACTCATGGACTGCGAGATCGTGACCTGAGCCGAAGTCGGATGCTTAACCGACCGAGCCACCCAGGCACCCCTGTGAGGTGGGTTTTATGTTTCCTATTTTATAACTAAAGGAATAGGGGGCACAGGGAAGAAGCAACTTGACTCAGCCAAAGGCCTTGCAGCTGATTAGGGATAGAGCTGGGGTGTTCTGACCCCTTGGCAATTTTTCTTCCTCCATACTGCTCTGAAGACTGTGGAAGGGAACTGCACTTGAACTTGGCGCCAAAGGATTCCCAGCTGATAAGTAACCAAAGGAAACAGCGTGGCTGAAATCCAATTAAAAGTTAAAATCCCACTGGGCAATCTCTCCTTAACTGACGACAGGAATTGCTGTCACTGCCCTGTCTCGCCACTTTGCAAACAGCAGGGATGTTAGCAAGAGCTCACGGTGAACAGCGAATGCTTCCCAAGGGAGCAGTGATTGCTTTGGCTGGATTCTGCCGTGGCTTTTTTCTGGTGATGAAGAGGCTGTAGTCAGCCAATCAGGGGCGGTAACCATTTTCTAATAACCACCTCAGGCTTTTGGCACCAAATTCTCTGGCACTGTCTGGGGAAGCTCTTTATGCTACTTCATGCTACTTGTCAAGTCAAGCTGTTTGTCTCATTTTTCTGGGAAACTGGACGCTTCCCGTCAAATCGCTCACCTCAGTGGGATCCAGCCAGCAAAGTACTCCAAGAGGATGCTGATTGTCTGTGACATGTTTTCAAAAATGACCCCAGTTTGTATGGCTTTCCTATGGTCCCATGTTGTGTGAAATCAGGATGTGGTCCTGAGTTAATGACATCAGGAAGCACTCTGATGCTTGTATTGCCTTCTTGGTTTTCTTGAACCTCACATGGACTGGCTTCATCCTGTGCGGGAGTCCATAGCTCTGCACCTTCCCTCTCCACTTCCCGTGCAGGCCTTCCTCTGGTTTGTGGGCTGTTAGGCGTCCTCTTGTTCCTTCAAGGCTCACACTGAGCCACTGGTCAGAGTTTTTGTGGGTGGTTTCTGCTGCCTGCTTATCATCCAACCCCAGTCTCCGGTGTTCCTTCCCAGTTTTTAAGCCTGCAATAGCTCTTTCCCAGTTTGTCTATAGCTTGCCCTTTCAACTCTCCCTCCTGCCTTCATAGTAGGTAAGAAGGAGTTACCCTCCTTTTCCAAACCTTGATTTTGCAATACCGTCATTTTTGCCGAATTGTGTTTATAAGACTAATGTAAGTAGGTTAAACTTGGTATCGGTTTGATGACTTCGTCAAGATTCCTTGCCAGGTTGTGTGTGTGTGTGTGTGTGTGTGTGTGTGTATGTGTGTGAAAGAATCTGCCTAAAATCTTTGCTAATCTAGTTTTCTCCTAAATGCAGTTACTCATAATGCCTCCTAAAACAAATTCTCTACATTTGTCATTTGGCAGCCTCCTGCTGTCACTCTGGAGCATTAATAAGTCTGAAGATTAGTCTTCATAACAGAAGTATGAAAGTTCTGATGCAGGTAAATACCACTGAAGACTTGAAATTTCGAGGAAGTTTGGAGACTTTTGTGGAGACTCTTAAGATGCTCTCTGTCAGTTACCACAGTGAACTCTCTCCCCCTAGTGTATATTATGCTCACACTGAATCATTCCATGCGGGTACCATATATGTTTCTGATCTGGGTAGATAAGCCAGATTTATAGATTTAAAGGAGTCTGTATCAGCTGCTGCCGGGAAGTTTTTCTTTCTTTAAGAGCCCGTGAAACTTAATCCTTGACATTTCAGGAGCTGCAGTTTGTAATAAAATCAACTTTAGTCTAGACCATGGTTATATGGTCCTAATAACATGGTAGAAATAAAGGGCAAGCCCTTATTCTAATTTCTGACATCCCTACAAATTTATGTTGTATGTCTTTAATTGAAGGATTTATTGCCTTTCCCAATAAAAATAATAGCAAATTTTAACACTTTCCTCCAACCAAAAATAAAATTATAAGGCTTTATTACTTTTCCATTGCTCTTAAAGATTTCAAGGTTGTCTGGGGGCTTCCCGAGGGCATTTACTGTGGTCTGATTCAGTCATTACTTTATCCTCAGAGACTTAGATGGCATCCAGAGCATATGGAAAGTGCCCAATGAATGAAATGAATGAATGAGTGGAACCAGATAGAACCAGAGTCACCTTTTAGTGGCCTACCTGTATAATTTCCAGGTAATGTAGTATTTTAAAAGGGACAGTGATAACACATTTCTAAAAGGAGATGAAGGGCATATTTAACACTTTCCAAGAAGAAGGAATGCAGCTTCTATCACTTGATCTAGGTCTTTGATTACGGAGGCATTGAGAATTCCCTGTGGCTGAACATGGGCAAAACTTTTAAGGCGAGCTGAGGGCTCAGGCTGCCTGGTGGACATCAATACTCCCATGGAGCACTTTCCAAGAAGAAAAGTGTGGGCTTGCTGTCTTTTCATCAAAACTCCTAGAATTTGGCTGACTGCCTGGTTTATCCCAGGACATTAGTCAGCCCACAAATCCCACATTTGTTTATTCAGTCCAGAGCAAGTGAATACTGCCATTCTCCCATCTCCTTTGTTGGCAAATGCTTTGTTAACCTGAATTGAGCTCTGCAACACAAAATGAAGTGACTAATCTTTTGGGGGTTTCCCCCTCCCAGATTCTCTTATGAGCAACTAAATTGATAGGCCACAAAGCCCCATACTGTCGTTTTCCCTCATGCTGCCCTTTTATTCTGATGGTTCCACATTGTACTTAAGGAAACCAATACCTTCCAGAGTGTGGTTGAAGTGGCGCCACCATTAAGAAAAGGAGGTTACTGAACTTTTTAGTCTTGTGAGAAAATGTTAGCAAGCAAAGGGAGTTGAGTTTGATTATTTATGCTTACGCAGTCTACTACTGGGCATTGGCAATAAGTGTCACCTTGTACTCTCAGAAATTTTTCCAATTCTGAACACGTGAGTCTGAAAGCACAGGAGGTAGGAATCTTAACACAGACAACCAATTTGGATGACCACATAGTTCATATGTCGTGGGTCTGGAATAGAATTTAAAAAGGATGTATATCCTTAATCACTAGGCTATTTGTGTATCTTCAAAGATCTGTAAAGACCTGGAATTTTTAGCTAAAGTTTAAGGATCTGTGTTTCTGAATTGTCATTGACCACGAAAGAGCAGTTAGTTTGGAAGACAGTTGAGGTACAACCTAGTACACAAGAGAAGAGGGGATAAAGGAAATCATAATATTTAACATTCTTGCCGTAAACCCCAGCCATTTTTACAGCATGTTGTACATAGCAGCTGAGCAGATAATTCTCATTAATAGTTAGGCCTGTGGAAATTCTGTTTGGTTCATAAAGCTTTGATTCTATGTTTACCATTGATAACCTGTTTTTTTTCTCTCTCTCTTCTTCCTTCAACTCTTGACCAGAGCTACCTTCCAGAGGATTTCTTTCTACCACACTCTTCCTCCCCAGTGTGAGAGAATACAAGTACATGTTGATGTTTGAAGCAAGAACATTCAAGAACTTCTGCCTGACTTTTAACCCAAGGCTTGGATTAGTATAATCTTTCTAGTTTTTAGTGTGAGGCTCAGGGATCACAAAGGTTGCTTCATCCATGAGACTTTTGTGATTTGTTATTCTATTTTCAGACCTGAGATCTGGAAGAAACCGAAATGGGTTTTAAAATAGCCATTAGCTCAGGAGATACATAACCAAGGCCTGTGGCAAGAGCTTTGCTTTCATTACCCTGTTTTTCAGTCACATAGTCTGGAAAAAAAGAAAGATATTAAAAAAAAAGTTTGTTTCCCAAGAATGATCACTCCCACCATTTTCCTATAGAGGAACAGGAAAATGTGTAAATAATTCCTGGGCTTGAGTGCAAATGATGCATGTGCTGGAAAACAGAAATCTAAAGTCATAAAAGATTTTGTCCTTTGCAGATACTTCTCCAGATGTGAGTTAGGTATTTTTGGATTTGACTCATTGCAAATCTTCACTGCAATGAGTCACCTGGATGGCTCAGTTGGTTAAGCATCCAACTCTTGGTTTAGATTCAGGTCATGATCTCACAATTCATGGGATGGAGCCCTGTGAGGCCCATGATGAGGCTGCTTGGGATTATCTCTCTCCCTCTTTCTCTGGCCCTCCCACCCCCCGAATCTCTCTCTTAAAGTAAATAAATAAACTTAAAAAAAGGAAAATCTTCATTGAGCACCTTGTGCATACCAAACATTCTGCTATGTTATGAGGGTTTGGGGGCCTCCACTATAGTCCAACTGGGGTACAGGAAGGATGAAGAGAGACTACATGTAAATATAGCACAAGGCAAAATAAAATATGGTATACAACACGCTATGGGATATACTGGGGGAAGAAGTCCTATTTTATTAGTGGAGTCAAGATATGCATTACCAAGGTCATGGCATTCTTGCTGGGTCATGAGGATAGAATCTTGGCAGATGAGGAGGCATTCCAATGCAAGAGAATAATAAGAGCCAAAGTGCAGCTGTGAGAAAGTTGAAGGGAACTATGACTATTGCCAAGCAGGGTAGGGGCAGGGAAATGAGGGTGGCTGGGTTTATATAATGAGTACTGAGTCTCATGCACACAGTTGAGCGTGCCACCCTCCTTGAACCACTGTTTACTGCAGAACCATGGCTCTCCCCTGGCTCTTCACTAGTCTTACCACTGCTTCTCAGTCACCTTTCCTGGCTGTTCTTCCTCAGCCTGAGCTCTACATATTGAATGGCTTCAGCATCCCATTTTTAGCTCTCTTCTCCTAACTTGCTATCATTTAAATACTAAATATTTAACATCTACATGACAGTGGCCTCTAGATCCATAACTCTCCCTTGACCCATGCCCTGACCTCTAGGCTATATATCAAATTGTCTGCTGGACATCTCCACTGTGATAATTTGTAGGCCCGGATTAGAACTCTTGATTCTTAGCTTCCACCCAAACTCCTCTGCTTTGCTGCTGGAAATCCTCCTCTTCCACCAGTCTTTCCCATCTTAGTTAATGGGCTCGCCATCCACCTAGTTGCTTAGGGTCCCCTGAACTTGGAGTCACTCGACATATGGCCTTACCATTTAATAACACATATTGTGAGTTCACTTCTACCCCACCCCACACAAGTGGCTGTTGGTTTTTGTTATAAGCCTCATGGTGGTAAGATTTGCCTCCAAATGCACATGAATTGTTGAGACAAAAATAAATATTAAATTTAAAAAATTGGTTTTCTGGAGATCGTCTCTTGATTCCTTTCCAGAAATTAACTCCCAAGTTGTCCAGAAGAACCTTGTTTTCTTCAGTTTGCACGCACGTTGCAATCTGTTTTTCACATCTTCCAAAAGAGTTTTCACATTCCCTCGCCTTTCAGACCAAGCTGCTGTGGATTAGGTACACAAATACATGTCCTCGTGTATCTGTCATAATAGTGAAAATGACAGTAACGATAAAAATAATAGTATTCCTACTGCTAGTAGGACTCAACAGCATCTATTCAACCTTGCCATGCACTGTAATAAACACTGTATATTCACTGCTGGTTTAAACCTCACAGTGGCCCTCTGGGGTGGATACTGTCATTGCCTTCATTTTTGACCCGCTTAAGGTCACACAGATGGGAAGTGGCAGAGAACCAAGATGTGAACTTATTTCTGCTGGACTCCAAAGCCCATGTTTTTAACCGAAAGTAATTTAGAACACTGCACCACTGAACAAAAGTCGTGGCAGCTTCTAGTTCATAGAATATTTTGGCTGACCACACTCAAGAAGACATAAAGAATAGAGCCCTAGAAAGGTGGTGTAGTTTAATGAATCAATCCTATTTACCTACCTTCCATAGGACTCAAGGTGTATTCTTATGTAATTTTATCTGGGAGGGCTGCCCAAAAATTGCCGTTCATTTCATTTTCTCCCCTTCTCAGTCTCTCTGATGGTCACCTTCACTGACATCAGAAATATAAAGAGAGAAACCAGGGAGAAACATGAACTTAACAGGAAAACAAAAAGAATTATTAGAAAAAAATTCCCGGAGAGAACTATTCTTTGCAGCCCTTTCAAATATTTGTTTCTTTTTGGATTTGATAGTGAGAGTACCACACAAGCATGAATGAAAACAGAAAGATATTGAATCAGTCAAGATAAGCCAGGTTATGCTGTGGTAACAAGAACCTCAAAATCTCAGTAACACTTAAAAAACAAAGGATTATTCTCATTCATGACACATGCTCATCCATGGTCACATCAATGGCTTTTTTTATTCAGCATCAGTTTGTACCCCTATCTCTTCCTTCTGGTCATAGGCCCATTTTTTGGTCTTTCTGTAGAAACTACCCCAAGGAAAATCTGAACACAGAAGTTCTCTGAACTATTGGTTTTGTTTGAGGCTCTAAGTGCTTCCCTGCAAAGCTGATTACCCCCCAGTGCCTTCTTCACTTGGGATCTGGACCATCTTGTGGTTGAAATAGTCTAATATGTATTTCTTGGAGATATCTTTGGCTCTGAGAGTTCCCCCAAGTGAGACAGTATTCTCTAGTTTCAAGCAAGGGTTTTGGAAGCAGATGGGAGTCTGAGGTGGCTTTGTCATACTAATTGTGTGACATTGTGCAATGTCTTAACCTCTCTTCCAGCTCTAGTTTCCTTATTTGAACTAGGTTGTCGTTCATTATTTGAACAGGGGGAAGTAATTGGATTTGAGGGAAGGCAGGAGATAATATTAGTAGAAATTGTTGATGAATTGGGTGAGGCAGAGGGAGGAGGCAGGATGACTACCAGGTTTCTATCTCAGGCAACTGGGTGGTGATGCCTTTTATTCAGGAGGAGATAAGAGAAATGATGTGTGTGTGTGTGTGTGTGTGTGACAGAGAGAGAGAGAGAGAGAGAGAGAGAGAGAACCACACAGAGAGATGGACATACAGAGAAAGATGTCAAATGTCAATTTTGGACATGAGGATCTGAGGTGCTTTGTTGATAGGTATATAAGTGGAAATTTTGAGTTGAAGTTTTATTTTATTATTTAATTAAAAAAATTAAAAAATGTTTATTTATTTTTAAATTTTTTTATGTTTATTTCTGAGACAGAGAGACCCATGAGTGGGGGAGGGGCAGAGAGAGAGGGAGACACAGAATCCGAAGCAGGCTCCAGGCTCTGAGCTGCCAGCACAGAGCCCAATGTGGGGCTCAAACCCATGAACCGCGGGATCGTGACCTGAGCCGAAGTCAGACGCTTAACCGACTGAACCACCCAGGCGCCCCATGAAGTTTTAATGATATCTAGGACAGAGGTCTGGACTGATTAATAGAGACTTCAGAGTCCTTTGCATAAAAGAGATAATTGGAGCTATAGTAGTAGATGATATATACTTCTGAAAATGAGGAGACAAGAGAGCCTAGGGTGAGGGTTGAGAAATTTTCTCTTTAATAGCCTCATAAGGTAGAAGATTCTTCAAAGCTAGTTTGCTCTTACGATACCACAATTTTCCTCTTACATTTCTGTACATCCTTTTTCTATCAGTGAAGAAAACGATTATGTTGTTTGCTTAGAGTAGGGAGGCAGGCTCTGATAGGGGTCCTCAATAGAGATACTTAGGTTTAAAATAATGGCCAAGGAAAGTAGGAAGGACAGTTGATCAAGTGAAAGGATTGAGGAGATGTACTGAAGTTCTAAAATCAGATGCCATATGTTTGTCATGACAATAATCTGAGTAGTTATAACATTTTCTTCAGGAGTGTTCTGCTTTGAGGTACCAGGATGACATTGACCCTATGTTGGGAGTTGGCCTGATAAATTCAATACAGGGAGATACATGCATAGATTTGAGGACAATGGTGGTGAGTAGTTCATATGCCCAACTGTTTGTAGTTTCTTTAGAGGAAGGCTGAGAGACTGTGGGGGAAATTAAGACTCAGGAACTGAAGGACTCAGTGAGTTTGAGGACTAGGTGTGTGCAAGGGAGGATCCTGAAAGGCATCTGGGTCAGAGAATGCAATGTTTGCAGTTAAGATTTTGGGTGTGGAGCCATTCTTGGTGATGACAAAGTTCAGGATGTTTCCCTGGCAGCGTGGGGGAGTCTAAGCTGAGTGAAAGCGAGATGTGTTATTGTGTATTTGAGGTCAAGGAACAGTTGATTGAAGGTGTTGGGTGGATTGCCCGCAGAGATACTGAAGTTTTCTAGATGTGGGCAGCAGTGGGGTTGAGGAGGAAAGAGGAGTGTCCTGCCCTAAAGAATGTAACCAGAAGGTCAGCAGATGATAGAAACGTAGAATTGTACATGGTAGTATAATCAGATGGCATGGATACCAGAGTGGAACTCTGGTGGTTCTAAAGTAGATCAAAGAGCTCATAGCTTGTCACTCCTACCCTTAGTTCTATGGGAGGTGAAACACAGAGCATAATGTGGGGAGATGCTTTGCTTTTAAGTTTTTTTTTTTCCTTTTACATAAAGTAAGGAGATTCCCGAAGGCATAGTGGTTTGAAGAGAGAAGCCAGAGAGAGGAAGTACAGAAATTAAGGGGTTAAGAACAGGGGAGGTAAACTGGCCTTCTTCTGGCATAGGAGGATTATAGGAGTGGAAACCTTGATTGAAATTAATTGACCACAGATATTCCAAAGACGGAGTGAGTCATTTGGTGACAAAGATGTCTGAAGGTCTGAGGTGGGATCTGGCCCGGTCATGTGTGGGTGGGCTCGCTGTGTGGGAACTGGGGTCATGAAGGATGTGAGCATGGTCTGTCTCCTGTGTGCAGGGTGGAGGGATCAGGCCTCTTATCCCTGGGGTGGTCTCATGATGTGATGAGTGGCCACATGCAAGATAGTTTCACTTAACATCTCATCTCTAGCCTCATGATAAAGCCGAAAGGCGGCCACAGCGATCAGGATAATAAAATATCTGCCTTTCTTCCATCCCTGGAGCTGAGAAGATTCAGTGAAGTCATTTGTGGAAAAGCACTTTAAAAACTGTAATTGCTAGATGTGTGTTAAGTTTTATTGTTACCCACACCTTTGATGTATTTCTCTGTGTGCTCATCTGTGTATGTGTAACATATTCCCTAGGATAATAAGAGCTTCCCGTTGATAAAGCCAAGATTCTTTATTTATAGCGTTGGGCTGGCACCTGGGCTGATTCTCTTCGGTGATTATGTAGTCTTGATGTGGACTGGCATCTTTCCCTGGAGTTGGTCTCCCTCAGCAACTTCTCATGGCCAGAAGCTCCATCTCTGTATCTTTCTGTTACAAAGCCTGGATTCCCTTCTAGACCACCCACCAAGTTCCTTGCTCCAGGCTTAAGAACGCCTCCAGCTCCTGGCTCATTTGCAGAGCTGAGCTGACTGGCATGCCTTAAGCCAAGATTGCCAGGTTCCCCTGGATGAGTTGACAGAAGACATCCACAGGAAAGTGGTGCTAGACTCTGAGAATTGCAGTTTGAAACTGTCTAAAATCTTTCACGGAGACAGGCAGCTTTGATTCTAACCAAGAGAAAGGCATTCCTTTCTGAGTATTTCCTACCTCCCTTTGAAATTGAACTGAGACTGTACTCGAGTTTTTAGATGTTGGACATTCTTGGAAGGGGAAAGGCAGCTTCTGTGGTGGAATAGACTTTTTAAAGGGTAATTTCCAAGCAGGTTCATTAGCTTTGTTCTATCATCACTTTCCTACAGATGGTGATTTTGTTTTCCTTTCACGGCCTGGGACATGGAGACTGTTCTTCTGCAGAAACCACATGCCTTAGAGTAATGGGGTGCACCTATCTCTATCGTGCAGCGCGATACGACACGCTTGGTAAACGAGGAAGAAGTGCCCAGATTATTTTTAGTAAAATGTGATTTCGTCTCGAGAGAAGAAAACTCGGTTATATGTTCCCTTTTCTCTCTTAGCTTACAACATTATGTGATGTATGTATTCTATGCTGGGTGGGCTCATACCCCTGCCTCTTCATTCCGGAATAAGGGCCATTTTTGGCCTTCAGGTAGAAACTGCCTTGAAGAATCGCCTAGAGACAGAAGTTCTTTGAACTGTCACTGATTTTGTCTGAGGCTTTGAATCCTCCCCTGGAAGGCTGGTGACCTCCCAGTGCCTTCTTTCTCAGATTGCTCATGTTGACTTCTCTCCAGCAATTCTGATTTTATCCATTTGAATCTCCCCTGACTTCCTTTACAGCACCATCTGGGTGACAAAGAGTTGACATTTACTAGGTAAACATTAATGTGTTTAAAATTCTCGTTCAACTTACATTTTCTGCCTTGGTAATGCTGCTCTTCTGGCTTCTTGAGAATTTGCCAAACTCTATGCTTATCCTTTATCACGTCACTCCAAACTGCGTGGGGCATTCCCCTCAAAGCATAGGGATTTGGGAGGTGAGGATTTTTGTTAGAGTCTCCTTCTCTAGAATCAGCTTTGGAAGAAAAACCCCAGTTTCCAAGGATGCACAGAATTTTTGAATCCTCATTTTTTCTGTAAGTCAGGGAAAATTTAGCATGAGTGTTCCTTGTGGAATGGTACAGGCTGTTATGTTCAGACAGATCGTAGCATGGATTTTTCTTACTATAAACAGACAGATGTATAGTGCATCTTTTATTTAGGAGACTGGACTTAATCATTGCCATCTTCAGTACTTAGTGGTGTTGCCAAAATGGTGTGGTCAGAATGAGGGAGGGAATAAGTGAAGCTTCAGAGAAAACATGAGCTGCGTTGAGTCATGTAAGCAAGTATCTCAACTTTCTCACCTAACACAGCACCGAAGTGTGTTCCTGCGACCACAGAGTGCCGATTTAAAAAGAAACTGAAAAAGGGGCGCCTGGGTAGCTCAGTTGGTTATGTGTCTGATGCTTGGTTTCGGCTCCAGGTCACAATCTCACCGTTTGTGAGTTTGGGCCCACACCGGGCTCTGTGCTGACAGTGTGGAACCTGCTTGAGATTCTCTCTCTCCCGCGCTCTCTGCCCCTTCCCCACTCACTCTCTCTGTCTCTCTCTCTCTCTCAAAAATAAAGTTAAAAAATTTTAAAACAAAAATAAAAAGAAACTGAAAAGGATGAACACACACACAAGCAGCCATGTGTCTAGGAAGGATGTAGAGACGTGAGATACGAAGGCAGGCTAAAGCATCTCTGGCCACAGAGTTCTCCGTGCTGGCCACAGGAGTTCCATAATACTTATTGATGGGATTGTTTTTTGAAAGACTACAATGATCTACCGAGAAAGGAGCCTAAAATGTCTTATAAATCTTAAATAAGAAGAAACAGGCTTTAATGTTCCATATTCAGCTATAAAACACAAGTCCAAAAGCCGGCTGTATGTTGGGGTCCAGATGAAGAAGGTAAAAGGAGTCAGTGGAGATGGGCAAGTGTCCAGAATCTGTTTCTATTCTCCTTTTCTTCATTCTTCCCAAACTGAATCAGACTACTCCACAGTCCTGTTTTCCTGTTCACAGCTGTGAAGACAGTAGTGTCCCGGCCCTCATGGACCTTATAGTCATTCAAGGAAGGCAAACATTGAAGAAATAACTGTAGGTGTGAAAAGGGTCAGGGAAGGAAAAGTTCAGGATGCACGGGGGCGTAATTGAATTCAAGAGATCATGGGAGGTATTCCTGAGGAACTGTGAGCTGAAGGAAAAGAAAATTTGATTAGGTGACACTGGGGAATCAGGCAGGGAGTGGGAGAAGGATATTCTAGGCAGATACGACAGTATGCACAAACTTGGATTTGAGAAAGTATGGTTCATTCAAAGAATCTGAAAGGTGGAGTTTTAGAGCATAATTGTATGTTTTAGGTACAAAATGGGAGTCAGTAATGTTCTAGTTTGGAGGAACTAAAGTTCATTGATTCATTGATTGAATCATTAATGTTTATCAAATGATTGCTATGTTTCAGGCATTGCATGTGGCCCTGAGGATGTAAAGTTGAATAAGGATGTTCCTGCCTTTCAAATGCCAATAATCCTTGGAGAAGATATGCAAACATGTGAACACTATACAATATGATATGCATGCCCTTCAAGGTAAGTGAGAAGGTTTAAGTACAATCGAGTGGTCAGTTTCACTTGAGGGGAGGGCTGTAATCAGGGAAGATTTCCCAGGGAAAAGTTTGGTGCAGTGGGTATAAACATTTTTCAGAGAGATAAGGAAGAATCAAGGCATCTAAGACAGAGGGAAGACTGTGTACGAGGGCAGAGGGACCTGTGACGATAGAGTACAGGGAAGAAGCTACAGTCGGGCAGAACTAAAGCGTGGGGCACATGATAAAGTGCCTGTTATTTGTCATGGCAAATGGCAGTAGGAGCCTGAGTTTCCTCCAAACAGTTAACTTATTCTTATACCCTAAGATAGACATTAACAGAAGCTCACAGAACCAGAAATCAATGCACGTGTAAGTGACCTAAAAGGTATTTTGTCCAGTGTAGTTGTTGACTTTGCCTGACCCAAAGGACTTGAGTTGGGAGCACATAGGCCTAGAGTAGCTGACAGCCATCTTGTGACACACGGGGCCTGAAAGCAGAGCCAGTTTATAGGAACATAAGAGAGAGATGGGAGAAAATTAGATCCTGGTGACATTATTCAAGCCGCTGGATTAAGCCACACCTGAAACAGGTGCATTTCTAAATTCTTCAGTTACAAGAGATAAGTCAGTTTGCATTTTTTGCTGAAGTCAGTTTGATACATATATATATAATATATATGTATAAATGTACATATATATGTACATATAAATTATATGCATGTATATATTTTTGGTCATTTGCAACCTAATAGATATATTTGGCCTCTTAATTTACAGTTCAGGAGACTAATTTTCAGTATGCTAAAGTGACTCACTATCAAGTGGTTAGTCAAAAACTGAGACTAAAACTCAGGTCTCTTGACTCAGAGGCCAGATTTAGGAATATCCAGCATTTAAAAAGCATATGCTTGTGAAGGCCTAAATAAACATGTATCTAGAGATCTGTTTTGAGAGAACCACATATTTGAGAGTGTGACTGAGTTTAGTTTTAAAATGACATTTCCAAGTGACAACGTTGCAGAAAGTGCATCGCTTCATGGTCTACTTGCCACTAATCATCATTGTGACCTTCGGTGTATCTCTGGGCCTGTGTTGCTCATGGGATGTAATTATCTTTAATTCCTCTTCCATTTCTATGATTTGAAGAAGAAGTACACTCAATGTTCAATTACCCATGGTGAATCTTACATATTCCTACATACTCTGGGCTAATCTTCCTTCTGGATTATTTTTGATATTATTGGGTTCAATGCCACAAATATTTACTGAACACTGATCATGGGCTAGGGGTTGCAAAAGAGAGTAGTTATTTCTAGTCAGTATTACTTACATACTTTTGTATTCTCAGATGCAATTTGATATTGTTTGTAGCCCCAAACAGTCCAGGGAACGTGTGATCCCAAACAAGAGCAGGGTTAGAGAGAGGGCTTGGCTTGACTCTGTGCATCAGTAGGAGAAGTGAGGCTGTTGTCGGCACTCAGAGGGAGGCATAGAGCAGAGTCCTGAGGAACACAGGCAGGTTGGAAATACATTTCCGTCTGAAACAGAATTGGGGTTGAATCATAAGTCTTTAGAAGATCAGCACCATACTATCACTGTGGATACCTTTGGGTCCTCTAAAAAAATTTTTTTTAACGTTTATTTGTTATTGAGAGAGAGAGAGACAGACAGAGCATGAGCAGGGGAGGGGCAGAAAGAGAGGGAGACACAGAATCCAAAGCAGGCTCCAGGCTCTGAGCTGTCAGCCCAAAGCCGGACGTGGGGCTCAAACTCACAAACCGTGAGATCATGACCTGAGCCGAAGTCAGACGCTTAAGCGACTGAGCCACCCAGGAAACCCACCTCTGGGTCCTTTAAGAGTGGTTGTCTCCAAGTTTGGGAACAATTTACTAACAATTTTCTTTGTATGATATTATAAGCACTTAATTGGCTGATGAACTCTTTTGGATAATTTTTTTTTGTCATATAGCAATTAATGTGATCCACCCAAGTAATTTTTTAGCTTGTAGTCCGTTTCTTAGCCTGTCCACAAACAGTTCTGTCAGCTGCACAGTGACCCGGAGTTCTGCAGCCCCACCTGAGTCTGGGGAAGGGGCAAAGACACCGGCTGGGCAGCTTGCTGGAGCCAGGTGCTGTCTCCTCTCTAACCACGTTGGCCTGTGTGACCCTGCACACGTGATGTAAGTTCTTTAAGACTTAGTTTTGTCATCAGTAAAATGGGAATAATGGTATCTCTCTCAAGGGATTGCCCAGCACAGAGCCTAAATAAATGTTATTAGATAATAGTGTATGAGTGGGGTTTCGTTTGAACTGTGGTCAAGTGAATTATTAGGTTCCAAAGAAGGAAAATGACAGGCGCACAAGACAGCCTAACTTGTAAGGTCAATATACAGAATGAAGACAAACCACAGTTTGATAATTTCACTTGGCCAGAGGATAAAAGTCCCAGGTTGTCCCAGCTTAACTTACTACTGTGCTTTGTAACTCTACGAATGTTATTTAACCTCTCTAGATTTCTATATTTTCATAGCTAAATTGAACATAATATTGCAATCCTATTTTATAGAAACTAAAAGGAGATAGTGAATATTAAAATCTTTGTGATAGAAAACATGAATGTGAAAGTTCATGTTAATATGGTACAATTAACCTTAAAAATTAATATGGTTATATACCTTTCCTTTTTTTTTTTTTAAATTTTTTTTAACGTTTATTTATTTTTGAGACAGAGAGAGACAGAGCATGAATGGGGGAGGGTCAGAGAGAGGGAGTCACAGAATCCGAAACAGGATCCAGGCTCTGAGCTGTCAACACAGAGCCCGACGCGGGGCTCGAACTCACGGACCACGAGATCATGACCTGAGCCGAAGTCAGCCGCTTAACCGACTGAGCCACCCAGGCGCCCCCCCTTTCCTTTTTTTTTTTTTTTTACACAATACACATTATTTTATATCCATTGGCCTCTGCCACTTATTAAAATAATTCTTTTCTCTGTTTATTTTATTTTATTTATTATTTAAAAAACAATTTTTTACATTTATTCATATTTGAGAGACAGAGACAGACAGGGCACAAGTGGGGGAGGGGCAGAGAGAGAGGGAGACACAGAATCCGAAGCAGGCTCCAGGCTCTGAGCTGTCAGCACAGAGCCCGACGTGGGGCTGGAACTCACAAACCGTGAGATCATGACCTGAGCTGAAGTCGGACGCTTAACCAACTGAGCCACCCAGGCGCCCCATCTTTTCTCTGTTTATTAATTTCTGTGAGGCTAACACTGCCTTTGTACTTTATAAAAGGGTTCCAGAAAAGCAGTATTTGTCAAATGTTTCCAGCAAAAGAGTTAGAACCACTATACCGTTGAAAATAGATAACTATTGTCAACTTATTTTTTTCTACCAAGAAAATAATTGTTTCCTTCTAAGGAACTATTAATTTTTAGGACAATATTTTAACTATTCAAAAGATTATCTGGGACATGTGTCAAGCCTTTACTTTTTTCTGCTAAATATTTCTTATTATTTTTTTTTAATATTTCTAATAGTATCTGTGCATCTAAGCTGGGAAACTGCAAAAATCCCCTAACATTTTCAGATCAAGCCACGTGTATTTAATATACACCACCTCAAAGAGTAAAATAACCATAGCACTCTGTAGTGAGGAGAGAACCGAGAGATTTCTAAGAATATATGGGTGTAACTTTCTGTTAACTGAGAGTGATTGGCATTTCTTGGAAATCTGCCTCTAAAATAACCTGTTTGCAGCCCCTTAGTTTTGTTTGGTATAAAGGAAACTGTCGCTTACCCATTCAGCTACCAGAAGCTCTCTTTACCATCTTAACTGCCTATAGATATATTATATAAAATTTATGTTTGGGGCACCTGGGTGGCTCAGTCAGTTAAACTGTCCACCTTCAGCTCTGGTCATGATCTCACAGATCGTGAGATCTGTGTTGATAGCTCAGAGCCTGGAGCCTGCTTTGGATTCTTTGTCTCCCTCTCTCTCTTTGCCCCCTGCCCCTCAAAAATAAATAAGCATTAAAAATTTTTTTTAAATTTTTTAATTTAATTTAGCTTTTTAAAAAACACATTCTTTCTGTTTCAACTTGAGAGTTGACTGAAATAAGACAATGTATGTAAAACTAAACTGTGGTCTAGATCTAAAGTCATTACACACAACTAGGGGATTTTAATAAAATTTGAGGTTTTGGAATTTTAAGATCCTATTTCCAAAAGGAGGAGTTTTGTTTCATCTCATATGCTTGGCCAAAGAGCAACTATATGATACTGATAAAAACAGTAGTCCCAAAGAAGAAAGAAGACTTAGAAGAAAAAGTCAAGCCGAATTGATTTTGTCTGCAGAACCTGGTTTAAAGGGGATTTTGAAATTATCACCAGATGTGATCTTTGATGAAAGAGGTTGGGGAGGGAGGTTTGTGTAAAGCACTTGAGAAACCTACCTGGTCACTTTGGGATACACAGCACACTCGAAGTCTAAACCTCAGACTTGATATACTTGTTTCCTTTTGCCTCCCCAGTAAAGTCTTCATCCATCCCAAGACTCTTAATATGTTGCTCAGGCAGATACCACTGCTGGAAGCCGGAAGCTGGAAGCTGGCAGTGGAGTGGGGTGGGGAATGAGTTTGGGGGATCGTTTTTGCTTTTCTTGGGCTTTACTGCATATCTGTGCTTCCCTATTTCCCACCCCCCACCTCCCCCACCATCCTCAGCTCTGAGTTCAGAGAGAGGATCTGCACTCTCTGTGGGCCGTGGCTCAGAGAAAGCGTTATCTGGTCTCCTAAACCATATGGATCAGTTCGCCATGAACTTTCATAGGCTCCAGTCCGCACATTAGACTTTCATCTGGTCTGCCACTGACATTCTAGACCATTGTTCCTCCATTTCATGGGCACACTGTTGGTGGTAAAAGAGAGGATTTTAGATGCTACATGGGTAAATCTTTTATTTTGATTGTTATATATTTAAAAATATTTTTTTAACGTTTTATTTTATTAGAGACAGAGACAGAGCGTGAGCAGGGGAGGGGCAGAGAGAGAGGGAGACACAGAATTCAAAGGAGGCTCCGGGCTCCAAGCTGGCAGCACAGAGCCCGATGTGGGGCTTGAACCCACGAACACGAGACCATGATCTGAGCCGAAGCCAGAAGGTGAACTGACTGAGCCACTCAGGTGCCCCTTGATTGTTACGTATTTTTAATGCATAGGAAGAACATTCATTTCCATTGATGCAACGATATTAAGTTTCTGTAATGTCTTTAATTCTTCATTTTAAAATTTTTAGTTTTTATTTTAGAGAGAGAGAGAGAGCACAAGCAGAGGAGAGGGGCAGAGAGAGAGAGAGAGAAAGAGAGAAAGAGAGAGAGAGAACCCCAAGCAGGCTCCACAATTAGCATGGAGCCTGATGTGGGGTTCAATCCCATGACCCTGGGATCATGACCTGAGCCAAAATCAAGAGTTGGATGCTTCATGGACTGAGCCACCCAGGCACTCCTAATTCTTCTTTAAACGCATTTATTCACATTACAAGTGTGTGTTGATTTAAAGACAAACATTAAAAGAGTTCTGGAGGATCTCAGGTGTGGCAGAAGACATGAAGGTGGCATGTGAATGGGTGAGGTTAGCTAAGCACTGTAGTAGACCCTAGGCTAGCTCCTTGCTTCTTTCCAGGCCCGCAAACTATTAGACTCCAGAGTCAAGATGCCCTTTGCAGGTTGGCCTTTACCTTGAGAATATCAGGCAATGATGGGGAAACACACCTCAGCAGGTTCTAGGGGACCTTTAACCTAGAGAGTGGTGAAGAATATGAAAGGAGGAGGCACAGGAAATGACTGAAATAGAGAAAAGGACATTTTGACTTAACAGTTGGATTTGTGAAGGTTTCCTGAAAGAGAGAAGCCTCAATTGACTAGCAGGAGCTAGCCAGGCGAAGAAGAAGAGGGAAGAAATGATGTATTCTACTCTCATTTCTTAAACCATGAATGCAAATTTTGAGCTCTTCGTTAATTTGAGAGAGATGGGAAGGGCCAGGCTATCTGTAATTTCATTTCTGACACAGGCTTTCGAGTGTATGCAGTTTGGTATGTACCTCTTTTCCTGTGAAGGACGGAAGGAACAGGGTAACGGTCTTCCCTGTGACCAGTCCCACCACAGGCAACTAGGGCAATAGCAAAATAGGGCAACCACCTGACGGATGGCCACTCGTCTGAAACAAAAGCAGAAAAGAGAAGAAATTTCTTCCTGTATTTAACATGTTCCAGAAATGTCCCATTTCCTTGTTTGGGAGTGTCTTCCAGCAGGGAAACTGTTTCTAAGAATGAGGCTCTGCTTAAATCTGGAGGGGACACGAGGAGAGAGCAGTGCCGGGGATCTTGCTCTTCTTGGCAGTTTTTATCTTTTCTTCTTTTTAAAAAATCTATGTATTTATTTTGAGAGAGAGAGAGAGAGAGAGCGAGCATGAGTGGGGTAAGGGCCGAGCAAGAGGGAGAGAGAGAAGACCAAACAAACTCCACACCATCAGTGCAGAGCCGGATGCGTGTGGACCTCAAGATTATGACCTGAGCCAAGATTAAGAGTCAGACACTTAACCGACTGAGCCACCCAGGTGCCCCTATATTTCCTTCTTTATCTTTCCTCCTTTTTTAAAAATTATTTTTGTTTAATGCTTATTTATTTTTGAGAGAGAGAGGCAAGTGTGAGCAGGGGAGGGGCAGAGAGAGAGGAAGACACAGAATCCAAAACAGGCTCGAGGCTCTGAGCTGTCAGCACAGAGCCAGATGTGGGGCTAGAACCCATGGGCCGTGAGATCATGACCTGAGCCAAAGTCAGACACTTAACTGACTGAGCCGCCCGGGTGCCCCTATATTTCCTTCTTAAGGTATGCTTGATAGAAAAGTCAACTACTGGCAACCTCAGCTTGGAGGGGTTTGAGTTCTTTTTTGAACATGAACAAAGAAATACAAATAATATGCTCTTTCAGAGTAATGTAGAACAGGGATGTCTAATAGAAATATAAACTGAGCCACATTTATCCTTTAAAAAAACTATTTTAAACGTTTATTTTTTTGAGACAGAGAGAGACAGAGCATGAATGGGGGAGGGGCAGAGAGAGAGAGAGACACACAGAATCCTTAGCAGGCTCTAGGCTCTGAGTTGTCAGCCCAGAGCCCGATGTGGGGCTTGAACCCACGAACTGTGAGATCATGACCTGAGCCAAAGTTGGACACTTAACCGATTGAGCCACCCAGGCGCCCCTACATTTGTCATTTTTAATAAACATATTACAAAAATAAAAAGAAATAGGAAATTAATAATATATATTATTTAACTCAATATATCTAAAATATTTTAATGTGTAATTAATATACAAAATGCTGAAATAGTTTTCATTTTTTTCATGAAATAATTTGATATTGGCAGCGTATTTTCCACTTAGAGCATATGTTAATTAAGATGTTAAATTGTCACTGGAAATAATGTTTAAATTTTATAACATATGCGGTTGAAAAAGTAGACATATATCTAAAATGTTTCAAATATACTTAAAGTTTTCCAATAACTGAATTGAATCTTAGTTTAATATAAATCATTATATTTATTATTTCAATTAACTTAAGTTAAATGAAAATAAAATTTTATTTCTGCAGTTCCACTTAACTATGTTTCAGGCAGTCAGTACTCCATGAGGCTGAGTGACGACCTGATTGGACCATAGGATAGGAGAAAAAAATAAAAATGATTTTTTGGGGTCACTTTTAGCCCCTTTTCTTCTGTAATGATGACCAAGGTAGGAATTTCATAAGAAACCATATGTATGAAAACATATTGGACAAAGCTCAGAAAACCTCATTCTAGATCAAGATCCGTCGTTAATCAGGTTTTCCTCTCCTGTAATTCAAGGAGAATGGCACCTGTTCCTCTACCTTGTTGGTTTTTGCAGAAGATACTTTGAAAGTTTCATTGAGGGCCATAAATAATGGATTCATGGGGTTTGAATGGTCCTCAAATATCTTAACCAATGGTTCTTGATTGCTTGTCCACAGACCAAGCATGTGCTTTCCTCATGGCATTCTCTTATAACCCTTTTCCCCAAATCTTTTTTTTTTTTTAATGTTTTAAATGTTTTATGTATTCCATGCTCTGAGCTGTCAGCACAGAGCCCGACGCAGGGTTTGAACTCACAAGCTGTGAGATCATGCCCTGAGCCAAAGTGGGACGCCCAACTGACTGAGCCACCCAGGCGCCCCTTACCAAACCTTTTTGTAACTGGGTTTAACAACTCCAGTTCCTCCGAAAAAATCCCACCACCATCCCGTGTCATGACTTCAATTTCATTACTCTGGACCCTCTCTCCTGAACATGTTCTTGTTTGTATTATCCTTCATTATGATGGCTTGAGATGAATGTACTTAAGATAAGATTTGATAAGTGTGAGGCACAGTAGGGCGGTCATCTTCCTGATCTAGATACCACGCTTCTATTAATGCAGCCTCTTGCTTTTGTTATTTGCTTGCTTTTCAATTTTTTTGAAACCACAGTCTCTTGCTTCACATCAAGCTTATCAGTAACTGAAACCCCCATTTTCCTTCTTCCTGTACTTGTTTAATTTTGTTTTACTTTTTGAAATGCTTCACCTTTTTTTTTTTTTTTGATACAAAAAGAAAGCTGATCTTGCCTCTATACCATTTGAGGCAGTTAGATTTCTTTTTACCCCATGCAACATTTTAAACCATATTGTATTCAGTTTGAACAGAGGGTGTCAGGGGGTGAAGGGTTTTAGGTAAGTACCTCTCAAACTTTAATGAACACATGTCTACGCTGTAGCTCTTATTAAATTGCAAATTCTGATTCAGTAGATCTGGGGTAATGTCCAAGATTTTACATGAGCAAGCTCCCATGGACTACATTTTGAGTAAAAAATTCTTAGGGTATCTGAAGGTTTTTTTTTTTTTTTTTTTTTTAAACCACCGATCCTCCTTCCACATTTTCTTCATTATCACAAGAATATACATTTTCTCACTGTAAAACAGCTCTCTGAGAGCCTTTAAAATCTTAGCTGGGGCTTATGTATGTAGAATTTTGAGATTCTCATTTCCTTAAGGGAAGAGGAGCCGTGAATACCCTTCTTTTGGGTTTCCTCATAGTTTGATAGGATGAAGACTGTTGATCACGGTGTCCATTTTTATTGAGTTTGTTTGGCTCCCAACAAGAGCTAGGGAAACCTTAGGGAAGGCGGTGTCCATCAAGGCAGTTGTCAATCTCTGGAAAATATTTTTCTGATTGGTCTTGTTTCGTATTTTAACTTTATTTTCCTCAGTTCTGATTCATTTTGTCAAAATTAAAAAGAAGTCAGTGCGAAACGTAAAATGTGCGAGATCATTTAATTTCACTGGAAGGTGGAAGAGAGAGGAAGGCTGAGAGAGGGTGAGGAAACGATTTGTGGAGAAGTGAATTTAGTCCTGTTGGAAGGTTTGGGGCCCCTCAGTGCCACTTACACTCCCAGATGCAGACCCAAAGTGAGGTAAAATTGAGGAGCTTCTGGGGCGCCTGGGTGGCTCAGTCGGTTAAGCGTCCGACTTCAGCTCGGGTCGTGATCTGGCGATTGGTGGGTTTGAGCCCCGCGTGGGGCTCTGTGCTGACAGCTCAGAGCCTGGAGCCTGCTTCGGATTCTGTGTCTCCTCCTCTCTCTGCCCCTCCCCTGCTCCTGCTCTGTCTCTCTCTGTCTCTCAATAATAAATAAATATTTAAAAACATTTTTTTTTTAATTGAGGTGCTTCTTTTTTTTTTTTGAGAATAGAAATTTGTTCCAGGTTTGTTATTTTTTCTCTTCTCTTGACTTCTTTATCATCCATTGATCTATATTCCCCTTAGATGTCCCTGTCCCTCCTCTACCATTACAGCTTTTTCCTTCTTCATCTTCTTGGGTTCATCTGGCTTCATATTGCACTCGTCACACTGTTTTGAGATTTTATGTTTCTTGAAGTGTCTTTCTAGTAATCCAGATAGCCCTCAGTTGAGACCTTTAATGTGGTTTCAGTACAGTCATATGGAGCAGCACTGTTTTACAGAAATGAATTTGACTGAATCTGCCTGTTCACCAAAGCAGGGCTGACAGGAGGTAGGAAAAAAAAAAAACTAGGTGCACTTCACACTTACAGTCTGAAAGTGTGGTAGTATTTTGTGCTCTTCACTAAATCTCAGAGGTAGTGTTGAGTGAATAATCACAGAAGGTATGAGATATTAAGGAGTCCCAGTTTGGCTGGCTTTGTGCAGCCGAATGCAGCCAGCCCTGTTTGTGTGTGAAGGGGCTGGGCTTTCCCCAAGCTGTTGGTAATGATGCAAGAACAGACTTTCCCCTGTCTGGATCCCTGGAGTAAAATGGCTGCCAAGATATTTTAGAACAGAACTTGAAAAGTATGTACCGACCACTGGAACATTGTAACAAGAGTCCTTTGATATTTTTGTGTTCACTGTGACTGAGCTGGCATCTGTTTCCTCTTAGGTAAGGATTCTTAGGTATCACTGGTTGATGCAAGCTTGTGACCTGGCTACTTCTGTTCTGAATACACTGTGGTGAGGGGTGGCCCTATTTGGATTGTGGAATCTTTCACGAGCAGCAGTTTACAGATGAGTTCTAGTGGAGCCCATCAGGG